>NW_027551559.1:3220360-3324010 GCF_008692635.1 Crocuta crocuta
GGGGGGGGGGGGGGGGGGGACGGAAAGAGAGAGAGAAAGAATCCAAAGCTGACTCCATGCTGTCAGCTCAGATCCTGCTAATGGGGGGCTCCAGCTCATGAACCTGAGCCAAAATCAAGAGTCACACGCTTCACCGACTAAGCCACCCAGGCGCCTGAGGATTAACTCCTTTTACCTCCAAAGAAATCTCAGACCTCAGAGACCCAAAAGCTTGACTACGGGGTGCAGGGAGGAGGGGTGCCTCTTATTTATTGGTAGCAACATTGGCTTTTTGGCTCTTTCTAATGTTTAGAAACTTAGGAAACACACAAAAAATATGTGACATAGAATGATTATAGGCAAAAGCCACCTTGAGTTGTAATGCTCAGAATTTCAGTAGAAGTTCAGAGTGAGAGAGTTTTATTGTCCAGAAGAAGACTACATGTTTCTCCAAACTCCACTCTTTCTATTCTGAAACCTTCCTTCTTGAGGCACCAGAATTCTCTTTGTAAGATATCAACTTGATCTTGGAACTTCCTTGACCTATAGAACAAATCCCGAATGCTCACTTCCCATATCCATGTCTCCATGGCAACCCCAGTGCAAGGCCCCCTTCCCTGGACTTCTGTTATTAGCCTGCTGCACAAGGTGACTTATGGCTGTAATTATTCTATGTTCCTATTTTCTTTTTTTTCCCACCCAGTTAGCCCCCGAGTATCTGAACACAAGAAAAAAAAAATCTATCCTTGCTACGCAAATTTCACATGAAGCTAGGATTCAAGTTCTAGTGTGAGGAGACATCTTTTCTCAGCAGCATAATCGAAGGCTAAACCGATTGTTTGTCCTTTAAAGAATTAATGAGCTTTGTCCAGAAGTCTTCTCCTCTATGGAATAATTTTACTTGATTTGTTTCTTCACTTGCGTGGTCAAAAATTTAGACTAAAATGTATCTCTCCAAATAGACTACTAAATAGACTAAATGAAAAACCTCCAATTGCCCAGTGAAATGTCAGTAAACTGTATTGGAAATATTAGAAATAAAATCATTGCAATGGCAGGTTGTGGTAGATTATATATGGCGATGGTGTCTGTCATTCTCCACACTGGAGACCATGGAAATCAGTGTTTGTACAGCATCCTGGGGCAAGTGGGTGAGGCTTCTCTGGGAGGAAGCAGCTGCCTGTGTCACCTGAATGTTATGGGGACACCTTGTATTTCATTCAGGGCTCTTGGATTTGGAAAACATGCAAAAGGAAACACACCTTCAAATGTATCTGATACAACTTTTTAACTGACAGTAACAACAACAACTGGAAAATGCTACAGCCGAATCTTCTCTCTCTTTTCATTTTTGCTTTCAACCTCAGTGATGTCCAAGGTCACACACCGTCCTCCATACTCCGTCAGGAGCACGAATGCCCCTGTATGCCCAATGGTTGAAATAGCTTTCTGTTCCCTTCCTCCATCACATCCCTTAGGAAGAAAAATTTTTAAAGACCCCATTCATCCATCTTCTCACATCTATGGAACTCAGATTTGCCTTATGATAATCTGTGGGGGTTGATGACCTGATGAAGTCCCAGCATGCTGAGCTCCACAAAAGGAAAATCTTAGCCAGAGCTGAGTGTGATTTAATGATAAATACATATCTCAAGTTGCTCAGAGTACTGCCCATGCGCAAAGAATCTTCTCCAAACTATTCTAGGTATTGTCTTTAGAAAATAAATATCCTGCACTTTGGGTTTTTCAGGCAAACCATTTTTGTCAGATACTTCTCAGCTACCATCAAGTGAAGGAAGACACTTTCCTATTTCAGTAATTTAGGCATCAGCATTTTTTTTTCAGCCCAAGCTAAAATAAGCCACCTAAACATAGGATAAGAGCAGATACCAAATGGGCCTATGTTTTATTTATTAATGCCTGGAATGGAGATGTCATCACCTTCTCCCATGCGTTTCCTTTCCTTACCACCAGGCACCTCACCCTGGTGGATTAAACAGCAGAAGAGGCAATCCTTTAGGGACACGTATGGAGAAAACGTATTTCAAATGGCTTTCAGGAGCTAGCTAAGTATGTCTACTTGGGGGATGGTAGACAAGGAAGAGATTTTAATTCGGACATGTGCCAAATCCCTCTGAAAAATTCAAGAACAGCCAACTTTGCTACAGGCACTCATTTACTTATTTCCAGGAGTAAATTAACGGAACAGAATTGGAAGCTGCAGGTGGGATGAATTAATGTCTTGCAGGGTTATTGGTGATGCCTAAAATGCTTTGTAAACTAAAAGTACTCCATAAAGATGTCATTATAAGTACCTCTATCATTGAGAGCAGCAAGATTAATAATGATGAAGCAAATTAAGGAAGCAAAGTGGGTTTTATTTTCTTTGTTTTTCACACGAAGGGGAGTGTGTCAAATTAGCAAATGTTATATGGTCGAACCAGACAATAAATCCCATCAGAGAGACAGGTGGATCATTGGGTTACCGCAGCTCAAAGGACACCTGGTTATACATTATTTGTAAAGCCTCTCTCCCTTGCTTTGAGTGTTTCTCTTTGCTTTATAAGGGCCAGAATTCACAAGTTATGTATACGATCATGCTGTCCCTATATTTGTGGTTTGACTCTGACTTAAATAGTTCAGGCCCCAACATAGTTCCCATCAAGGTATTTTTGATGTTATGTTCGAATTACCGTATGTTTTCTGGACTTCCATGACTGTCAAACAGGAACACACTGACAGCTCACATCGACAGAGTACGCAGCCTCCGTACTCTTCCTCATGTGTTACATGCTTTCCGCACGTTGACTCATTTCATCTTTGCAACAGCTTTGTAAGATAGGTACCAATAGAGTTCTTGCCGCCCAGATTTACAAAGCCTGGGCTTACAGGCATGAACTAACTTGCCCAGAAATTCCATCCCACATCCATCGAACGCCGAAAGCCCATGCACTCACCATGAGGGAGAAACTGGTCTCTGCATGTGTTCACAGCGACCCAACAGAGAATATTCAGTGATGGGAAACAGACAATAGTTTGCTGCGGTCTCTTGTGTTCTCTTGTTCTCTCCCGGCCCAACCATCCCCTCTACCCTGGTCCTCCATTTTCTCCTCATGTCAACTCTTCCCTTGCCTTTTTTTTTTTCCCCAAAGGCAAATATGCCATGCGAGACCTCGTCCACAGGCTCCCAGGTGGGAACAACAGCAACAACACAGCGAGTAAGGCCATGTCAGACGACACGGTGACAGCCGTCTGCTGCACCCTGCACGAAGTGATCACCAAGAACATGGAGAACGCCAAGGCCTTACGGGATGCGGGCGGCATCGAGAAGTTGGTTGGCATCTCCAAAAGCAAAGGAGATAAGTAAGTCAGACCGTGACTCCCTTAGCACCGTGGAATGGGTATTGGTGGAACTGGCTCTAAGTGAACCCAAATCCACTGGTTATGGGGAACACCACTGAATGTCATTGGATAACAAGAGCAGGGAAGTAGCAGATGGTGTCCAGTCTTCCCGCCCCGTGATGAAAGCTGATGTTAACTGGTGATCTTGGTGACTGCTGTGATACTGGTAAGATGCCCTTGACCATCCAGCATGTGTACCCTCGCAAATACAACCTGCTTCACCTGAGTAAGTGAAAGTATTTTGTGGTTGTGGGGCGCCTGGGTGGCTTTGTCGGTTAAGCGTCCGACTTTCGCTTAGGTCATGATCTCGCGGTTCGTGGGTTCGAGCCCCGCGTCAGGCTCTGTGCTGACTGCCAGCTCGGAGCCTGGAGCCTGCTTCAGTCTGTGACTCCCTCTCTCTCTGACCCTCCCCTGCTCACGCTGTCTCTCTCTCTCTCTCCTAGAAATAAATAAAACATTAAAAAAAAATTTTTTTTTAAAAAAAGTATTTTGTGATTGCTATTTCCTTGTGGTTGCAAGTCCAGGCGTTCATGACGGATCCACATCTCTGCCCTTTGCCTCTTCAGCTGCAAGTAGCAAGTCATGCAGGGAGGGTGAAGGAGCAAACAGAGTGGGGGAGTCCAAGAACTCACTGCTGACCCACCACCCTTCTGTGCTAGCTGTGCGTTTGGGGCAAATGGTTTAACTTAACAAGTTACTATGCCTGTACTTTCCAGTCTAAAACCGAGGAAGGGGCTGTCCTAATATCCTAGAAGGGGTGATAATCAAGTCTTACAGCATGAAAAGAAATTTTCCAGAGGGGGTGGTGGTAAGGAAGGACTTCTATGCTAGTGGAATAAAGAAAGATAAGGCTCTGTGTCCAACCAACTGCACCTCCAGCAATGGAAATGTCCCCAGTTTGATTTAAGAATCAATGGTATCTTACTGCATGCAACCAAAACATATCTTCAGAAGCCAGAGTGTCAGTGTATCAGCAAGCTGTCAATGTTACAGAAACATTCACAAACCTTAATTAAATTTTGCCTCCTGGAAATCCTTCAATGTAATCAATAAGATTAAGAGGGTAAACCTTTTGTTATCGAAGGTCTGCTTTGTGATTTTTTCATTCCCTGCCTCCCCCCATTTCTTCACAGCTAAATGCTAAATAGTTTTTCTTCTATTATTAAAGGCTGTAAAGGATGTACTTTGAGACTATTTGGAAATTCTCTCTCATTATTTCATTTGATTCAGGATATTACCATTGTATAATAAAAGAAGTCTCCGGCTTCTATTTAAGCACCCTGAGACCTCCAAATAGGTTCAATCAACAATTTAGTGTTAGGATTCGAGTACTTTCCTATATCAAGTAGAGAGGCCCCATTGGACTCATGCAATAATAATGTAGTATAGATAGTTGGCTTGAATTATATGTTATTATATTGTACTTAAAATTGCTATTCTACATAAGCAGGAACCTACATGGTTTTCTTCTTCATACAGCTTCCATAGAACTTGGGAATCTCTAATTGCCCGTCTTGAGCATTAAGAGCTTAATATGTTAATGCTTTTTTAAGCAAACACACACACACACATATGACAAAGCCATAGTCCACAAAAACACTCTGACCTATTTATGCATATTCATGAGACATTCAAAGATTTTTTTTTTTCTCTGAAATGTAAGAATAGAGAGCTTGAGGGGTGGTCTGGCATGTGTTAAATTCTTCCAGTTGTGTGAGCTGCCTTACTGTAGTTAACATCACTAAATGGGCCTTAAAGAGAAGCAATGCTTTCATCAGTCCTATGGTCAAAGAAAATTACTTGGTGAAATTAATTTAAAAATCATTTGAGGAAACCACCGATGAAAGATTGTGTATCCATGTTGCCAATCAAGAAAATGGTCCTGATAGGTCTTATCCAATCTTGATTATTGTTAATGGGAAGTTTCTTTCACTAAAGATGATCTCCTAACTGTCCTTTGATTTGACTGAAATTTTCTTTGTAAGAAAGTCATGTCCTTCATCTCATTATTCCTTGACCTTTTCCCCAATGTTAATAATCGAGATTTACACACGAGTTGAATAAAAAGTGTTGAGCTGGGTTGAGTCAGGCGTCTTCCCAATTTTCCTGCGCATCTCACCCATCCTTCCATGTGATTTACCTCTTTTTTATATAATGACTAATTTGTGGATCAAAACAAGGTTTTTATAACTGCGGATAGCCTCATCTCCCACCTACACTTGAATTTGGTTACTGCTTCTCACCGCCCTTAAAAGGAATCCAGAAGAATTGTTCTGAATCTTAACACTAAACTCACCACTCATCACTCAATTCTGTTATGACAGTAGGCACTGAGATTCCCAAGACCTTCGACAAGTTTTAACAAAATAGAGAATCTTTATTGAAATGAGAGTTTTTAAAACTGGGGATTAGTTAATCATTGAAAACTGGAGGGAGAGCAGTTTGCCCTGGTTAATTTATACAGCCCTTGCAAATCTACCCTCCCTAAAAGGTCCTTAAAAATTATTAGCAGAAATAAGTTTAACTCAAACCTGATTTTTAAATTTCAGATAGCATGATAAAGCGTGATGGAGAAACGTGCCTCTCTATGATTCTCCATTTTTGTGTATTTATATGTTTTATTTCTAAATATACAGAAACTTAATACGCCATGCCATTAATGAGTCAGGCTGGTGAGCTGCCAGTCACAGTCCGTTAGAACTGTCCTGCTCACTGGGCCATGGTAACACAACCACAAGGGCTGGGGCTCGGAGACCCTGCTGCTTGGAATAGCTGTGTTCAACACCCACCGTGAATTACACCACCTGACATCCTCCGTCACCCCTAATTTGACGACGTTAGTGAAGAGCAGGCATTGTGTAATCATCAAGGACTCTTATAGGAGTCTTATACTTACTATTTTCAAATCTCGATAACTTAAATTATTCTTTTCACATCATTTTAAACACCCATTGTGGACCTTCAGTCACATCCATCTCTTTCAAAAGTACATTTGGGTTTTTTTTCTTTCCAATTTTAACAGTTATATAGGAAATAGCGTTGAATGTGTCACTGTATTTTGTCATAAGACAGAAAAGCCATTAACAGTCTCAACTGTTACTTGGCAGTAAGGAACTGTATATGGTCGCTTAGGTTATAATCACTTGTCACATTAGAAACACTGAATTGTTCAGTCCTTCAATCAATAGTTATAGTCTTTCAAATAGAAGCTGCTATGGCTTCAGACTAGTGATGGGTCAAAATTAAAGTCTAAAAATAAAAGCAGTGTTTCTTTGACCTCCGCATGTTATTGTGACATTGTGATGTATTGGCATTTTCATTGAAAGGTTAAAACCTGCTATTCATTACACATTCAGAGTCTTTTTCTACTTTGTACACTGTTTCTGAAGAATTTTTGCATGCTGTGTCTTAACTACCTTACTTAATATTAATATCTGAATATTAATGCATGCTCCTCAAGAGTTGCTAGGGGCGCCTGGGTGGCTCAGTCAGTTAAGCGTCCGACTTCAGCTCAGGGGATGATCTCACAGTTCACGAGTTCGAGCCCCGCGTCAGGCTCTGTGCTGACAGTTCAGAGCCTGGAGCCTGCTTCCGTTTCTGTGACTCCTTCTTTCTCTGTCCCGCCACTGCTCGCATGCTCTCTCTCTCAAAAATAAATAAACATTAAAAGAGTTGCTTAACTGTTGTCATGGACAAATATCTAACTAACAATGATAAAATACAGCAACACATAACATTTAGCCTTTGTTTTGCATTGATTATATAAGGTTAACACACACCTGTACCTGTATCCATGAAAAGCTCTAGATTCTCTGTCTTTAAGTCAAAGGATTTAAAGCAGGATACTAACATAAATTATGAAATCACTTAGCAGCCCTGCATTTAGTAAAGGAAAATATGTGTGTTACTTATATGCAGTTCATCTTTCATAGTGAAAAAAAGTTGAATTTATAAGAACTCTACTTTTTTTCTTTTAAAACTACATGATGTAACTAGTGTTCTCAAACACAGCCAAAGTTGAATTCCATCTCAGCAATAAAAATAGTAAGCATGACTATTGCTGTCACCAGTAAGCAAGTAGATGAAGGAACCTTCAACTTACTTGGTCTAAATCGCAAGCTTGAAGACCCAGGAAAATAGCAGACATTTAATTGACCATGTATTAACATCCCATAATTCCTTCACAAAAATGCATGTCCTCACAACCTCCGCTTCCTCTGGCTCCCTGATCCAACCTCAACCTCATCCCATCTAACCATCTGCTCACTTTCTATTTCAAAAGCCCTTTTATTTCAAAGGCATTTCTGGTCGCAATTCAGATTTTCTCTTCTGGGAATCCTTGGGCCACTGCACCACTGGTCGGCCTCATGGGTGGGTTCACCTTGGAGTCCTCATGAATGGTTATGTCCTGCCCAACTTCAGGAGTCACCCACCGTACATATAGACCAGGGGTCAGCAATCTTCAGCCCAGGGGCCAAATCCCACCCACTGCCTGCTTTTGTAAATATTTTATTGGAGCGCAGCCCCATCACTCACTGATGCATTATTTATGATTCCTCTAGTGTCACAGTCACAGGGCTCCGTAGCAGTGATCGAGACCATATGGCCCTCCAAAGTGGAGCATATTTATTATCTGACCCTTTTTAGAAAAATGTGCCAGCCCCTAAGAGAGGCCACAAGACAACCACTAGAGGGTGCAGCTGTGCATGGATTTGGCCATTAGAATAAAGGATCGACAGGTAATTAATGAATAGCTTCCCTCACCACTAGGCAAAATCACTTCCAAGAATGTGATCAAATTAAATCAACACAGATTTATTGACCTTGTGTCTGTTTTGAGACACAGATTGGCACTAACCCCAAAGTCGAAATATTTAGCTATTGTTTGTTTCGTAACAAATTTAAAGCCATGACTCAAAAACATGCAGGATGGAACTTTAATTGTACACAGGGCTTTATTTATAGATGCTTATGTGTTCCTGTATATAAATGTGAGAGAGCATGTCTCCCTCCCTCTCTCCCTCGCACATCTTCCTTCGCTGCCAATTTCCTGTGCGTGGTACCATCAGCAAATGGAAGGCAGCTCCTTGTGATCACGTAAACACGTAGAACCAACCCTATATATACTCTCATGCTTCAGTTGAGAAACTGAGTATTTTTTTTCTTCTTACTACACGGTCATTGCATAACACTGCCATTAAAACTCCCGAATCCAGCCCTTCTTGATTGCTATTTTTCTCTTCTTTCTGTTCCACTTTATAGTCAAACACTAAATCTGCATTCAGACACAAGGCTCTGCTCTTCCTTTGGCATTTTGAAAATTCTTTGCCAAATTGAATGTGTTCCCCTCTCTCTACCTCATGGGCTGTTTTTGAGAGTAAGGTTGGAGACAGGTAGATCATCCCTTGCACTCCCCGGGCTGAGAGGGAAAGAGCCAAGGGACAGAAGGATGTTTATTTCTGTAAATGCCAGACCCTGATGAGTTAGTGTCAATCTAACGCCCAGCTGCCCCACTCGCTGTCTTACATGACTTGTCTGCTCTTTTTCAGACACTCTCCGAAAGTGGTCAAGGCCGCATCTCAGGTCCTAAACAGCATGTGGCAGTACCGAGATCTGAGGAGTCTTTACAAAAAGGTAAGATTTGCTTTACCTTTGTGGCTCCTGGTTCACACAGACCCTGAGCCCAAAGACACAATATTTGGTCATAACAAAGTGTACTATATGTATGGAAAGTACTTGTCCAATAGTCTGAATGATTGAAACACAACTAAAGGAGGACCATTACTGAAGAAGCAGAAGAGAAGGGTCAATAAGTGTCCCCGAATATTCACTAAGATCCATGAACCTTCTGGATTAGACAGACACATATTCCTAGGGTCTTACCCTAGATTGTCTTACAGAAAAGAAAATAACCTTGTTTTCCTGAGGTTCCATATTGTACAATATACTAAAAATTAATGAACTGAACAATTTTGCCCAAAAAAAGAGAGAAAACACAGGTAGGCATCAACAATAATGGTGGAGAGAAGACAGAAAAAAATGTAAAAAACAATTCAGGAGGCTGAGAAGCATCACAGCCCAAGAGCAACGAGAATACCCCACACCTGCCCTATGCGCATAACCCCGATCTTCACCACGTTTCTGCTCAGAAGGACAGGCCTGAGGTCCCTAAAGACGGCTGCAGATCGGGGGGTAGAGGCTGGGCACTTGTCCAGCACACTCCCCAAGAGTCAGAAGGGGGTTCGTATTGTACATGTCACAAGGGTGTTCATCCCCAAAATGGTTCCAAAAATAAAATCATAAGGGAAAAATGTCACATCTAAAAATGTTGACCTATACTTCATTTCCAAGTGAGGCTAAATAAAGGGTGCATTATTTGGGGGTTAAACGGGGAGAGTTTTTTAAACAATGTGTCCCAGATATTGTTTTTATTGTTCCTGGACCAGCAAATGTGGCTAGTTTGAAGGATCGATGATCCCACGATAGATTTGAGTGAACGGATAAGGGAAGAGACCATCATTAACCCGCAGGGAGAATAGGGAAGGCATGGATCTCTGTAGGGATTCAGAAAGCTTAAATGGGACTGGGGGAAGGGGCATGGGCTTCCTCAACAACTGCTGAGAGCACCTCCTTGCACCCCCTGGCCACCTGCCCAGAAGAGAAGAAGGAGCCAAAGTCACTGCTGCCTTCATCCCCAGCCTGCCATTTTGGGCTTGGGGATATGGGGCTGTGGCAAAAGGTTCACATCACAGAGAGCAAGACCCGTGTTGCCAGAGGGAAATTTGTCTATTTCTAAGCCAGTGGGAAAAAGTAAATATTTAATGACTGGTTCTACTAAGTTAGAGCCTGTTTATAGACTTCTCCCAAGGTCTTTCTATCTCCCTTATGCTCTCATTACTTTGCACTTCGAGTTTACAGAGTTTAGCCTATATATTTCTCCTTCAAGATTTTCCTATTTGCTAAGAGCAAGTATGTTTCAGTTGAAACATACTTTAAGAGATGGCAAAGCACAGTGTTGGGGAACATTGTAGATTAATTATATTCTTTTCTAAATATTTGGCACGTTGGTGTAAGCTCTTCTCGCAAATATTTTGGGTGACGTTTTGTTTTGCTTGAAATTCACATCCCAGCATCCCTACATAGTTCCTTCCTGGGATCCTCCAGGGGCTGAATGAATTCTCTCCCTGGGCAGGATCCTTCAGCTGGGCAGGCAGCTGGACATGAAGAACACACTATAAATTAGAAGGGAGCTGGTCGTTCTGAGTCAGTGGCTCCGGAAGCTCGATGAAATATTACTGCCCCCAATAAACTCCACTTTCCCTTGGATCCTGAACATTTCTTTGCTGAAATACACCTTCCCCTACTTAGGTGCATCGGAGGGAAACTGCTTTTTAGAGACTACAAGTTATTTGTTGAATACTAGTCTGAGTTTTCCATCTTCGCTTCTTTCTGTGTCGGTAGCAGAGTTCAAAAAGTGTAATTGTCTTTTTATTTTCATGAAGGAGAAAAATGTGTCGACAGGAATTTAATGGAGCTAAAAATCAAAAGCTAAAGATGGTTTAAAATGTGTTTCATGCGAGGACATTCAAGGAGGATGAGCTGGAGAAACTGATGCTGATGTTTTCAGTTGACCCATGGTGATGTTTTTAGTTGACCCATGATTTAAGAAGGTTGAGAAAGAGCTGTTCTTAATAATTTCCAAATTATGCAGTTGTGAAATGAAATGAGGACCTTTAGGCTCGATATCATAATAGCAAAGCTCAACATTTACAAAAGCTTTTCTTTTTGAAAAATCCTTTGGTGAGAAGACCAGATTCATTCATGCTTATGAATTGTTTTTAATCAGCGGGGAAATAGATTTCCTTTTTGTTCTTCCTTGACAATTTACATATCATTGAAGAAATGTCTGATCCATATCTTTTAATTCTCCACGCTTCAAATCTGTTTATTAAACATCTATTGTAAGCTTAAAGAAAGAAGAGTTTCAGAGAAAACATAAGACATGGGAAGTAGCTAATGTGGGTAAAAATGAAATATGGAATAATTACTGGTACCCTCATTAGTTTCAGAAATATGTACTACAGATTTACTGGATGAATTAGGGGTAAGAAAATTATAGACCAAAATCTTGAAGAATTCATGGAGTTTGCATAAATCAGGAGGTAAGACTTAAGGGCATTATGCATGAGAGGAAAACTCGAGGAGAGATAGAGAAATTGAAACTGAAATGGCATATCTATCAGACAGAATTAAAGGTCCATCTGTCACTGGCTAATTTCCTCGCAGGACTCGGACACAGAGGCTGGGATCTCATTTCATCAGCTCGGCGACTTTATTTTACATAGAGAGACACGTGTAATAAATCGGGATATTCTTCTGGCTGGGTGTGTTGACTAATACAGAATTATGTCTGGTTCCTGATACGTTGTGGGCCAAAACATATTTGTATTATCTGAACCTTCAACTTTGGTGAGACGTGGATGTTTTTTTCCCTAATGGGAAATCAATAATTGCAGAAGAATTTTATCACATGCCTCATACACCACCATTTTTTTCTCAACCAGTCCTTAAGTTTGGATAACCACAAATAGAACTTTAAAGTTTCTTTATCTGCTATATCATCACAGAGGCTGATTGGTAATGGAAAAGCAGATGAACCTTAGGAACAGGCCTGCTATAGGCATGAAAGAGAAACTGGAGGTCAATGATTCCAGACTTTTTTGAGCCTCCATACTTTAGGAAATTGAAGTCACTGACATAATGGGTTCCTTATGTTTGACCCTGGCGAGGACCATGGGGACAGCTGGTTGTAGAAGAAAGGAGACAAAATTGGGGTGGTGGGGAAGCATCGAGTTACAAGATTACAGAAATCATTGTTTACCAACCCTTATACAATGCCTTAATGATCTGCACGGCATCTCCCAGACCTAGTTATACTGGGTGGGATACAGGCTATGCTGTTCTGACGGAGGACTTAAAAGTGTTCAGAAGCTCACCTGAACAGGCATCTCCTTTCCACTCATGGAGCTGTAGGCAGGTGGCCCAGGGCCAGCAAGTGATTCTGGGAGCGATCTTCTTGCTGTGCTTTGTCCTGTGCTCCTTGACTTTGTAAGCAAAGTTCCCTAGCTTGGCTCGTTCCAGCACACAGGAAGAGGGGGAGGGGAAGTGACGGCCAGTGTGCCCTGTAAGCAGGGATTCCAAAAGTGCTGAAGTCCTGCTCACACCCCAGCACCAAGAACTCAGTCGCATGGCCGCACCCAGCTATGAGGCAGGATGGGAAAAGGGAGCATCTGTGATCCTTGCTGAACTTTATACGGCGGGAGGAAGGTGGTTATTTTACTGGCAGAAGAAAGGCAGTGTCAGCTCCAGTAGTCATTTCCTTGGGTTCAGATACATTTAAGATCAATTGCATTCATTCACTGTCTAATGAGACATATTATTCCATTTTAGGGTAGCTGTGGTTATTCACAACTTCTTACTTGCATTAAGTAAGAATCTCTTGCTCAGCAACTTCTGCCCTCCAGTGCCATTCTGAAAAGCCTAATTTTTCTTCTCTATGATAGCCTTCCTGTTTTTGAAGCTACCCATTCTGTCTCCATGAGGTCATGACATGCTCAGTTCTAATATATCAGCGTTTCCATGTCCTGCACATGACTCTTTCTTTTTTCTACATGCACGCAAGTTGGTCAGGATCCTTTCTGTAAGGTGGCATCCCAAAATGAGAATATTCCTCCAAGTTTACTTAAAGCAGAAGAAAAAGAGTGGGACTGTGCTTCTCTGGTGCCGGGCACGCAACTGCTGGTAAGGTTCAAGAGCAGGTTAGTGCCCGGAAACTCACCGTTCTACATGGTGAAGTACAAAGAGCACCGGCCTTAGAATCACACGGAGAGATTCCGGGCGCAGTTTGCCACTGACCAGCAGCCTGACGAGGCAAGCCCCTTGAGACCTCCCTGCCTGTCAGGTAGGAATTGACACTGAGCAGCCCTGTGACGCCTTCCTGTGGGCGGGCAGCGCACCAACCTTCTGTTCACCAGGTCTCACTGTCAGTGCTCACAGCTGTGTCGGTGTTGTCCTATATCCATTATCTGAAACTGGTCACCGGCCGTTACTAATGCAGAGTCTCCAGAAGTAACCTCTTAAAATGGTCTGTGGAAATTCTACCTGGAAGAATGTTCTCTCTAGGCAGCTGGACGTGTCCTCAGGGCCCTACTGGTTTGGGAGGCCTGGGCCTTCTGCTTTGTGTGCCACTCTGGTGTCAAAAGATCCCCTCACACCCTTAGATGGAGACGGTGGGCATCTTCTCATCAGTACCATCCCGCCCCTTGGTTTTCTCAACCACGCAGTAAACACCAATGCACATGCATGGCAGGATCGCCGATTGTGCCCAATGTTTCATTGAGGCAGAGTAGAATCAATGATTCTACTGTAATCATTGAAGAGCTTTGTCAACTGGAAAGTCATATACCCACAGGAGTTCTAAAATTGTTCATTGTTCATGCCACTTGGCTGAAAAATCCTCTCTGCCATGCTGTTCACAGGCAGCTGGATGTCTGGATCCAAAAGTTTCATTTGGCCATCATCATCACCATCAGCAGCAGCAGCATCATTGGCTTCCACATTTTCATAGCTCTTTTCCCCTCGGTTTCCTCACCCTCTCTCTTGCTAGCCCCTAGGTCCCTCTCCAGTGCCCCAGTGTGTACTCTAAGGGTATAAGAAAACCAGGTTACACAAGGCTTTACAGGGAGGTCGTTAACGACAATGTAAGTTGCCATGATTTTAGAAGGGAAGTCAAGGCTATGATTTCATTTAGTGCTAAAACCTGTGTGTGTGCAGGTCATGTGTGCTGAAGACTAATGTTAGATAGAGGATCCTGGAATCTAGGACTGCACTAAGAAGACATGAGTTCAAGCCCTGACTTAGGAAATAGCATGCCATCTTTCTCTGATAAGAGGCCCTGCTCTGATCCTTTGTGTTTTTTAGCCTGAAAATGCTATTTAGTAAAATAGCATCACACACAGAAATATTCTTCTGGTGATTCCTATGATATCACCATCCCCTAAGTCACCTCAAGTTGTCTGATTGCTGCTTCTTCATCATTCTTGGTCTCATCTTCCTGTTCATGCTCGAATGTTGATGTGTCCCAGGTCCTGCGTCTAGATCTTTCTTATCACACAGGCAGCCTCTTCCTGGTGTCTGGACTCTTCCACCTGGCTTCAGTTACTGCCCGTATGTAGGGCTCTCCCGGGTCTGTTTGTATATCTGACCACCTACGAGATAATCTGCTCAGATGCCACAAACAAAACTAGATCTCAAACTGGCCTACTTTCCTGGGTTTGACTCCTCGTCTGCACCCTCCCTCACCTAAGCCTGTACCCAGGAACCATCCCTGGCTCTCTCCTCTACTTCACATGTCTGCATCCGACCCACCAGAAAGTCCCACACTTCTCCCTCCGTCTACTTCTTCCTGTGGTCATGGCCATGAGACAGCTGGCCTTTCTTCTGGATCATTTCCACAGACCCGTAACTGGCTTCTCCACCATCAGGCTGCCTCCTCTCCAGGCCATTCTCCGAAGGGCAGCCAGGACAGACTTCCTAAAAAGCGCATTTGACTAAATGACTCTTGCGAGCCGTACATTCCAGTGGCTCCCATTGCCTCAGGATGGGGTCCAAACATCTTAGTTCAGCCCATGAGACCTTTTAGGAGTGGCCTCAGCCTAGCTCCCTGGCTCACTCTTGGCCTTCTGCCCACATTTAGCCACCAGCTGTACTGAACTTCTGTGTCCCCAGGTCACTTCCCTTCCCTCTCTCCCCGTCCTGCAAAGCCTTCCCACAGCCCACGCTCCACCACCACTCCACCCACCACCCCGCTTGCCCGCCTAATCTTCATTTGTCCTCCCCTGAAAATCACCTTTCTGACCTCTTCTCCGGGGCTGAATTAAGGTCATTCCTTCTCATTTAAAATAATTGGAAGGTAGATTTGTTTGAATGAATAAAACCATTTTAATTCAAACTTTCAGCCATTATGAATAGTTTGAGCTTATAGCTAAAAATGTTGCAGCAGAAGGTGCTATAATATTTAATATCTATATAAGCTTTGTTTGTACTTTTTTTAAAAAAAATGTTTATTTATTTTGAGAGAGAGGGAGAGAGAGACAGCACGAGTGGGGAAGGGCAGAAAGAGAGGGAGGGAGAGAACTCCAAGCAGGCTCCACACTGTCAGTGCAGAGCCGAGCACAGGGTTCAGTCCCACAAGCCATGAGATCATGAGCTGAGCTGACCTCAGATCATGACCTGATCTGAAATCGAGAATTCATGCTTAACCAACCGAGCCACCCATGTGCCCCAGATTTATTTGTACTTTTATAGAAAACAATTTTCTTGCTTGGTTCAAATATTAATTGTGGGAGGATTTGCATTGGGAACTTATATCACAAGTCGTTTCTTAACAGAAATTGCAATGAAACTTGCCTCTGACTCTAGTACAATTAAAATAAGATCTCCTGGGGCGCCTGGGTGGCTTAGTCGGTTAAGCATACGACTTTCGCTCAGGTCATGATCTCGTGGTTGGTGGGTTCGAGCCCCGCGTCGGGCTCTGTGCTGACTGCCAGCTCAGAGCCTGGAGCCTGTTTCAGTCTGTGACTCCCTCTCTCTCTGACCCTCCCCTGCTCACGCTGTCTCTCTCTCTCCCCTAGAAATAAATAAAACATTTAAAAAATTTTAAAAAAATAAAAAAAATAAAAATTGAGGTTCTTGGTTTACTTGAACTACTTTGATTACTCTGTTCTCCAGACTTGCAGATTTCCCCTCTTGGCTGCCAGTGTCTGAAGGCTCTGAATGCAACCCTCGGCTTAATGACATGGAAAATTGGAATTTATCTCATTCCTAGCCAGCACCGATCATTGTTTTATTGGTCTTCATGAGGCGTTAGGTCCAGGACTAATTTGCTGGATCTTCCTGAACACAAATTCAGTAACAGGATTGGGTTTTAAAATGTACATGGCCTGTTTTGCCTTAAAGTGCTATTTACCTAGCGGTCACTTAAAATGTAAGCTTGTTAATCACTGGGGCTTAGATATGAACAAGATTTAGCACATTCTTTTTAGGTTTTGGATCCAAATCTTTCTTCAATTATAGTTAAACAGTTCGATGGTAATATTCAATCATTAAAAGTGCCAATGAGATCTTCATGTTTGCTCTCGTGTTGGGGCAGAATGACCTCTTAATAAGGAATTCCGATGAGCAAGCCTGAATGTTTCACTGGCTGGCTTTCCCTGCCTTCGTTGTGGTTGGCTGCTCAGTCAGGGTGCCAGCCGGGAGATTCCCTGCTACCTGCCATGACATCAGTCTTGCGTAGCTCTTCTTTCTAGATCTCCAGCTCAGCACCGTGGCTCTTTGCTACTCCTCAGTGTCCTTCTGCACCTCCAGGCCTGCGTGCTGGCCTCTGGGTCTCAATGGGACCCAGGTGGTAAGGCCACTCTGCCCCACAAAGGCTAACCCAGAGGGTTCCAAGAAAAGTTTCACTGGCAACCCAGAGTCACCCCAGGCCATTGTGGGATGCCAGGGGGACCATCCTCAGGGTAATTACTCAATGAGAAATCATGGATTTCCAGGTACAGTGGACCCACTCTGTCTTCTGAGGCACAGATGTATCCTGAGATGGAACGGAGGTAGCAGGAAGGCTCAGGGCACCACAGTGAAAAGGCCTCTGAGCATTGGGTACAGAAAGCAGAGGATCAGAAATGAGGAGAATGTACCTCTGTTCTTCCATTCCTTCACTTCTGCCTGGACTTCCTGCTGAGAAACCATGGTGGGCTCTTAAAACAGAGTTGTGGAAAGAGAGACAGCAATCCCTATTGTCAAGTAGGAGAGTCACATTTTTTTCCAGGGTTTAGCATATGATACTGAAGGTTATTAGTTTGCTCCAGGAAATTCAGAGGGCTCCAGAGAGAACAGCATCATCCACTCAACCTGTCCATGAGTGAATTAAAATCCTTGGTTCATAAATGCAGGAGTCAAATCAAAGTCAGGTCACATGTCAGAATCGCACTCTTGTTGACCGTCAGCTGGGTTAGAAACCAGACTAGTTCTTTCCACTAATATTCACTGCTTAGTGTTTTCACAGCTGTACGCCTATAGCGGTCCCCACCCAGAAACATCAGTATCTTTCACAGTGAGCTCCCGTCTCAAAGAATGCCCAACTGTTTGTGCTTGAAACCGAGTAAGGTCATGTTTCTCTGGATAGAGATGTTGTATTCATTCTTGCCATTGGGATGAAAGAAACAAAACATAAAACTAATCTTTAAATGTCCTTCCTTTTATTGTCGGGAAGATAGACTCTCAGGTTGCGCACACCATTCAGCCGGTAACTAATGAGCTTGGGGAGGATTGGAGTCATGCTCTTCACGGCCCGTCTCACACAGGGAGGCCTCCCATTTCTTACTGCTGCCATGTTCATTTCATTGGCTCTTGCCACCGCTGCACTCAAGAAATCAATAAGTAATTATGGATGGGTGAGGGGTGCCCGCAGATTTCCTCCAATGTCCAGACCATAGAGGATGAGAGAATGGACATAGCCCTGTGTTTTTTCCATTGCTTTGGGGAGGCCACAATGCACAGATGAGCCCATGGCCCCTTTGCTGTGAATGGAAGTCATGGGCTCATTGTCCTCATCCACTAGACATTTAAAAACTCAGTACTGGATCCCAGTGAGAACTGAAAAGAGGTTTTGAAATATTGTCAAGGGAAAAAAACCACAACATTGTCAAAATTTCAAAATTTTGATCTTTAAGCTTTACAGTAAGAAGGGCTTTCACACGTTGCCATTTTGAGAACTAATAGATTTTTGCTTTGCAAGTATCTAAGATGTTGATGGAAAAGCAGTAAATCCTCTATAGACATAAATTAAACTACTGAATGTAGAGCTGTCATTTTTATCAAGGAAGTTGCTTGCCAAAAATTTATTAATCTTTCTACTGTGCTGGAAAATTCTTCACCAAGAGATGACTGGAAGGGCATAAGGACTTCCAGCCAGATTCTAACACCACCCAAGCCCAGCATCCTCAAGACTTACAATGGTAACTCCTCAGGTTCTTTCTTTTCTAAATCACTTGATGTCAAGTTGGGGTAAGAAACAAAAAGGCGGAGGTTAAACTCAGCTATGATACTGTCTCCTCCATAAATCCGGGCATTTGCTCATTGACATTTATATCGACAAATAAGGTCTTCCTTCATGAGGTCCCCTGACCTCTCTGAGACACTTCTCAGGCTCTCATCATATGATATCTGTCCAAAAACAAAGGCGCAAATAGGAACAGAAGCAAAAATCAATTGTGCAAAAGTGGAAATCGATGCACATGGCAGTTGCTAAACAAGAAGTGACTAAGTTATAGCTATTGCTGGGATGGATGTCCACATCGGAAAATCCTGCAGACCAGCGCCCAAACTGAATGTTTCCTCTGTGCCTCCACTCTTTGACGAGGCTTTACCCATAACATTTTAAATCAAAACCCACAAAAATACCCCAGAGAGAAAAGGCAGGGGAAAGGGATTGAATCAGGAAAAAGAAAAGTCACTAAGTTTAATGTGAGTCTACAGCCATTCTTGTTTCTGACTTTAAGCAATTAGCTGAAACTTACCCCTCTGTTTCAGTGGATGACAGCAGTTGGGATGATGTTATTTATGTCTTTGGGAGCCTTAATTCCTTGAACAAAAAGAATGCGATCAGTTTCCTCCCCTTTTCCTATCTCTCCCTCACCGAGGCTGTTCCTTCCCCTGTCTCAACCCCATCTGCCCACCAGGCTCTGGAAGGGAAGGAAGAAGAGAGGAGAGCATAGCCTGGCCAGTGCGGTTGTAGCCTGGCATTGGTCCACTGTGTTTTCAGGAGATGCCCATGTTCTGGTTTCTTCTCTCATGGGAGCAGTGATGGGGTTTGCTCAGAAGTACCACCTCCCAACTGAGAGCCCCTGGCCGGGACCTAGGTAACTGTTCTGATTTCTCCATCAGCCTCAGGCTTCTGCCACTCCACTGCACAGAAGTCTGGGTGGGTGCAGATGTTGTGTCTCTGTAGCATAGGTAGTATTGGAAGTCTTCTTTAAGAAGAAGGGTATACTTGTGAATACACATTTCTGTACAGGTCTTGCAAGGGGCCCAGGCAGTGGATAGGCTGGAACCTAAGCTGTTTGAGCTCCACCCCTGCTGCTGAGTCTGTGTATCCGCTGAAGACACCAGTCCCTGCAAACCCCACCTTCCAGAGAGTCCATGGTCAAGGTGAATGGGGAGTTCACTCCCCAGGCTTCAGGAGAGAGAAAGTGGGGAATACCCAGCACATCCACCATCTCCAAGGAAGCTCTGCCCACTTGCAAGCTCTTCTGCCCTCTAGTGAATTCTCAGCCTGGTCTTGTAGATTCTGGATGTGAGACATGTTCTAGTCCTGCAGATCGTATTTTGTCTTTTGTCTCACATAAGAGTGTAACAGTCCTATTCAGACATCACACCTCCCAGACCGGGTCTTCTGGTTCCTTCTATCAGTATTCACTGCCTCTGTTCACTCTCCACCGTTGCCCAGCACTGTGTCCACATTCCAAGCAGCTGGAAAGGAAAAGATCAAAGGAGGGCAGAGCTTAAATATTCCCAGGTCTTAGTCACGTGGCCATACCTCCCTGCGGGGGAGCTGAGAATGAGGCTAACTGAAAAAAAGAGTTTTTATTGGAAAGTGGGAAAAGGAAAGAGAAGGCTACCAGGATGCTTATGCCCACAACATTCACATGATGTGGGCACCAACACCATGGCCTTTTGGTGTTAGTGGTGGCCAGCTTTTATAAAACCCACATTCTTGAGAAGAGCCCCCAGTGCTTTCATTAAATTGAAAATCCTCCTGCATTCATTTCCAGTTGGCGTCAATTATGAAAACTGTCTCAAGTCCATGACTCCTTGGTCCATGCAGAGAGACCAGTTCAGTGCGGAATGAGGAAGAACTGTAACTTTTCAGACGCTTCTTGTCACTTGAGCAGTGTAAGGCATATTAGCAGCACCCCAGGGAAGAAGTGAGGAGGTCATGGGGCGAAGACACACCTCAGATGTTTCCTGTTGTTACTCCTTGTTTCGTTGAAGCACGTGACCCTGACAGGCTGTCAGCAGCCCCCTGTGATGAAGCTAAAAAAAGCAGCATCAAAAATATAAAATCCGGGGCACCTGGGTGGCTCAGTTGGTTAAGTGTCTGACTTCGGCTCAGGCCATGATCTCACTGTTCATGGGTTCAAGCCCTGCATCGGGTTCTGTGTGAACGCTTGCTCAGAGCCTGGAGCCTGCTTTGGATTCTGTGTCTCCTTCTCTTTCTGTCCCTCCCCTGCTCACACTCTGTCTCTCAAAAATAAATAGATGTAAGAAAAAAATTTAAATAAATAAATATATATATATATAAAATCCACATCAATTGCTTTTTTTCTCTGCCCAGTCTATACTATAATACCCTCATTGTCTCTCCCTCCTTGTTTAACAACATGTGATTCCTCTTGGAGCCATCATTATAATCCTCTTAGCAAATAGCCATTCCTAGCGACGTCATTCATTCATCCAACACATGTTTATTGAGTACCTACTCTATCCCAAGCTCTGTTTTAGGTAGTGGAAATGCAGAAGTGAATATCTACATATTGGATTAACTTTTCCAGATACATCATGGCACTTTAGCCGTGATTTCTTGCTTGTTTTATTTTACACGCATATTTCTTGAGTCCTATTCCAAACTATTTTTTTCTTACTTAATATCCATGCTTCTTGTGACATCTCTTCTTTGAGTGAGAAGCTTATTGTGTTGATTTTCGTCTTGTTTCTTCCACCGCTCACACTGGTCACTCCTCCTCTGTAGGGACACCTTCTCTTTGTACTTCTTTGTACTTCTTCTTAAAAATAAGAAATGTCTTCTCCCGCCCACCTTCCTCCATCTTCTGCCTTATCACGTCCTGTCCTCACATTTACCACCCTTCACAGTCACGTTTCTAGAAAGTTTGGAGTTCGTGCACTGTGTTCACTTTCTCACTCTCTGTGTTATGCTTTTACCCCCAAAGTCTGAAATGATGCCTGTCCTCACATCTCTCTTGAAATTGCTCCTAATCGCAGTGCTCAATGAGTTCACCATCTAGATTCATCAGGGAAGGCTTCCAGCTGTACCAAGCAAACCTAAACATCCAATGATACAACTTGAGAGATGTTTATTTTCCTATCCCGGCAACCATTCTGGAAAGGTGTTGATGTGGACAGATCAGCGCTTCTCCTTGCAGACATTCCAGAGCCCAGAGTCCTACTGTAAGGCTGTACGACCTGTCACCGTACCGGCAACGCCACGTCCCCACCCCACACCCCGCCATTGGCTAGATCCCCATCACACGGCTGTAGGAAGCTGCAAGGCAAGCTGGGAACATGGCGGGTGGGTGTGCGTCCAAGAACAAAAGGAGATGGATTAAACAACAATTAGTAGTCCCAACCATACCCTCCTCCCTGCCATGATGCCCTCCGAGCTTCTCTGCCGCCACTCCTTCCTGCCTGGTCTCTCTCTGACAGCAAGGCGCTCCATCTCAGTCTTTTTGGCAGGCTCCTGGTCTTCCCTGAGGCATCTTTGCTTTTCTCCCTATTCCTTCTATTATAGATGATCTCATCTGCTCCCGTGCTTTAAAAATACATTTGAATGCCATTGGCATCTCCATTTATTCTCTACATGGTCTTCACTCCTGCACTCAAAGCCTAAATACACGACCATGTGACCTCTCCACTTCAGTAGATCACAAGCTCTAACGGTCCGTACATGCAACAGGCTGCTTTCAATTCCTCTTCCAAATCTCTTGTTCTTCCACTGTCACCCATCTCAGTAAAGAGCACCTAATCCACTTGGTTGTTCTTTTCAGAAATCCAAGAGTTATCTCAGTGTACCTCTTTCTTCCTTATTTTCACTGTACTTCCCACCAAGCCCTGCAGAGTCTATTTTCTAAATACCCCTCAAGTCCAGCAATCTTTACCTCCATCATCATCTGTCACTGGTCCTGGTCCAGTTGCTGCCTAATTGGTTTTATGGAATCTACTTTACCGTCTTCAGTCTGTTGTCCATTAAGCATTCAGAATACACCTTTATATTCTGATGTAAGTGTCCTGATTTAAAACTCAACAGTACCTTCCCGCATCTCTCAGGAGAAAGCCTTACTCATCTCTCCAAGCTCACCTCCCTCTACCTCTTCTTGGTGGCTTTCAGCCACATTTGCCCCCTAGCTCCTCTCTGCTCTTCCTGACAGGCACAAAGCTGTGCTGACCGCAGGGCCTTTGCACTGCATAGGCATGGGTTCATTCCTCAGCAAAGACTGCTTTCCCTCCTCTCCTACCAAGCCTATCTGTTTCCATCTCAGTTTAAGGCTAGTAGAGACCCTTATAATTACTGGTACTTTTTCTTCATGGCTCTTACCAGAAAAGTAATATGAGGTAATCATATTACTCCCCTCCATCTCCCTCTCAGGAACCATTCCTACCTCCCTCTGTTCTAGCCCATGTGCCCAGAACAGTGCCAGGCACTTATTAATGTTTATTAAATAAATCCAGCCACGTCCCTGCTCCAGAGTTGATAGCAGAGGGCACATTCAGTGACTCGGCTTTCATGTCCACGGTCTGCAGTACTTTCCAGTAGGGTGGAATGGGAAGACGTCAAGGTTGGGACCCAGGCTGAACTTTGAACTTGCTGATTACTGATGAGTACAGATGTTAAAGTCTTGGCTTTTCAGACGTCGGAATGGGGCACGCTAGAAACGAGACATTTGATTTTGTCCAACAAAGACTGGACTTTCTCCAATTCACCTCAAATTTAATTTTGCAGCACTAACTGGAACACAGAGGGCATTGTGAAAGATCATCCACCTCAGGTCTTTGTTTTAAGGCCTCAGAAGGGACACCAGGGAAACAAAAGAACTGAACTGGCCTTATTTCCATTTCCTGAGCTTTTTTCCTGCATTCTGTTGGTACTAGTTAACTACTGGTAGTTAACAATGGCAAGCTTTCTTTGGCCAAATTCTATACATTTCTTTGCAACTTGCTGAATCTTCTCGCTGATATTGATTGTTTAGAATTAGACCCATGGCAGTAAATTGAATTCCTGAAATAGATTTACTTGGTATTTGCTTTTAAAAAGATGATACGGTTTTCCCCCACTATCCGAAAGTAGAAGGCTCCTATAAAACCTTTTGTAAACTGAAATCGCGTAAAGTGAAAGAGGAGTTACCATTTCATAAAAGCAAAAATCGTCTTCAGATTTCTTCCGGTTAGTAAAAACGGGTCCTAAGGTAGGTCCTTCATAAGAGAAAGGTGGCATCAAGTTAACTTTCGGATAGTAGGGGAAATCTGTACTAACGAAGAAGCGGCTCCATGTTTACTGTACCTTTAAGTATCCAAATCAATTTAATTAAATTCCATTAGAAGCGCCAGAGCTGAAACAAACTAATGAAAGCAACCGGTATGTCAGGCGGTATTTATTTCTGTATTAAACTGCAAATACTCCCTTTTGGCCCTTAAGAATTAGTTGAAATATTTAACTCTACTAGGTTTTGTTGTAGAATTGTTGATGGAATTAGTTTTAATGAATCTTTAACAAACACTTTACCTTAAAAAGAGATGGAAGCTACTTTATTACAGCAAAGGGAAGCTGAGATTTCATTGACATGCAGACGCTGGCTCGGGTTTCAATCACACCCACTGTGACTGCCCTGTTTCCCTTTTTTTCTACGTAATACCTTTTATTGAAATAAGAAGTGCGTATGCATAACTACCCCTTATTTGGAATCTCTTCTCTCTCTGCTTCGTGTGATTACATTAATAGGTTTATTACACTTAAAAATGACTGGAAAACTGGCACAATTTTGAGCAATCAAGTTTTTCATAAGCGAGCCATAATATCTTGGCTGGTTACCTTTTTCAAGGGATGTCAACATTCATGGTTTGACGTTCATCTGAAAAATAGGTTCCTGATGACGAAATCCTGGTAGCACATGCAGGAAACAAGCTGTCAGTGTCCCAGTTCGAATGAGTGAATGAGCTTGGGTTGCTAAAAGCCCAGAGAGTTTCTACCACACTTCCTTTCTATCTCAGGTCACTCAGAGCAAATTAAAATTGACAAGCTTTATGGACTGAGAGCTTTCAAGGACAGCTAACGCAAAAAGCTTGTATTTGTTGCTTCAGAATCAGTCTCTGTGTGCCTACTGAGCAATCCTTGTTTAGAGGCCAAGAAAATCTCATCAGATTAAGGAAGTTCCAGAGCTGTTTTCAAAAGGGATGACCATAGATGGGCTCACGGTGTCCTTTCACTGAGGTTGATCTCAGTGGAAATAAAAGCCTCTCACCATTTTCAAGGTTAATTCTTGATTGAAGCTTTTGTCCAAGTCAGAGATGTCACTTAGCATCAGAAAAGATTTGTTAAATCTAAATTCTAAGTATGGAAGAGAAGACTTCCAAAACTCGCTTTGAAAATGGAGCTGTAAACGGGAACATCGCCATTTAACTTCCTATTCAGTGGCCGTTTGCTCACTCCATCCTCCTCTGCCTGTTGCTGTCTAGTTTCCAAAGGGTGCCTTCTTCCAGGGGGCAGAGACTTCTAGGGAATTTAAATTCCATTTCCTTTCATCTTATCTCCTGAAGCATGTAACTGAGGATTTGGTATTTAACCCCTTTTGCTCTTTGTTAAAAAATACGTTTTGGAAGTTTATTCAGTTTTGAGAGAGAGAGAGAGACAGAGTGTGAGTGGGGGAGGAGCAGAGAGTTGGGGGGGAGACCCAGAATCCAAAGCAGACTCCACGCTCTGAGCTGTCAGTGCAGAGCCTGATGCGGGGCTCGGACCCACGAGCCATGAGATCATGACCTGAGCCGAAGTCAGATGCTTCACCGACTGAGCCACGAGGCGCCCCAGCCCTTTCGCCCTCTCTCTAATCACCAAATCCTCTCAACAGCCCCTGAGGTATTGACCTTCCCACCATCTCTTAAAACTCTGTAGTACACACATGGAATAACCTCTCTCCCTCAACCTTTTCCACCCCCTCTATCTAACAGTGTCCTTCTGTCCTTCTGCATCACTTCTCTGAGTCAACATGGAGGCCAGGGGGTTGGGGGCTCAGCTGGGTGACAGGATGTTTCCTGGAAGTTGGGAGATGGGGGGGGTAAATCTTCAAACACCACCCCCACCCCACCCCCGCCCGTGGTTCAGCTTCACTCCATCTTACCGGCCTGCTCTCCACACCTCCTGCTGGAGGGCCCTGCATCCCACTTGCTTCCTGGGGCAGTGACACTGGTCACCTGTGTTCCCAGGAATGTCCCCACAGGGGACCTATTTAGAAACCAGCCCTTCAGTCTGGGGGAGCACGTTCCCCCGGTAGGCGTGGGCTTCTGTACCCAACTTTAAAGGAACTAATGGAAAACGTGACGCGCTCTCCCTTCTCCCCTTCCTTCCTGGCTGTCCTGAGCACTTGTGTTTGGGGAGAACGGAGCGCGTGCGCCTGCTACGGACAGGTGCTGGTGCTTTCCGCGCCGCAGGATGCGGGAAGCAGTGGAGTCGGGGTGGGCTCAGTACGTGCTCTGAGAGCCACGAGTGGAATCAGCACCCATCTGGGGCCAGATGTGGCAGGTATAACAGTGCTTCAATTTACCCACAAGACTGGTTAAAGAGGAGGCTGTTTAATATACCTCACTCTGAAACAGCAGCAGCTGAGGAAGAAATTACCATCTAAAATGGAGCAGGCAAGCCGTAGGCCATTTTTTTTTTAAAGTGCCATTTTACCTAAACTAACACGGCCTTCAGCCCAGCGGTAAGCATGTCATAAAAGACAGATATACCAACAGCAGAAGATGATACTGATGAGATTGCTCTAAGCTAAAATAAAAACATCGTAAAGATCTGATAACTTTCATCTGTTACAGGACAATAGAGTATAAGAACTACCGAGGCTTAGCTGTAACGCCTAGGATATTGATTATCATTTTGGTTTACAATAATGACTTCAGTCCTCGTAAATCTCTGGATCCAACTAGCATTTATTAGGCTCCTCAGTGTCGCAGGTTCTATGCCAGGGACCAGGGCTTCAGAAACAAATAAGCTGAGGAGATGGGACCACAGCATCTCTAGTGTGATGTCAAAGTAGTCTGTCCATATTCAAGTGAAAATAATCCAGAATAGCAATGCTAAAGGCTCCCCCCTCCCCAGTCTTGGAGGCGTAATTCATTTAGCAATAGTGATTTAATGAGCGTGGACTGCCTGTCTACTGTTTACCTTGCACACAAGCATGCAGGACACATAAGATCTGACGGGAAGAGGGAGGGAAGGGGCTGTGCCGGGTTGTGGAGCTTCCTGGTCAGAGGAGCAGACTCACGAAATTGAATCACAAATCTGGTGGTTGCTGGGTAATCGGGGGTGATTGGGGTTCAGGGTGTGTGTGGCACCTCTCGGCTCTGAGGTTGGGACCTATTTTTGTTCCTGTAGAAGTCAACCTTGAGAAGGCCTTTTCTGACATTCCCCAGTGGAGTCAGACATTCAGGGCCTCCTCGGATTAGTCACCGCAGCCTGTGCGCAGAGATGTCAGACCAGCAGCTCACCTCCCAGCTCTTCATCTACATCACCCAGGGGGGCTTTTGAAAATACCAATGCCCAGGCCCTACTCAGAACAATTTAAACAGGAATCTCAGATCCTGAGGCCCAGGCATTACTATTTTGAAATCTCCCCCAAGCCGATTGAGTATTTTTGCCCTTAATTTATGGAAGAGAAATGGAGGCAGAGCTTACCAGGAATTGCGACACTCACGTAGACCAGGGCAGAAGGAACGATTCCTGGTGGCCTTCTCATCTCAGCAACCTGACGACAGAAAGGGGAGCCTGAGTGGCTCAGTTGGATAAGCTTCCAACTTTGGCTCAGGTCATGATCTCACTGTTCATGGGTTCGAGCCCCGCATCGGGCTCTGTGCTGACAGCTAGCTCAGAGCCTGGAGCCTGTTTTCCTTCTGTGTCTCCCTCTCTCTCTGACCCTCCCCTGCTCACACTGTCTCTCTCTGTCAGAAATAAATATAAAAAAGAAAGAAAGAAAGAAAGAAAGAAAGAAAGAAAGAAAGAAAGAAAGAAAGAAAGAAAGAAAGAAAGAAAGAAAGAAAGGCCCCAGGTGAAAGCAGCTTTCAGCCTTGACAAAGATCTCTAGCTCTGACATTGGTGCGCAGACCTAACAGATTCAGGTGCTGGTCTGCGCTGGGTGTCCCGCACACTTTCTGGAGTAAGAAGCTGGGGGACAAGTGGGCATTACACTACCCTCATGTAGACCGATCTGGAAGCCACTTGGTCCCTTTATTTGAAACCTGTTAGTGGAAGTCTCTCCAGTCGGATAGTCTTCTCGGAGGTATTTACAGGACGGTCATAAAGTTAATATTGCTAGACATTGCAGACCTCCAGGTACTTAAGGGGAAGATGCATAGGCGCTAACCGGAGTGACCACTAGGTGTACATATG
Source organism: Crocuta crocuta (assembly GCF_008692635.1). Lineage (NCBI taxonomy): Eukaryota > Metazoa > Chordata > Mammalia > Carnivora > Hyaenidae > Crocuta > Crocuta crocuta. The sequence continues at coordinate 3,248,247 of NW_027551559.1, forward strand.
GTGAAGACCACTTTTGAGCCCATGAAGAAGAATGTTGCCCAGATACTCAGGAGCTCTGGACCATTGAAAGTACCGATCCGGATGATAGTAGCTTTGGGGAATAATACAGTTTCATAAAGAAACAGGCTGGGAACTTTAACACAGAGACTGAAACTGGTAGAAGGACAGTAAAAGGAGAAGATAAAGAAAATCAGATTATTCCTGGCGGCAATTTAAAGTTCAATGACTTTGAACTCCTCTTCTCTTTCAGGTTTCTATCTCTATCTACTTGGAACAATTTAACGACCTCCAGTTTTAAGTTTAATGTGTTAAAAATAAAAACCAATTTGAGGCACAGATATCATATCACCTTTTTGACAGCTTGGCTGGGTCTGGAGCTGAAGGGCATAACTTCTCGGTCATTCTGCTGGAGGCAAAGGCAGACGTTGAAAGAGTCCCTTATCGTTCAATGTTAAGGATTAACGGCCCTTTCCTAGATGCCATGCCCCTTCCTCATTCTGTTTTTCTTCCTTGAGTTTCTGATCCAACCCCTAGAAGGCAAAGGGGTGGTGTGAATGGGAACTGTGGTGGAGCACCTGATAGAATAAAATTCAGGAAAAAGCCTCTGGTCTACAGGGAGTTAAAATTTTAAGACGAAAAACTAGTGACCTAAGAGGCAAATGATGTAAAAGATATGTGCCCAAGTTGTGTGTGTTTCTGTAAACCACTTTCAAGCCTTCCTGAGTGACCCTGGGGAGTAAATGAATAATGAATTGATTGCAAGCTGGCTAGGTAACAAATACATACATGGCTATTTGGATAAAAGGAAGTCCGCTTAATAGTAACTTCCCAAAGAAAATATGTCTTCATTTCCCTTCTTCTTTGGAAAGCAAAACTTTTTTTCTGAAAAAAATGTTCAATTTTGAAATTTCAAAAAAAAATCATATACTAAAAGATCTGGAAGGTCATGAGATTTCTCCTCAAGGTAATTAATCATTCGCCATAACTTACTGATCGATCTATACCCTCATCTCTGGCATCTGATACACTGTTTTCCATGACATTGGGAAGTTCCTGCCATCAAAGTTAAAACTGTGGGGCCCCTTCCAGGCATGGTTGAATGTAGCAATGTGAGAGTTCCATGTTTTAGTCATGGCACCTCTCACTCTGGAGCAGCGAATGAGAGAGAAAATGGGCACGAGCTGTAGCCAGGTCACCTCTCCTTGCTCTTGCATTGGCTCAGGAAACTGCTCGAATCAAGAGCCTTCATTGGGTTTCCACTCCGCCCTGTTTCCTAAACTCCCTCCCCCCAACTCCATTCGGTGTCTGTGCTCACATGCATACAGTCGTGGGCCGTGCACAGAGGTGTGAGGACCAGGGTGGCCTTCTCTCTGCCTCTAAACACACTCCTCATCCTCCTCAGGTGTGTGCTAATCCCATCACCCACAGACAGCGTCCCTGAAAGGCCACATCTCTGTCATGCATGACTTTGCATTCCTGGCGTTGGGTCTTATGAAGGATTTGAAAGCTTTTTTTGGTGCATCCTTACAAGAGTTTCTTCCTGAGTAAGCAGTTTCAGGATGCACTTCCTGGTATTTCTTGAGATGTAAGTACTTACATGGTCCCACTGTAATCTAAGCGTCACGGAATTTGAAGCGCTGAGCACAGCAGAGCTCCAATCATCTGCACAAGAGATGTTGAATAATCCATCACTATCTCACCAAGTAAAACAAAACCAGATCTAGACCTGTGCCACACTTCTCTCTAGTGTCTCCTTTGGTCTTAAAACATACGAAATATTAGCTGATGTTCTTATTGGGAAATATTTTATTTACCTTAAATGACATGCGGAACATCGTGACTTATTCATGACCAAAGAAGCCAAACTTTTGATTAAAGCTATTTCCTGAGCCACTATGTGCCACCCCAACATATATCTTCTAAATTGCGAAACAAACATAACATCATCTGCCTCTGTTGATCATATTCAAGGGTTTTTGTGGTCAAACAAAGCTTTACCTTCAAAAGAAAGGAATCTGTTTTTTAAACGATTTTTCAAGTTGTTCCCATACATGAATACACTTTTGTGGATGCATACACTTTTGAAATAGCTCCCGTCCTGCACATGCTCTTGTAAGACTGTCCCTTCACTATCCTGGCCACCACCCCACAGAGGACGTAGGGAAATGCACAAACTACCATGGAGACATTTTCCTCCTATCCTGATACGTACCCTTTACCTACCATGCCACATGCCTGCCTTTCCCTGAGGAGGATTTATGCCTTCCACCCCTCATCGCCTCAGTCACCACGATTGCATTGCTCAAAGCACTTGGGTCAACTGTTGTTACTGACTATTAGCATTTAAGGATTCAGGATGGCCAGTTGTCTGCCCCAGTATCCCACCTTTCTTCCACCTGCTACCCATTCCTTTCCCCCCTTTAACCCATGGTCTGTGATCAGCAAGATCCCCTGTATGCATTCCCCACCCCTTCTTCTTGCTCTGACGTTGGGCTATCCCCGAACATATGCTCCCTACACCCCTCTCAAGAGGTGGCTGTTTCATTTCCCATCCCCTTCCTCAGGAAAAAAACAAAACAAACAAACCAGCATTTGTGAAGTACCCTCACCCTAGCAGCCTACGACCATTTTAGGATCTGCAGCTACCAACTAGTTTTCATTCTCCATCTCCTCAACATTCACACTTTCCTTTGTCCCAGGCTTAGATTCCATGGCTTCCAAGGCATTCTATTTGCACTCCCTGTCTCCTTCCAGGTTACCTTCCTGACCACCCCCCATCCAATTCAGTCAACTCCACTCCTGCCACCAGGCAGCTGAATTTGGCTGGAGAAAAATAAGCAATGATGCTGACCTCTGGTCTCATTGTAAATTCATCGCCACATGCCTTAAGTCGCCTCTCAGCGTTCTGGCCGCCAGACCACCTGGCCATGGTCAACTTGCCCCCCACTTACCTCAAGAACCATTTCACACCTTCCCCCCGTCCTCTCTTTTGCCTTCCTCCTCTCTTCCCCTCCTCCCTTTTATTCTCTAAGCTCCAACTCTTCCTCATGCTCCACTGCTGACTTCACTTCTCACTCCACCCAGAGAATATGCAAGAAAACACAAAAGAATGTCTTCATCCTCCCGCCACCAAATCCACTCTCTTCTTGCTACATCTGTGACCACACAGCATGGCCCACTAGTCCGTTGTTCCCGAATCCTCTCAACACTTCTCCCTGAAATTCCCTGCAACTTCTTGCTTCCTCTGTGGTATCACCGGCTCTTCCCTCCTCTCTGTTGAGTCACTCCCAAGGAGGAATAAACTGCTGGGTATCTCCAGGCGATCTATGAAAACATCTCTTCATCACTCAGTCTCTCCAGGCTCCATTTCTCCACTCCCCTTAACAATGAAACCTTGTCAACGGTGGTCTGTGCTCACCCTTCTCCTTCATCAATGCTCATTATCTTTGGAGCCCACTCCACTTAATGTTTGCCAGCCTGACCGAAGAAAGTGCTTTTGCCCCAGTCATAATGGCTTCCATGTTCCCCAGGCCAGTGGCCGGTTGCTGCCTATCATCCAGTTGGTCTTCTTCTCTATGCATCAGCTTTCCTGCTCTTGCCTGATCTCACACCCTCTTGATCCTCCTCGGGCTCTCTTTGTCCCTTCCCAGGCTCCTCCAAATCTTTTCCTGCTTTTCACACCCTCTAAACACTAGACTGTCCCAGAGCTCAGCCCTGTGTCCCCTGTTTTCTTCCAATATTTGCATTTACATTTGTATCCATTCTCCTGTTTCAAATAACGTGTCTATGCTCAACTCCAAAACTTTACCTCCAGCCCTGACATCATTCTTCAAACCCTGATCTGCAGAGTTTTCTGCAAATTTCTGCTTTATTTTCTATCTTCTCTTTCATGTCCAACAGACATCTCTACCCAACTTGTCCCAAATGGCAGTACTGGTTTCACCACCTAAAGCTACTTCTCTCCCAGTATTCCTTTTGTCAGTAAAGGGAACTTCCAGTACCCTGTTGTTCACATCAGAAACACTGGGGTAGAGCGTGGCTCCCCTCTCCTACACCCAATAGCCAAGTCGTCAGCAAATCCTCCAACACAGATGCCGCATCTGACCGTTGCCCATCATCAGCCACTATCCAAGCCAGGGTTGTGTCTCCCTCGTCCAATGGATAGCCTCTTCCTTGGCCTCCCTCCTTCTGTTCTAGACTCTGTTCCCAAACTGTTCTAGACTCTCAGAAGACTTCTTATCTTTCTGGAGCCCCTTGATCACTCCTCAGCCACAGGGACTTCCAGTGGATCTCACATGTCTTAGCCCATCACATCTTTTCTTCCCTTGGCTTGGAAACCCCAGCCTGTGTCTTTGGTATCTGGCCCCTTATCATCCTCCAGGTCCCTGCTGCAATGCTAAGTGGTCCCAGAGTAACACACATTCCATAAACATATTCTGTAAACTAACCACAGCAGCACACTCCATCAGTAGTCCTTGATCCCCTAACCTCGCTTGATGTCTCCTTTCAGATACTTACAAGTACGCCACATGGTGGTGTTAATATTTCTTTACCTGCTTAGTGTTTGACTTAGCTGGCCCATTAACTGTCTCAGGCTCACTAAGATGGGATAACAATAGCATCCAGCCTACGAGATTGTTGAGAAAATGTTGCCTTGTAGTAAAGCTAGTGCTAGGTAAGTGCTAGATAATAGCACACTTCTCACCTTGGCTGTTTCCTACCAGCCAAACAGATAGGAATAAGAATTAGATAAACAAAGACACAAATACTGAAATGAGTATGAATTTTGTTCTTCATTAACTTCCCTCTATTTACGCTCGCAATGATTCTTCATAGTACATTGAGTCCCTTAAAAGTCTAAATATAACCAGAAACAGAAAAAGCCAGAAGCGTTGAAGTGGCTGCCTCTGTGAAGCAGGAGCAGGGGTGAGGCAGGTGTCTGCTTTTCTTTGTTGTAGGTTTAGTGCCCTTTGACGTATGACTTTGATGCAAATGAATTTAAAATGATGCAAATTGAATTTGAAAAAAGAGGAAACGCTGGGAAGACACACATGAACATGAGCTCATGCCGGGGTGGGGGAGGGTGGAGCTACTGGCAATTTTTTCTCTTCTTTTTGCCTTCTAAATTCACAAAATATGATCTACAATGTATTTATTTGGCTTTTATAACGAAAAAAATGGTATATGTGCATTTTAGTATATTAACTATTAGAAGGCTTCATGGAAGATTCATTGGTAGGACACATTTCGAATATGCTGTAAAGCGAAAAATATTGTTCCTGGGTTAAAGCAGAGAATGTACCTATGTGGGTGTGAAGACACAGTGACAGTCATGCTCCTGAGCAGGTGGGCTTGGGGCGTTTGTGGCCAAGGAGGTCTGAAACAAAAACAGGGAGCTCCCCTGGAAGGAAAGAGGCTTCTTGGCATCATGGTTGCTAACTGATTGGCCCTTGGGGATAAAAAAGAGCAAATACTTTTGGAAGACTTCAAGGCAGTTGAAAAGAGGGCCAAACAGACCCGGAACCAGGTAGGTAAAGATGAGACAGTTTCAGGGTCATCTAACACTTTGAGCATCGTGTTTTCATTTAAATAAAATCTTCTGGCCAAAGCAGGTTTGCAAAGAGGCCATTTATTCAACATCTCGGGAGGAAAGCAAGCCATAAAAGCAGCCCTTCCCCCATGTCAGTCTGTCTNCTGAACCTTGATGGTTGACCGAGCAAGGCTCAGTGATCTCTTTTGACAGACTGTAGAAATGTTTTGCAAAATCGAATGCTTGGAACCTCAAAATGGGAGGCGATGAAGAATCATTCCACCTCCCCCACTTAACAGGGGCGTGCTGTCTATTACAGGATGGATGGTCCCAGTATCACTTTGTAGCCTCATCTTCAACCATCGAGAGGGATCGGCAAAGGCCCTACTCTTCCTCTCGCACGCCCTCCATCTCCCCTGTGCGTGTGTCTCCCAACAACCGCTCAGGTAAGAGACGCCTGCAGCCAGCCAGGCCTGATGGCCCTCCTTCCCACCCCTCAGCCGACCCCCACGGAGGGCGAGCCGTCCCCACTTGGACGTTTGTTACAAATATGAAATGAGTTCTGTTTTCTTTCAGAGCAGTGGTGACTTTGTGTTATGTTTACACAGACTCAGAATAGATTTCAAAAAGTCTCTAACAGGTGTTAGACGTGCATTCAGTGAGCAAAAAGAATAAAGACAGCTGTCAGATGTTTGCAGAGCAGGGTTTTCTATGGACCTTTATCCAACTTGAAATAGTCTGAGTTACATTGTATTGATTATAACTTGAATAGCAGAGTAGTGGAGAAAGGGCTTGCTATTTCTTGTTCTAGGATGACATACATTTGAATATCCCATTGAGGGTTTCCTTACTCCTCCATATCTGATTAGCCTGTTATTATTACCTTTAAACCAGCCGGTAAATGATTGATAAAGTCTTATTACAACAAAACCATAACTTTTAAGTCACTCAATTTAACTGTTTTTCTAATTTTGTCACATTTCTATTGCTTGAATTTTGAACTAACTACTATTATTTACTTGTAAAGATACTTTATACCCTTTTACAGTCACATTATATACTGCCTAAGATTAAGGATAAAATTAAAAGTGAAATATGAGCACATCATTTAATCTATAAGTGACATAGCCTTTATTGTTTTTATTCAAAGTGTAAGCTTAATTTTTGTTTATTTCTGCATTTGGGTTTTGTTGTAAGAAGGAAACATGGATGAATAATTATATGTATATGTATATGTATATACGCAAACACGCACACACGCGCGCGCACACACAGACACGGACACACAGCTATACAGGCTGTTATTTAAGAGTTTCTCCTTGCTCTTTGCTGCTGTCGCCCTGCTGAGGAGCTACGAGACCTGCATCTCAGAGGGCATGGTGGGAGAGCGCTCCTCTGCCCTTGAGACCACTTGCTGTAAAACTTTACACTGCACTTTACTGTCAGAATGATGAGGAAAATCAGACATGAATGGGGAGTATTTGACTGAAATAAATTACTCTCTCCCAGCCCCATGAAGGCTTCTATTTTCAGTGTGGTGTTACTGCTACTAACTTTTAGTCCCCACTAGGTGAGAATCAGAAACCACCGTGTGACTAGAAACTTCCTCCTGCCTCGGAAGCACAGGGATGGCCTTTTACGTGTATTGCCTCCATACATCCTTGTTTTTATGGTTTGTTTATTTTTTGAGAGAAAGAGAGAGAGCATGGGCAGGGGAGGGGCAAAAAGGGGGGGACAGAGGATCGGAAACGGGCTCTGCACTGACAGCAGAGAGCCCGACGTAGGTCCTGAGATCAGGACCTGAGCTCACGTTGGATGCTTGGCCGACTGAGCCACCCAGGCACCCCTTACCTCCATATGTCTTAAAAAGATAAAGACCAGTGAGTCTGAGAAGCACAAGGATGGGTTCTCTCTAAAGCCCTAACTATGAAGAGCCCATCAGTGTTAGGAAGACGAAACGGCATAATGGATTGGAAGATGCCTGGAAGGAAACGCACTGGGCTATCAAGACGCTATCCCAACCATTCAGCGAGGGCGCCACCCAGTATTTCCCAGTGAGGCACATTGAGGACACCTGGTAAACACTTGCATGATTAGATTTTTCCAGGAGTATAATCTTAGTTTACTAGAGACTCGGACCACTGTGTGTGAGGTCTTGAGAGATAATGACACACTTGACATAGTTTAATAAACCCACCATCTGCACCGTAGTAGATGCTAATATCAAGAGCTTTGGTCAAGAGCCTCCAAAATATTGTCCCTTCGTGGTTTCCTGGCAGTGACTCGTAAAAGACTAGCCTTTATGCAGGAAGATCTAGAAGCAACAGAGCAAAGGCAAGGAAAGGACTCTCCCGGGAGAGATGACAGAGAACAGAAGATAGGGGAGGGGCAGAGGTGGAGGAGGCGAGTAAGACACAGTGGCTGAAGTTCTGAGAACATCCAGGAGCTGGAGACACACAGTCTAGTCACGTTATGTAGAGCAAACACCATTTTCTTCCCTGCCTCCCCAATAGACTTAACACCCAGAGATCCAGAAATTCTGATCCACCAAGTTCTGGGAGGGGCTCAAGTATATCACTATTTTTTTAAGTTTATGTATTTTGAGAGATAGAGAGAGGTTGAGAGAGAATGCGAGCAGGGAAGGGGCAGAGGAAGAGGGAGAGAGAGAATCCTAAGCAGACTTCACACTGTCAGCACAGAGCCCAGGGTGGGGCTCAGTCTCACAAACCATGAGATCATGACCTGAGCCGAAATCAAGAGTCAGACACTTAACCAACTGGGCCACCCAGGTGCCCCTCAAGTATCAGTATTTTTGAAAGTATTCCAAGGATTTAATTCTAATGAGAAGCCAGGATTTAGAACCTCTCAGCATTTTGAGAGCTGAGCAGCGAGCCTCGAGTTTTGTTTGGATAGGTTTGAGAAGTAGGCAGGGTGCCTCTCAAGAAAGGATGAGCAAAGGCCCCCTCTGGTTCTCTCCTTGGCATTTGGCTGTGGCGTCTGCTAAGCACTCTGCCTCTGGTCCTGGTTTATTTGCATGTCTGTTTCCTGACCTCCTGTTCAGAAAGTGATATGATTCATGTTTCTGTCCCCAGTGGCTGGCAGAGGGATTTGCCCATAGGAGATACTAAGCCTGATGAAATGCATCAAGTGGCTCAGACACTGAAAAGAATTGAGGGAGCAGGCAGGTCCAGCGGGCAGGAGCTGAGGGACCCTACAGGGGGTGTGAATGATGAGCTGAAAGGTAAACTGAGGTTTGACTGGAAGGGGCTTGGATATTGGCAAAGAGGGCTTTCTCCAAAAAACTCAAGAGTTCCCCAGAGTTCTCCTAGCCTTAATAATTACCAGGTATGCTCATTAAAATGGACTCCTAGACCCATCCACTGAACATTCATATTCAGAGGGTCCAGGGTGGGGTCCTGGAATCCCTGAATTCTAGATGAGTCTTAAGGTTAAACAAGTTTAGAAAGCACTGTCCTGGAGCATGGGGTCAGGGGACAGATCTGGGGCAGAAGACCACCACATCTGAGCTGTGATAGGAGATAGGGGCAGGTGACTGAGCTATAGACATGTGTGGTGTCACTGAGGAGCACAGCCAGCGGCGACCTCACTGCGGCACACGACGCGCTGAGGCCTGCATTCTTCCAACCCATCTCGGCACTGGCAGGGCTGTGTACTTGCTACCAATCCATTCAATCCTTTAAGATATCTAAACCTCTTTCTGTTTGCCCCTTTACCTCCAAGTTCAGTTTCTCTTGTCTTCTGAGGGCACTTTAAAAAATCATGGACTTCCCAGGGGGGTCCTTTAATTACAACCCATCGTTTTAGAAATGGAGACACAAAGAAAGGACAGGGCTCATTCCCTGGGTCCGCGGTGCAAGGTGTAGGTGGGAAATTGCTGGGGACATTGGTCAAGGTTGTCTCATCGGGAAATGGGAAATGGGCTCTCTGCTCACCCCTGCCCCAGCCCACCTCACAGGCTGATCTGTGGAAGTTGGATTATGCCAGCCCCACACAACATCCTAGCTGCTTCCTCTGGCTTCCTTTAGGATAGTTTTGGAGTCGCTCTGCGTTTAAGTGAAACTGCATTTATTTTAATCAGGGATTCTTCAGTACCAGTAATAGCTCCTCTGAAACACACCTAGTTTTTAAAAAGGAAGAAAGGAAGAAAAGAAGGAAGAGGGGAAGGAAAAGAAAGGAAGGAGATGGGGAGGGAGGGAAGAGGAAGGAAAAATGAGAGAAGGAAGGAAGGAAGGAAGGAAGAGAGGGAGAGAGAGAGAGAGAAAGAAAGAAAGAAAGAAGGAAGGAAAGAAAGAAAGAAAGAAAGAAAGAAAGAAAGAAAGAAAGAAAGAAAGAAAGAAAGAAAGAGAAAGAAAGAAAAAGAAAGAAAGAAAGAAAGAAAGAAAGAAAGAAAGAAAGAAAGAAAGAAAGAAAGAAAGNGAGGGAAGAGGAAGGAAAAATGAGAGAAGGAGGAAGGAAGGAAGGAAGAGAGGGAGAGAGAGAGAAAGAAAGAAGGAAAGAAGGAAAGAAAGAAAGAAAGAAAGAAAGAAAGAAAGAAAGAAAGAAAGAAAGAAAGAAAGAAAGAAAGAGAAAGAAAGAAAAAGAAAGAAAGAAAGAAAGAAAGAAAGAAAGAAAGAAAGAAAGAAAGAAAGAAAGAAAGAAAAGAAAGAAAGAAAGAAAGAAAGAAAGAAAGAAAGAAAGAAAGCCTGATCTCATTCTGAAAACTGTCCCTTGCACCTTAGGTGGGTCATGTCCCCATCAGGATGTCTTTCTAAGAAAGATGGCCCCAGGAGATAGCTGTTAATGACCCAAGCTGTGTGCTCCCATAACTATAAAGCACCAGATGACAAGGATGAGGGGCGGGAGTAAAGACAGGAGCCAAAAGAACACAAATCAGCAGGTCCATCCACAGTAGGTTGAGCTACGTGTCTTCAGGACCTTAGCTGTTGGTGTGAAGAGCTCTCCATGCTGCGTAATGAGACACACAAAGTCTTCCTTTTGATTTCTTTATGTAGCAAGTGCCCCAGCTTCACCTCGGGAAATGATCAGCCTCAAGGAAAGGAAAACAGACTATGAATCCACTGGCAGCAATGCCACTTACCACGGGACTAAAGGAGAACACACTTCCAGGAAAGACACCATGACAGGTGAGCTCAGCTTTGCGCGTATCCTCCTCAGAGCCGGTGACTTGATCTGGGACAGGGCCAAAGGCCGGGACGTGAGACTTCAAGCCATGCTCGGCCGCTCAGCAGGACTTAGCAGCTAGAAGGTCACTTGAGAGCTTGACAGCAAGGATTCTTAGGAACTGGGACAAGGAGATTAAGCCAGAGAAATAAAAACTGAGCATGTTATATACCTGAAAATAACTAAGAGAAAATGTTCTCTACGCACATTTTATTCTCATTCTTCACCTACTCCTTTCCTTCTCATCTGCTCGGCCCATAATATTCCTGCAAACGAGAGAGGGGAGTCACCATAGATTTGCTTCTTAGCTGACATAATCCAGAGTGGAAAGGACCCAAGATGATAGCCACGGTTTGCCATTCTCAATAGACGGAAGGGAAAATGGATAAGAAAAGAAGGGGAAGAGAGGAAGGGGGAGGGGAATAAAGAAAGGGATTTCAGTGAAACCCTCAGATCTCCTGTTGAGACCTTTTCTCTTCTTGACCTGAAGCCAATCTCTTATCATGACAAATTTCCAAGAAGATTCATTAGAGCTAATCATCACACTTTCTGTACAGAGTCATTGATCTTTTCTGCCCTTTATCCCCCACTACCCTAATCATACCCATTGTCTCTCCTTTCTCATCAGCTGGGACTCCATCAAGGCCAAAATTGGTGCCCAGCACCACCCATCCAGCAGGTGCTGCCTGGCCTTTCTCATAACCAGCTTCGTTGACCTTAACTCCCCTTCTACTCTCAACAAGTTTCCTTGGGGTAGGGTTGCTGTTCCCATTCATCACCCCTTCCAGGCTCTCCAGACACTTCCCCTGCCCTGGTTTTCCCCTCCCCCAAGAAATAGGACTTGGAGGTGCTGCTGTAGAGGTTGTGCCTTGAAAGTGAAACTTCCAGAGCCATCAGGATCATCAGGATCCCTAACAGGAATTCCACACCCTTTTTTGACATATGGACGGGGAGATGGATCCCTCTTGAAAATAGGCTGTGAGGAACATGGCCAGATGAGGCCATACCTAAAACTGGGGTGTAAAGGGAAAACTCCTAAACATTGAGACCTTCTTATCAAGAGGATCTTCAAAGCATGAGTTTCTCAGATATTATTTAAGTGTAGACCTGCAGGGAAGCAGAAGAGACAAATTGGATGATTTATTAAGATGTCTTCTCAACCCAGGCCATCTAAGATAAATTTTTCCAATGGTAAATGCACTTATCCCAGAGGCAGTGTTTTCTGTGGTAACTCTGCATGACTGCAAAAAAGAAAAGCAGAGTAAACAGATGTTCCCAATGCAACCCCCCAGGTCAGCACTCTGCCTCCAAGTACAGTCCCTGCCAGGGAACGTGTCAGCCTTATGCCTGAACTCGTTATGCAGGATATACCTTCTTATTCTTACTCGCTGCTTTTCCCACCTTAAGTATTGGTCCAGTTGAAGATGAGCATGAACAAAGAAAGTTCCGAATCTGAATGCTGAGTCCCTAGAGCCAACACATTCAGCAGAGAATCTAATTTGTACCAATTACTCTGGAGCAGTGACGCCAAATTCACTTGCCCCATTCGTTTTGTGTCTATTATTGCCCTAGGTAGCCACATCACTGGCCATCTGAGATGACCAACTGAGATTAGAATTAAAAGAATAACTGTGAAATTGACTGTATTTAATTTATTTAATTTTCCTTTCTTGCCCAGTAGAATTATTCAAAAGGCTTTTTTAGGGGTGCCTGTNTGAGTCCCTAGAGCCAACACATTCAGCAGAGAATCTAATTTGTACCAATTACTCTGGAGCAGTGATGCCAAATTCACTTGCCCCATTCGTTTTGTGGCTATTATTGCCCTAGGTAGCCACATCACTGGCCATCTGAGATGACCAACTGAGATTAGAATTAAAAGAATAACTGTGAAATTGACTGTATTTAATTTATTTAATTTTCCTTTCTTGCCCAGTAGAATTATTCAAAAGGCTTTTTTAGGGGTGCCTGTGTGGCTCAGTTGGTTAAGCAGCCAACTTCAGTTCAGGTCATGATCTCACAGTTCGTGGGTTCGAGCCCCGCGTCGGGCTCTGTGCTGACAGCTCAGAGCCTGGAGCCTGTTTCAGATTCTGTATCTCCCTCTCTCTCTGTCCCTCCCATGCTCATGCTGTCTCTGTCTCTCTCAGAAATAAATAAAACATTTAAAAAAGGAAAAAAAGCTTTTAAAAAATGTTTATTTATTTATTTTGAGAGAGAAAGAGAGAGCTCAAGAGCAGAGAAAGAGCAGAGGGAGAGGGAGAGAGAAAGAATCCCAAGTAGACTCCATGCAGTCAGTGCAGAGCCCGACGCAGGGCTCCATCTCACCAACTGTGAGATCATGATCTGAGCCTAAATCAAGAGTCAGACACTTAACCAACTGAGCCATGCAGGCACCCTTCAAAAGGCTTTTAAATGGGGGTGATTTTAGGTTGAAATATTTCCAATGGTCCATAATCATGCCCTGCACACACATTAAAATACAAAATAAAATCTAACATGTTTCTAGATGTTTAATCTTCCTAGAAATTGGCAGGGATCTTGATAATTCCAGTATTGAGATATATGTAATTGTTCAAAACTATTTAAGACGCCTAAACTTAAACTTCACATTAACTTACTTTAAAAAACAATTCAAAAATACACTATCAATCATCTAGCAGGCCTAGAAGAACAGAGTTCTTTACTGAATAATGTTTATACAAGATGGTTCCCTTTAAGCCAAGTTCTATGTAAAGATCAGTTGCTATTATCTACAGTGATGGTGGTAGTGATGGTGGTGGTGGTGGTGGAGGTGGTGGTGGAGGTGGAGGTGATGGAGATGGAGAAGGAGGTGATGGAGGAGGTGATGATGGCGGTGATGGTGGGATGGAGGTGGTGATGATAGAGGTGGTGATGGTGGTGACACAGGAGATGATGATGGTAGAGGAGGTGGTGATGGAGGAGGTGATGATGGAAGGATGGAAAAGGCAATGATGGTGGTGATGGTGGAGGTGGTGATGACAGAGGCAGTAATGGTAGTGACAGAGGAGATGGTGTTGGTGAAGGTAGTGATGGTGGAGGTGGAGGAGGTGATGATAGAGGCTTTAATGGTGGAGGCAATGATAATGGTGACACAGGAGATGTTGATGGTGGAGGTGGTGATGCTGACGGAGGAGGTGGTGGTGGTAAGGGATGGTGGAGGAGTGGTGGATGGAAGCGGTATTACTTACCACCCTCCACAGTGCCATGAATAAATCCCTGTCAGGCCAGGTGGGGGCCAAGCTTTCATGGAGGAATGGAAAGGACAAATGGCCAGCCCTTGCTCTACAGCACTTTTGCTTGTAACCATCATTTCAGCATTCACGTGCAGGTCACCTCTCTTATGACCTCCACATCAAGAGCAATACTTTTTCTCATTCACAAATCCAGGGGACACTTAAAGTATCGTACATTGAAAAATAGCTGAAAAACTGCCATCTCCCTTGTTTCTAAGACCTCAGAGCCTGTCCCACCATTTCCCCCATAGAAAACACCCCCTCCACCATAGGAAGATCATGGGAAGCTTCACCCTCAAAATGCAACATGGGACAGCTTAAAATGAAGCAGGTCCTTGCCTGGGTTCAAATCTCCTCTACTGAGCCCTTAGGAATGCGGATCCTTCTAGGTTTTTGTGCCAGCCTCCCCCCACCCACCTTTTCTGGATTCGTTATCTAGCTGAGATGGAGCCTTTTAAAATGTCTTCTCCCTTAGTGTTCTTTTGCCACTGACGAGCCCGCAGAAAGCCAACGTCAGCTCTTCATTCAAGCATGCAGACGGTTATAGCTATTTCTTGCGGTCATGATTCCCTAGGAACATTATGTGTTCAGAAGCATGCATTAGAGGAGGGCTCTGTGATGCCAGCAGCTACATGGCCTGACTTTAAAATTCACCCAGGGGGTTTTGCCCTCCTGTCGGAGCTTCCCAAATGCCTTTACATCAAGCAGTCGAGCCTGTTTTTGTCAGTGTCTCTCTTATGCCTTTTTAAAGCCATTCTAATCTTCAATATGTTGATTCAGTTGGAAATTGGGGCCTATCCAAAAAAAGAAAGGCATTTCTTCATGAGTATGCTCTTGGGACAGACATGCAAGGGCAGAGAACCTGTGAAGACATCTGTTTCATATGTCTGCAGAAGCTCCAAGTTCAATCTCAGCTACATAGCCTCCTATAAACAGGTGAGGTGGACCGAAGAGCAGGAGGAAATAACTTCCAGTAGGAACATCTTCAGCTCAGAAGCCACAAACTTGACAAGAAGGGGAGCAAGGAGAGTAAGAGTGCATGACCCCCCCCCATTAAAAAATGCACTTTGTTCTGAGTACCAGGAAAAAACATTGCACCTTGGTGTGACATTTTCCACCTGCAAACCATAGCTCTGAGGGCATATTTGCTCAGGGTACTCATTCATGTATGGTGTGAGACAATGATCTAGTTTCATTCTTCTGCATGTTGCTGTCCAGTTCTCCCAGCACCGTCTGTTAAAGAGGCTGTCTTTTTTCCACTGGATATTCTTTCCTGCTTTGTCAAAGGTTAGTTGGCCGTACATTTTGGGGTCCAATTCTGAGTTCTCTATGCTATTCCATAGGTCTATGTGTCTGTTTTTGTGCNTGACAAGATCATGTTTTTTATCTTTTCTTTTGTTGATGTGATGTATCACATTGATTGATTTGCAAATATTGAACCAGCCCTGTAACCTCATTCATTTGTTCACTTGGCAAATAAAGCACTTGCTCCAGGAACATCCACTGAGTCCAAGCACCGTCCCAGATGCGGGGGTAACAAGTTCTGGCCCCACGGCGTTTCTGCTGTCGCAGCAAAGGGAGGTGATACACAAGGCAGACACCAGAACAAGCTCACCCACAAGCTAGGACCACGTGGTGTGTTGAGTGTGATGGGGAAAATTAACGGGTTCAGAAGCCACAGGGTGCCGAGTGGGTGGGGTTGCTTTCACAAGGCTGAGATGGAGACTAAACTAAACTCCCTGCCACCGACAAAGTGAGGCAATAAGGAGTTGGAAGAAGAGAGTCCCAGGGAGAAGGATCAGCCAGCACAACATCCCAGAAGCAAAACAAACTGCTGCATGTTCGAGCGTGGAAAGAGGGCCAGCATAGCTGGGGCTTCCTTGACAAGAGAAGCATGGAGGGAGACACTGCGGAAAATCGGACAGGGCCCTGGTCATGCAGCTTTTGCCAGAACCACCTTGGCGGGGCGCTGCAGTGACATAATCCAGCCCGTCAGGCAAGATGGCACCGCTCTTGGGAACAGGGAGGGTGGAAGAGCAGCGTTGGGTGTGGCGGAAGCTGGGCTGTCAAGGAAGATTCTACAACAGGGATCTAGGCAGAAGTAGAGAGAGAGAGGAGTGTCGTGCACCCAGCCAGAGAATGTGTCAGGGTGGTCTTTACAATTTAGAACGGGCTCTCAGCTCTCACTTCTGAAGCTGAATTTCCAAAGAAGACCTTTACTGCACAGCTGTTTTGTGCTTTTAGTAATAGTCATGGGTGGGGTGATAGCTACTACTGGCTTTGTGTCTAGAGTAGCTCTACCTGTGAGAGAACAGCGATGGTGTGTCATCCCATTTTATCATTCCATAGGTACAGGAAACTAAAGAAATGCTTTTCTTTATTTCTAAACTGTTTTATACCCCAGTGACGCTTGCTAATTTTTTCCAGAGCTTTCTTAAACCATGACCTTTTAAGGGCTATGAGGGGAGTGGTGCCTGGGGCCCTTTCTCTGGGCCTGAGGCATGAGCCCTGAGGGTTCTAGGAGGGCTCTAGGTGAGGAAGTGGGCAAATCCTGCCTGTGCCTTTGGAAGCTGCTGGCGACTGGAGGAGACCTTCCTTCCCTTCGACAAGACCACAGGCTAGTCACAAGACATGCAAGGGGCTCCAGTCCTGTGTCCATTGGGCTCCACAGCTACAACCTCCCAGAAGCTCAGGGCAGAGGCGGATGATGCTTGGGGCCTTTGAGAACCAAACTGTCTGTGGGAGGGGGATTAAGCACTCTGCGAGGCCAAATTAGACATTTCATTCCTGTCATTCTCCAGCTCAGACCGAAGCTGCTCACACAGATCCCTGCGTACTTCTGTGTGGGAGACAAGCCTTTATTACCCGCAGGGTCTCACCAGAGAAGAAGGCAATCACCCTGGAAAGAGGACCGTCTGTTTGCGGCCCCTGCCCTGACCTTGTCTACAGTCTGAATGTTATTGCAAGAAACCCACATGCTATAGGGATTATGTAGGATCACTGTTGGTCTTTCTTAATATCTGCATGTAAAGTGAAGTGTCGCAGGGCCAAAGAAGTCTCCCACTTGGGATGGTCCCGGAGAAATCAAGCTTGGTCAGGGCAAGAACTCACCTCGATAACCATCACTCCTCACTTGAAATATTGCTCTCTTTGCTAATACTTTTTGTTTCCTTTTTGCCTTCAGCTCAAAACACTGGAATTTCAACTTTGTATAGGAATTCATATGGTGCACCCACCGAAGACATCAAACATAACCAGGTAAAGGACACGCATGCGTTTGTATCCATTTTCCCCTTCGACTCGTGTGAAATAGCCTGGAATTGTAAGAAAATAAATTCACTTCTGCACAACATACATAAAGGATCAAAAAAAAAAATCATTTTCCCGGCTGCTCTCCGCTCACATTTAACATACCATACGTGGGGTGACCTTGGTCATCAGAACAGCCTCAAAGTTGAAAACAAGCTTTGATTTCACTACAGCCACTTGCTCATGGTAGAAAGCAAGTTCTCTACTATGACCCACAACCAAAAGGCTCAAATATTCAAAGGTAAGAGTCTGGTTAATAGACATACTGTGTTAATTACTAGACAGGGATTAGGGGGTCTGTATATGAGACCCCAGACAGTTCTCATATACAGTTCGTTATACATGATGGTTTCCAATATAATAGAGACAACAAGTACAATAACTAACAACGAAATAGGGTGCATTGAGGAGTTCCTTGTTCTTCAGTCCAGTTGGGGAACCAGCAACATCAGCACCATGTGGGAGCTTGTCAGAAATGCAGAAGAGTTTCTTGTCTGACCCTTGCCCCTAATCCATCCAGTGCAACAAATGCATCAGAGCTGCATTTTATCAAGATGTTTAGGTGATTTGTGTGCATATCCAAGTTTGAGGGATGCTAGCATCCCTTGAAGGAGCTCCTTCAAGAAGTGCTTTAAGTTTATGTGTGTTTGTCTTATTTGGGACACATTCACTGAAGGCTCGTGTTCCCTCTGGTTGTGGGGGAGCTATCGAAGCAACATACATCTGTCCCCTGTAGTGATCATGACAGAAAGATGGTCATTTCTCACAACTGTTGGCTACTGGAAACCACTGCCAGAGCTGGCTTCTGCCATGCTCTCAATTCCTGCCACCGGTCAGGGAAGTTGGGCTGGAAGATAAATCTGAAATCTGTTTGTTTAATCACAATAAACAGATGACACGGAAGTCAGGTGTGCTGTTTTTAAGCATTTCTCAACACCCTGTGGGGCAGCATCTTTGAAAAGGAAAGGGACACTCTTCTAGCCGATAGATTATCTTGTGCAGGACTATTTCCGAAAGAAAGAGGAGGACACAAAAAGTATCTCCTCAACCTTAAATTACCTTTTCCTCTAAGCAGCCATAAGCAGGAGAAATGGAAATGGGTAGACCAGTTATCCCTTTGCCCTCAATGTTCCAGGCCATGCTCAGCCACTCTGGAAGACATCTGGTGTTGTTTGCAAAAACCGGTGAATGCCCAGGCCCCGCAGCACACCTGACACATTGCTAACATCTACTTGGCCTCCCTTAGTTCCGGTCTTTGCTAAAAGCAAAGAGGCCAATGAATAAATAAATAGGTGCATGAGCACGAGACATGGGATCACCAGGGGTGGCCATGAGCTCTCCCCATGTCAATGTGCTTGCCCAAACACAAAGGAAAATGGAAACAAAATGTATTGGAAATGCTAACTTCAGTTATGGAAACCAACCTTTATCTTTTAGCAAATATCAGGTACAGTGGAGAACTGGCTGTAACTCTTAATGGTACTTGTTAGGATGTGATAGGACCCTGATTTTGCATCCAGGAGTATAGGAATAGTCTTTAGTTTCCTCAGGTTAGGAGATGTTCATCACGAGAATTGACGTATTCTACACCGGCCTTTCTTTCCATGGGATTCCACTATCACTGGCAGCGAAGAAATGTCCTGGTGTGGCCCAGAGGTCCTTGGCATCTTACAATGTGGCTGCAATAATTTCCTAACACTGCTTGCAACCTAGATTTATAGGAAAGTCCACAGTGACTCTAAGGGACAATTCTTTTCTCCTGAGTCTGTTCTGAACAATTAAGCCAATTGGCATTAATGTGCTAAGATGGCATCCCAGCCAGGAGAGAGAGCACATGTGGTATAGTCTTTTTCCCAGCATGCCCCAGAACACACTCAGCCTCAGTGAGAACTGTCAAGGCCACCGTGCCCCCAGCGAATGCTGGAAAACCCAGCCAGGATAGAGTGCACGCTCTGCACCACTTGACAGCACACAGGAAATGCTGTAGACAAGCCACTGGTTGAGCTGAGTCCCATGGTGATAGCTCAGTGCTGTCATTATTCCCTGAGCAGGTCCATCAAAGGGAAGTAGATGATGGGACTATTAACCCCATTCTAATTTCAAGTAGCAATTAAAAATATCCACCGGAAAGAATTGTTTTTTCCCTAAAAAAATTTCAAGTGAATCAGTATGACTGTTTTACTGGAAACTCCAGTAGTACTAGAATCAACTTTGTCTCTGTTTTGAGGTATGACCGTCCTACCCATTCACAAGAGGAGGAGACTCGGTTCACTTCCAGTTGGGTAGTTCTAGAGACACCCTTGTACAGAGCCTATACGATTTGTATTTTCTGGCCGTGTGGACATGGCTAGTCATTCCAGATGGATGGAATGCTTTCATTTTTGGAATTTTCCTGGGTTAAAAGTGACCTCACAACCTCATAGCTAGTATAAGACCAGCTTGAATAATTTAACCAGGAGGGACGGGCCAGAGTCTGTTCCATTTCCGTGCTGAGGCTTGCCCTCTGTGGAGTGCTCTAGTCTCCTGGGTGTCTCTGTCACACCAGCTGGGCCTCATAAGCTTTACAGAGGAGGCTGGACAGCGACTCATCTCCAAGAAGAAGCAATTCGCTGAGGGAAACTGGTTTGAGGTAAGTCTCCAAGAGGCGACAAAGACAGTGAGAGCTGGGAATGAGGCCCCAGCCCCAGATGCATTGGCAGGCGAGGCAGGGTCCATGGTAATAGCCGTAAGCCAGGCTTTCCATGACTCAGTGGACAGGGAGCCAGGTGGCTGCTCAGCTGTGTCACTCCCCATGAGACTACCTGGGATTCCAGTCTCATTTTCACTGAGTTTCAAGCCTCCTGGAAGAAATAGCCACTAGTCTGAAATAACATCTGTGGTCCTTGGTTTTTGTATCTCCAATCAACCGATTGCAGACATCATTTTAAGAGTTAACTACTTAAACTCCCCAAAAATCCTACTGAGCATCTACTAGTCTGTCACATCCTTATAAAGAAAAATATCATATTTAACTGCATTTATCTATCTAGAAACAGGATTTTTTGTTCATTAACTAGAGAAAAAGGGATTTGGTGTTTTGGTGACCACCATTCAAATGATTACTTTTGACATCAAAACACCATCTTGAAGTCCTGGTTGATGTCCTCAGTTTCACTGCCAGGTGGGCAGAGCAGGTAAAGTTGTCCTCAGAGATTCAAGGAGAATAGGGGTTTGCTTGTGGTCACCCAGCAAACTCAGAAAAGACAAAGACTCTCACTGCGTTCATCTGCCTTCTTGTCTCACTAGCTCTCCTCTCTACCAGTGGTTCTCAAATTTGAGCATGAGCCAGAATCCCTTGAACAACTTACTAAACACACATTACTGGCACCACCACCCCCCCCCCCACAACCCCAAAACTTCTGACTTGGTAGTCATCTGCATCTCTAACAAGCTTCCAAGTGATATTGATGCAGCTGGTCTTGGAACCAGATTTTGAGAACCGTGAATCCTTGCCACGTGACCTCTTTCAGTGTCTATTAACACTCTGAGTCTTTAACTTTCGCCACGTGGTCAAGTTTGAAGATCTGTAACACGCAGCTATTTCCCTTGTGTTAGAAAGAAATCCCGGTTGTAGACAAGCTCGGTGAGGAATAAACAAAGTTTTCCTCACTGTGCTAACAGAATTGGGAGGTAGAGAAGTGACACTACCCGTCATAACTTAAACTAAGCATTCTCCTCTTGAGGAAAATGTTCAGCAAAGATGATTTTATGGGGGCAGGACCCACAGGACAGAGCCCAGTCTCCCCATGTAAGCCAGCCAGTTGCACCTCCCCTGCCCAGGAAGGACGCCGCCTTAAGGCCACAGCAGACATCCTCAGGCTCCTTGGTTGTGCCATGGCCTCGCGGGGCCACAACAGACACTCAAATTCAGAATACACCATTGTTGTGTATGAGCATCATTCTACTTCCTTCATAGAAGTCTGCTTTATGCCAACAGTGAACGTAAAAAAAAAAAATGCATTTATTTTTAGCTCTTCTAGGGGGACGGCTTATATTTGGGAGCATTTTATCTGTCTAGTTTTGAATACTGTCAGATAATCCCTTAGAGTAAATTATAAAATACAGCAGACATTGCTCCGCTGTGAATGTGCATCCACAGTCAACATCTGCACCACGAGGCCATTGGACAAATTTAATCTCTCCAAACACAGCAGTGCCACCCATCACCCATCCTGCACAGTTCCTTCACACACACTCTCAGAACCACAGAACTAATTCTTAAAAGAGGTTGACAAGAGACTTTATGACCAACACAGATGAATTGAAGAGGGCGATTCCTCAAGGGAAGAGACTAAGATAAACTTGCGCCCAACCTAAAAATGTCCGCCAACCAGAGAGAACATGGCAACAGTAAGAAGTTTGAATCAGGTTGTGCAAAAGCCTGAAAGCATCAGGCACTGTGGAGGAGAGCCTGTGAGAGATGCCCCTGCAGATCTCCCCATCTCTGGCCACTGAGACCAGCAAAAGACGTGAGACTTCTTCTAAGGTTCCTTTTGTTTCCTGGCCTCCCTTCTTATTATAGAGACTGGGGTCAACTCAGTGAGGCTGGCCCTCAGGTTTGGCCAATTTGGCTCAACTGAAACTGTTTGTGTGGTGGAGACAATGTGGACTTCCGAATCAGCCAGGCATGGATTCACACTCCAGTGTCACACTGCCATGAGCCATGACATCTTGGAGGAGTTTCTTAATTTCTCTGAGCTTCAGAATCTTCATCTATAAAGTGAGAATTGGATGGATGGATGGATGGATGGATGGATGGATGGATGGGAAGACAGGGAAAGGGAAATACGTGATGAGACAGATAGAGACATATACATACATATATACATGTTTCTGACTATCTGAAGGTTGAACAAAGAGGAATTTGTTAAATGTTGGGTATAGTGCCCACTGACATAAAAGCACGGTTCGTTCTTGTCTCCTCCCCCTGTGATTTTTCTAGATCTCCCAGCTCCTACTCTTTGTACGCTCTATGTTTAGGTAGTAGCACAGTGCTGGAGCACAGAAGTTCAGCATAGCACACAGCTCTTCAAAGAAAAGCAAAGGACGCCCCAGCCTAGCCAAGCCATTTGGTAGACCTGGCCTTGTTTAATTACAGATGATGCAGATTAATTCCAAATGTCCCCCTCGTGGGCAGGCTCTCAGGCTAACATGTTTTGAAGGCAGCCCGAAACCTTGCTCACCAGCCACCGCTAACGAGAAAGAAGTGTGGGACATAGTGGATGGCAGCTCTGATGAAGAACAGGTCGATTACTAGTGTAAATCAATTACATGTAAAAGAGGGAGTTTCACGTACTTGAGAGAAGAATTACGTACAGGTCATTAGAAGCATTCATTTACACACAACGTGCTAATTACCAGTCATTATCTATTAACTAGGACCAATTTCTATAGGATGTTTCCATGCTGAGCTTTAGTCAAATTAATAGGGAATTACTGAATCTGCTTGGAGGTGATCCTACTGTGTTTCTTTAGAAGTGTTCTAGCATTCACACCAGACCTCCTCCCCAGTGACTGCACATGAGCAAAGCTTCGTGCGTGACTGTGTGCACTAGCTGTGGGGAGGTGCCACTCACTTCAGGGGTATAGTGCTAGAAAATGGACCCCAGAGACGGTCAGGAGGGAAGAGGAGAGCCAGCCCCCTCCCCCTGCCCTGCCACCACATACAGGTGTTAATTATCAGCCCATGAATAGTCTTGGTCTCACTGTCCTTAAAGCCAAAGAGATGGAACTACTCCTGGACTTTACATATCTCAGAGGCTCATGTGACCCCTCTAGCTTTTCAAAGCCTCCTACATCAGACAGCAATGTGCAAAGGACAAGAAGGCCAACAAAGAGCATGGAGGTGGGCTGAGGGATAGGAGACACTACTCAAGACCCGTCCCCCCAACTAAAAGCTTCATAATCCTATATCGTTCTCAAGTTCAGTCAATTCTTATGTAAACCAAGATGGGAAATATTTTCGTCCTCCTGAATATGTGATATTTGGAGTGGATTCCCTCTTGTCATTACATGCTTCTCTGTGCAACCTTTTGATCACTTAGGCAGGTGTGATGGAAAGGCCTTACCAGTGGGAAGCCTCTGTCCTCCAGAGAGGTATTGATTACAGCCCACTGAGCGGGTAGGAAGATACCCAAGTGACCATTAGACCCCATACATCTTCACTGTCTCTTTCTCTGGGAGGCCAACACCTAGATGTAACAGAAAAGAAATGCAGAAAAGAGGAAGATCAACTCTTTATGTCCTATAGCTTCTCATGTATGCCTCTTTAATTTAAAAGGTTATCTAGTAAAATGTTCAGCTGTTGTGGTAGTTTGGCAATTCCTTGAAGAGTTATACATCAAATTATCAAAAGATCTAACAACGCTACTTCTAGGTACATTACCCCCAAATTGAAAGTAGGGACTCAAATACTGGTGCACCGACATTCCATCATAGCGTTATTCACAATAGCGAAAAAGAGCAAACAACCCAAGTGCCCATCAACAGATGAATGGATAAACAAAAAAGTACCCATCCCATAGAACATTGTTCAGTCTTAAAAAGGAAGGAAGTCCCTTCTCGTGCTACAACATGAATGGCCTTTGAGGACATTATGCTAAGTGAAAGGAGCCAGACACTAAAGGACAAATATAATTAGACCTATGTGAGGTGTCCAGAATAGTGAAATTCAAAGAGACAGAGAGTAGAACAGTGGACTGCCGTAGGCTTGGGCAAGGAGGGACATGGTGAGTTATGCTTAATTGGTCCAGAAATTCTGTTTGAGGTGATGAAAAAGTTTTGGAAATGGGGTGTCTGGGTGGCTCAGTCGATTAAGTGTCCAACTCTTGATTTTGGCTCAAGTTGTGATCTCACAGTTGGAGAGTTCAAACCCTACTGATGGTGCAGAGCCTGCTTAGGATCCTGTCTCTCCCTCCCCCTTCCTGCATTATGTCTCTCTCTGAAAATAAATAAACTTTTCAAAAACGTTCTGGAAATGGATAGTGGTGATGGCCACAGAGTGCCATGAATATACTTAGTGCTACCAAATTATACATTTAAAAGTGGTTACAATGGGGCGCCTGGGTGGCTTAGTCGGTTAAGCGTCCGACTTTCGCTTAGGTCATGATCTCGTGGTTCGTGGGTTCGAGCCCCGCGTCGGGCTCTGTGCTGACTGCCAGCTCAGAGCCTGGAGCCTATTTCAGAGTCTGTATCTCCCTCTCTCTCTGACCCTCCCCTGCTCATGCTGTCTCTCTCTCTCTCTCTCTCTCTCTCCTAGAAATAAATAAAAATATTTAAAAAATAAATAAATAAAAGTGGTTACAATGGCAAATTATATGTTAGTGTATGTTTTACTACGGTCATAAATTTTTTAAAAGATTATGTAGATTGCTAGTGGTGGACCCAGGAACCAACATGTAAGAGGAAGGGCACCCAGCAGTTGGCGGTGTCTGGAGAGGCGCCATGCTGGTGGATGCTGGCTGGGTGGCCGCCCAGCCCTTAACAGGGGAAGCTTGAGCGCCTTGGCCGCAGGGAGGCTGCGTCAAGGGAAGGCGAACCAGCCCAGGTGCATCTTCTTTTCTGCGCAGGTCCCAGCACAGCCAGTCCCACAGGAGCCCAGCAGGAAAGATTACGAGACGTACCAGCCGTTTCAGAATTCCACGAGAAACTACGACGAGTCCTTCTTCGAGGACCAGGTCCACCATCGCCCTCCCGCCAGTGAGTACACCATGCACCTGGGACTCAAGTCCACCGGCAACTATGTCGACTTCTACTCAGCTGCCCGTCCCTACAGTGAACTGAACTATGAAACGAGCCACTACCCGGCCTCCCCCGACTCCTGGGTGTGAGCAGTGGGCGGCACGAGGCGCTCCGGGAACAGTGCATGTGCATGCATACCACAAGACATTGCTTTTTTTTTTTTTTTCTCCCCCTGCAAATTTAGTTTGTTCAAGCCTGTTCCATAGGAAGGCTGTGATAACCAGTAAGGTAATATTAAGAGCTATTTTAGAAAGCTAAAGGAATTGAAAGTTAACTTGGAAGTCAATAGGAAGCTAAAGCGATCCTAAATATGACATCGTGCAACCCCTTTCTAGTTTGAGCTGTAGAGTATAAAAAGTGCTTTATATTGAATGTGGCTGAAGGCAGCAGAGGAGACGGTCGGGGTGGTGGGGTGTGAAGGTTACCGTGAAGCACAAGGGACAGTGTAGTTCACACACTTTAGAGGGACGGCTTCTCACGCTTTGTTTACTCTCTTCATCCGTTGTGATTCTAGGCTTCAAGTTGCATTGGGGTTCCTCTGTACAGCAAGATGTTTCTTGCCTTTTGTTAATGCATTGTTGTAAAGTATTTGATGTACATTACAGATTAAAGAAGAAAAGCGCGTTGTGTATATTACACCATGCGGCAGTGTTTCCTCATCTATGGTTCTAAATATTGCTTCAATTTCAAACTTTTGAAAGATGTATGGATTTCCAGTTTTTCTTTTCTTTTCTTTCTCCCAGTATGTTTTAACAAAAAAAAAATGGGGAAAAAAGGAATATTTAGCAGTATTGTTCGTTCTGATATGTGAATTTGTTTGTGGCAAGTAAGCAAGGCATTCAGCAGTTTCTGACAATTAACATACATCATTCCACACTCCTTGTCAACAAAGTGCTTTTTCACTGCCTAAAATTTTAGATGTAGATATTTGAAATAGATTTTTTCATTTATACCAGTTTTCTTTATGATGATACAGTGTTAAAAGAAAATAAATTACAATTGATCTGTCATCCATATTTGCTAAGAATGTCTATTTCCAAGGACCCTATCTTATAAAATACACATTCTTGCTTGTGTGTCTGTGCGTGTGTGGGTGTGTGTATGTCCATGTATGTATAAAAATGACCTGTGTGAGATTTTATTTTGATAGAAGCTATTTCATTTGCTGTCCATCTTGTACAAGCTTTGTTTCTGGTTTTTGGTATAAATGTACATCACTTTGTTCTTCTCGCACTCCATCAATCCTTCTGACCATCTAGTGACTCAGGATATTAGGCCAGTTGAAGTGAAGTTATAGGACTTTTCACACATTCACACATTCTCGGACATCACTTCTTTCTACAGGTATATCTCCTTCCATGTTTTATGCCCTGGGAACACAATAAACCATGGCCGACTCAATAATTTCACTCTGGGGCCAATTACTTGAAGTATCAACAGGAAATGTAAACTGCTCGCCTTATTACCCCCAAACTTTCTGTTCACGTGGCAGGGAGCAGTGGACCATTATGGGTTAGATTATTAAAACTGAACTTGAAGCCAATGTTAGAATAGTGGTTAACAGCTAAGAAATAAGGCTAACCATTTACAAGAACACGGGCTGTGGGTAAATCAGCTTTGCTCTTTAGATGCAAGTGACTGAGGCCAGTAGGTGCCTAGTAAATGTTAACTGTTCTTGGAAAAAATAAAAATTAAATAACAAAAGAAATTGGCTGCCATCTTCCTTTAAAACTTGCTCCCCTTCACTCTGCATAGTTGAATTCAGCTCAAAGTCCAAAATCAGTGGTTCTTTCTCCAAACTTCACAACAACCAAAAACTTTTTTTTGTTGTTCAGGTGGCTTTTTGCAAAGGAAAAGCTGATTTCCAGAATAGAGCAGGAGACACAAATTTACATCTGAACTGTCCTGTAAGTTACCTGCAAGGTGGATCCTGTTGCACTGTTTATCTAGGGCTCTGAATTTGTGGGTTCCCTCACAGGAATGCTCCAGCCCCTGTGGAGAGATAGTTAGCACTGAGCACAACGCGTCCACTTCACTAGTGAAGTTCATCGAGGCAGAGTCATAGACGTGACTCATCCATAACCTAGTAGCTGGTTTCACTTTTCCTAAAGTAAATGATAGGACCCCTTCCTGGCTTGAGTTGTGCACAGGGAAATTACCACGTGTGCCTAAACGCCCTCTTAGTGGGAACTTTGTATTTCCCTTTATACTTTTGAGTCCGAGCATTCCCTGCATTTGCAATCTGGGAAGACCAAAGACGCCTCTGCTGCCCATGATTCTTTGACAGCACGTTGTGCCGGGCTGCGACAGGCCAATTCAGCCAGGAGCCTCTGGCTTCAGAGGTAGAGGCAGGAAAGAGAAAATTAGAAGTGTTTGTAGTTATTCAAACCAATCCTATTCTCCTTTCCATAGACACACGCATGCACACACACATACAGAGAAGTAAATAAGGAGAGAGTGAGAAATGATTGATAGATAAACAGAAGATGATGTAGATAGATGATGATGATTGATTGATGAGAGACTAGATAAATGATAGATAGCAGATAGGTAGGTAGATAGATAGATAGATAGATAGATAGATAGATAGATAATAGATAGATGATATTAGATAGATGGTAGATAGAGATAGATAGATAGATAATAGATTATATTAGATAGATGGTAGATAAAGATAGATAGATAGATAGATAGATAGATAGATAGATAGATAGATAGATAGATGATAGATAGATAGATACTACATAGATAATAGGTAGGTAGATAATAGATAGATGAGATTTTACATAAACTGTGAAATGACCTAAAGTCCCCATAAGCTCCCTTGGCAACAAACGTTGATCATCTGATAATTTATTACCAAATTGGATAATATTGGATAAAAATCCCCAAGTGACAAGAAACTTTGATTTGTTTTTGCTTTCATTGTACTGAAGTGACCAAGTGTGACACCACCCCACCACCCCAACTCCCCATAGATAGCTGCCTCTTGGGTCTGCAAGAGCCTCCAGACATCAGATTATTTACTGAGATGGGAATGGTGTTTTTCAGGGCAAAGGAAGGAAGAACGGAAGCTGGGATCTGTTTTTCCTCTCGGTCTTTGTAGTGGACCATACATATGCCCAAGGCATTTAATAGTTTGTAAAATCTGGAAATTATGTATGAAAATTAGACTCGGGTCTTTTTCACTTGAGAGTTTTGATCAAGTGACTAAGGGACCCTTAAAACTACACCACCTTGAATGCTGCTTATATTTGAAAATAAGATATTTTATATTGACTCAGGTTTAATACCACACATTTATGCCTTAATCCAAATGATCAATTGTGAGTTAGATGATAAAATCCCAAACAGGCTCATAAGAAGTAGAGTGACACGGATATCACATCACACTCGGTGCAAACTGGGGAAAGTTAACCACTGATGCCCCATTTCATATGAACAAGACTCACACATTATGGAAACCTACTGTTAAAAAAAAAAAGTGGGGGTTCAATTCAATAGCAAAATAAATCTCAATTTATTTGGTTTGCTCCTTTCTCTGACTTCAGCTCTTCTTTAGGGCCTGATACTGACCCCATCCTTGAGAGCTGTGCCCTTGAGAAGTGAGGTTTGGCTGTCTGAAGACACTGAGTATTTTGTTTGGAGAACCAGTTTCCTTCTTGTCTGGTGATTCTGTCCCTCCAGAGGGAAGGTGGCACCTCTCAGGTCAGGATCTTCATGAAAGTGCACTGGTCTCCATTCCTTCCAGAGAGCTTGTTAGAAGAACTTACACACATCACCTCCTCTCTAGGCAACATGTTGTTTTGTAACCTGCAGAGTTAAACAGAAAGAAGGATCTGGGGTGGGGGGGATGATCCTTGGCCATACGAAGTTGAGAGATTAAGGACCTCCAGTTTGTTACAAACAACAAACCTCCCAAGTGATGAGCTCGTGTTCTCCAAACAGAGAACTAGTATGAGTACCCAGTACAGGACTGACAAGGCGGGCACGTGACCTCCGTGTCTTCTCCAGTTCAATAGTAAACAACCAGGCTGCACCTACTGTCTCCTCAAACACAAAGAATGAAGTAGTTAAAAAAAAAAAAAAAAAAAGCAAGCAAACCAACCAACCTCTCTGACCATACTAGGTAGTGGTGAAAGTGGGGTTTTGAATCAAGGGTTTGATCCACAGGTAAGACAATGTAATTCTTGGCATGAACTTCAACAATGACTACATGAGCATCACACATTTAAACTTTTTCACAATATTTCATTGGTTTGTCAATAAAATGAAGACAAAAAGGGGCGCCTGGGTGGCTCAGTGGGTTAAGCGTCTGACTTGAGCTCAGGTCATGATCTTACGGTTGTGGGTTCGAGCCCCATGTCACGCTCTGTGCTGACAGCTCAGAGTCTGGAGCCTGTTTCAGATTCTGTGTCTCCCTCTCTCTCTGACCCTCNTTTTTTTTAATCAGGAGTAAAATATGCTACAAATGCATATGAGTTTGACACTGTACCATTGCCTCAGGGCACTAACAATATTAGATGATTTGGGGTTTTGAAGCAGTTTTGTTCATGCGTTCATGATCTATAGCCAAAGAGAGCAAATGGAGGGTGATTAAAGGTTTGGGAAAGTGAGGTGTACTAAGCAACGATGCAGCTTCCCTCTTTGTTGGTTTGTCTTTGAAAATGCACAGCTTCAGGATGGGAATGTCTCCAAGTTACATGGTCCTTTATCCCTTCCTCTTCTGCTGGCACCTCCCCCCTCCCTCCCCCCCCCCTCCACATTATCAATGCAGCGGCATTACCGCCTTCTGTTTCCCAAGTTCCCAGCCCCACACTTCCGAGGTGAGCTCGCCAACACTGGTCCTTGGGTCCCTGTGAAGATAAAGAGCCCGGGGAGCATTCGCAGCAAATGCAACGTTGAAACAGGTGAATGGCTTCAGCTTCCAGTTGCCCGGTGCCTGGGGACAGGTGCTGTACTGGACCCTCCAGTAAGTATTGCTTCCCGGGTCCTGATATGTTCATGAGCTCCGTTAGGAAAGAATTCCACCCAGATTTTCTGTTCACTCAAGACCCAAGATTCTGAAGCGCAGCTTTACTTGTTTTCCCAAGAATTTTTAAACTTAAAAAGAAACAGCTGGCGATAACAGAACGGATACGGCATGTGCTAATGGCATTGACAAGGCACTGTCGGGACCTGGGAGAAAGGGCCCATAAGCTGTGCTATGAAATGGACATAGGTGGAAGGAAAACTATGCTTTTCAGTGGTTCTATTATTTATAGACTGTTCCAGACATGTTGAAAAAGTCAGAAACGAGATTGATGGAAAGATCATTGGGAATCCAGTCACTAGCCCAGTTACTAAGTAATCCAAGGAATTTTATGTCATTAATTTTGACATAAAGTTGGCAAGATAGAGCTGACTATAATAAGTAGGAGAGGAGATCAGATTTTGGAAATCTAATAGGACTATATCAAGGAACATTCCCATCTTCTTAATACGTGTACATAGATCTCATTTAATTAAGGTCGCCAGGCCCAGCAAATAAAAATATAGGCATCCACTGCTTCAGATTCTGTGTCTCCCCCTCTCTCTCTGACTCTCCCCTGCTCACGCTCTGTCTTCAAAAATAAATAAAAACATTTTTTAAAAATTAGAAATATATATATAGGCA
The DNA here is from genome assembly GCF_008692635.1 of Crocuta crocuta. Lineage (NCBI taxonomy): Eukaryota > Metazoa > Chordata > Mammalia > Carnivora > Hyaenidae > Crocuta > Crocuta crocuta. Next base: position 3,278,953 of record NW_027551559.1, read on the forward strand.
TCCAGTTAAAATAGAATTCCAGTGAAAAAGCCAATAATTATTTTTAGTTTAAGTACTGTCCCATGCAATATTTGGAACACACTTACACTAAACAATTTACTCATTGTGACCTGAAAGTCAGATTTAATTTCAGCTATTATTTTACTAAGGCGTAATGCTTAATAGAGAAAGTAAAAATAAATTCAAAACTTTATTACTTGATTAATATCAATCATCCTAGATGTATAAAAATATATGTATATAATGGTGAAGAAGTGGGAATAAGACCCAAAAGCCCTGTCTGTATAAGCTAGTTAACTTCTGGGTCACCCTTTCCCCGTTAGTACATTGCAGGTATTCATATCTGTTCAGATTCCATTTTTCAGTTTTTGTGAAGATCAGATCAGACTTATGGTCAATGGCATGCTGTTAAATGTTTAACAATGGAGTCTCTGTAGACAATGGAGAGAGAGAAAGAGAGAGAGAGAGAGAGACAGAAGTGGAGACAGAGAGGGGGAGAAAAAGGAAGGAAAGAAGGAAGGGAGAGAGAGAGAGAGAGAGAGAAACCCCCTTGACCTATAGAGCACTTGCCAATTTCTCTGCTGTAAGTGCACATGACCAATTTCACACTGCCGATTTGATGCTACTGAATGCAAAACCGGAAGTAGCAACATGTTATTTCCAGGTCACAGATAAAACAGAAAAAATAACTTCACCTCAAGAGCACAGGTAATAAAAATGTAATCAAGTTGTGATGGGCACTGATTATTTATTATCTTTATTTTTATATGTAATTCATTTACCCCTAAATGTATACAATGTGATACTTAGGATGGCTGTATGTAACATCCAGCTTACATATTCCTGACAATGTAACAATCCGGCTCTACGAGCTGTACAGGACAGCTCTTGCGCATCACTGCTTAGGACTCCACAAATGGCTGTCTGAATGAACATTACTAACACTCACTCGACAAGCCAACCTTTACTGAAGTCACCATGTAAGAGCCATGACACCACGCTCCTTGGGAGAGACAGACCTAACAAGGCTCACGGTGCTGTTGCGAACCACCCGCAGCCCTCCAAGGTGGCAGGTCCTCGTGAAGGCGACGGCTTCTCGCCAGGTGGAGGGCGGCGCTGCCATCACGCACGCTAGTGCGGAGCAGCAGGGACTGGGCCAAGGGTACGCGTAGCAGAGCTTATATTGCCCTGCTCTGGCAGGACAAGTTGTGTTCTTTCCGGGGCTTTATGGGAAGGAATCCACTTCCTTACTCTTTCCAGAAACTGTAAGCCACTGTGTTCCTTGGCACCATCTTTTAAGCCAGCAGAATGGCATCTTCAACCAAATCTTTCTCTCCCTCTCTCTCTCTCTCTCTCTCCCACCTCCCTCTTTTCTCATATAAAGACCCTTCTGATGACATTAATAGTCTTCCCAACTCAAGCCCTTTAACCTACATCTGCAAAGTCCGTTTTGCCACGTGAGGTAACGTATTCACCAGTTCTAAAGATTAGCACCTGAACATCTTTAGGGGGGCTTTATTCAGTCCACCACATGAGGCTCTTGCTATAATATCATCTTTGAGTCTATGTAAAAATCAGTCTTAAAATGGCTTCCAGCTGTATTAATACCTAGATTCCTAAAACAAAGCCCTAAAACAATCTACTTTGTATTAAATTCTTGGGAAGGGGCATAAACTCATGTATTTCCTATAGTCGTATACTTCCAGAATCTCTGAACAGGTGGAAATTCTCATACACATTTACGGTCCAAAAAAGAAAGATTTCTTTTGCTAAATTTATGTTAATTAACATTCATGCATCTCGAGGTGGGGGGCGGGGGAATAGATTAAATGCAAATAAAAAGTAAAGGAGGTAGAGGAAAGGGAAGACATTGCCAAAGTATAACAAAAAGTCCCAGCATTTGAATTTTTTGCCAGGGTTATTGAGGTATAATTGCCAAAACTGTTAGATATTTCAAATGTACAATGTCATGATGTGATATATGTATCCTTTGTGAAAGGATTCCCCCCATAGAGTTGATTAACATGGCTTATATTAAATTCTGCTCTTAATGGGAACCATAATTATAATCAGGAGGCTTACATTTTTAAGTCTCACACAACGTACAGTGAAATAGACTTATGTGCAGTCTGGTCTGCTGACAGCAGGAGTGGATGAAAGTTCCCAGCATGGGCAGGAGTCAAGGTATAAATGTCCAAAGGGGATCCCAAAGCCTGGTTCTCTAAGGGCACGTGGCAAGAATGCTCTCACAGCACCTGGAGGTAAGCCTCCCATCCCCCACCATTCCCACACGCTTCCCGATCTGCGTCATGATTCTAGGGCCCCACTCTGGCTTTGCCTCATGGTCTGCCCATCTCATGTCTAAATGCTTCTTTGAGTCTAGGGAGAGCAATGTGTCAGAAAAGAAGGGGATGCATTTTACTCACTCAGCATCAAAATGTGAAAGAGATTGGCTTACCCTGAAATATGCCCCCCAATCACACACTCAAGCCATAAAACCCAGTGTCTCAGAATGCATCCATATTTGGAGAGAGGCTTGTTAAAAAGGTAAGTAAGCTGAAATGAGGCCACTGAGGGGGACCCTGATCCACCTTGTTTTTTACGACGGGCGGCCTTAAAATGAGATGAAACTTGGACACAGACAGTCACAGAAGGCAGACGAAGTGAGGACCCAGGGAAAGATGATCCCTGCAAGCCAAGGAGAGAAGCCCTGGAAGAAAGCCACCCTACTGATGCCTCCAAACCAGCCTCCAGAACTTGGGACAATGGATTTCTTTTGTTTAAGCCTCTGGTCTGTGTGATTTGGCTACAGCAGAGCTGCCTAATTCAGGGATCAAAGGGTGGCACCGAGGAAGCCAATCAGCCTATGGAAAAGTCTAAAAACAAACATGGCCTCGAGCACAAATCCTAGTCTTGATGGGGACTCAGTGAGAACTGTATTTGAAAGCAGGCTGACAGTCCTGAGGCCATTCAGCAGGCAACTGAAGAACATCGCAGCTTCCAAAACTGAGCTTCCTGTTGCTACCCCCAAACATCACAGCATGTCCTGACTCAGCCCATGTTCCTGCTAAGACAGGCCGGAAGGGTCCATGCGCTCTACCCCCAGCTCCAGGTGAGCTCTGGGTGGAAGGCATCCCCATCTCTCTGTTCCCCTTCAGCCCCCACTCTGTGCAAACCCGTCCATTAGCCCCCAGCCCTCTTCAAGGATCATGCCTTTCCTGGGCACCTCAGGAGCCTGGGAATGTTCTCTCCAGTCCTATTTGGGGGTGCAGAAACTCAACAATCTGATAAGTGAGATGGAGAATGTGATTTTTTTAAAATTCCGTAACCAAGTGCCTTAACTTTGCTTACTGAGTGGAATAGTGTCCCCCAAAGTCATATTCTCCTGAAACTTCAGAATGTGAGCTTATGTGGAAATAGAGTCTTTGCAGATATGATCAAAGTAAGGATGGAGGTGAGGTCATACAGAATTAGGGTGGACTCCAATTCCAAAGAGCATGTCCTTTTAAAAGACAGGACAGAGAAGAATCCCATGGTCTAGTGCAGGCAGAGATGGGAAGGATGCATCCATGGGCCAAGGAACACCAACCATTGCCAGCAGCCACCGGAAACAAAGAGACGTGGAATAAATTCTCCCTCAGAGCGACTGGAAGGAACAAGCCATGCCCACACATTGATTTCTTACTTCTAGTCTCCAGAAGAGTAAGAGGGTACATTTCTCTTGTTTTAAGGCGCTCTGTTTGCCGTAATTTGCAATAGCAGTCCCAGAAAACTAATGTATTTGTTTAGGTAAGATTACATCTAATTGTAACGGAGAATCTGACCTCATTCTTTAATTTTTTTAGTGTTTATTTTTGAGAGAAAGAGAGTGAGCAGGGGAGGGGCAGAGAGAGGGAGATGCAGAATCTGAAACAGGCTCCAAGCTCTGAGCTGTCAGCACAGAGATTGACATAGGACTCGAACCCACAAACTGGGGGATCATGACCTGAGCTGAAGTCGGACGCTTAGCTTACTGAGCCACCCAGGTGGCCCTGACCTCTTTCTTGACCTTTACTGTAGACCCCCTTTCCTGCCTTATACAACCTTCCTCTCTGGTGTTACATCTGGACAGATTGTTACTTCAGTATTCTTACCAGATTGCTGGGTTTCTGCTTCCCTAAACTGACACCAGAAAGAGCCGAGTGATTCTGACAACCTTGTCCAATGACGGCACCATAGATCTGGTGACATACCAGTTTTGACAAGTTTAACTTAATTAGAACGCAGATGATGGCAGCAGTGTAACATAAGAAAAAGAAAAACTCCCTTGAGTCTACATTGTGACTGAGCAGTTCTCAGCATTTCTCTCTTCGTTCCAGCGTTGGCTCACCACAAGACCCAGGCTTGGGGTTTACGTCTTCTGGCCAGATGCTAAATTAAGTTTGAAGACATTTCAGGGATTCATTATTGATCAGGCGTTTGGCACCTGGAGGAGGAACTAAAGAACCAGCAGCTGTGGCTTCAAAGGTGCCATCTCTGAGCCAAGAGCCACCAAAAATAACAAGTAAACTTTTCTGATCTACGTGTCCTTGATGAATCAAAGCCAGCTGCTGCCCTGGGCTCTAACCAGAGATGATTAAGGAAAGCAGGGCACGCAAGGGCTTCTCCAGCTCTTTGCGTGGAAGAAATGGGTGGCCAGGTTGACATTTCACATTAAGTGATAATAATATATCTATGAAGATGTGAAAATGTCTCCCTTAAGGCCTGCGTCTGTCACAGATTTTTTTGTTGCACGTGACTAAAAACCTGACCCGGGCTTCAGAAAGCAAAATGGAATTCATTTACTCCTGTAATGGAAGAGTCCAGAAGTCAGCAGACTCCAGGCATGGCTGGATTCAGGCACCAGGTCAAGTTACCATGGGCCTGTTTGTCTGTATCTCTCAATTGTCTCCACCCGTCCTGGCTGCCATAATCAAGTTCAGATGTAATAAAACTTCCAAGAAATCTGTCTTCTCAGTTTCAAATCCATGAAGCAATAATAAGTCAAAGAAGCCACAGCAAAAATCCCAGGGCATCTCATTAGTCATTGTGGGGTCACATGCTCATTCCTGAATGAGTTATTAGAGATGGAAGAATGGAAAGCAGTAGAGACAAGAGACACGAAGTATTTAAAAATTATCGTGTACGAAGCACCACACTAAAGCCTTTATTGCTTGTGGGGCTCTATCATCATGGGGATGAGTAGGTACCAAGAGGTTGTCCTGACCAGCTCTGTCCACTGGATAAGTTCTTTTTGTGAATATTTTTTATTTTTTTGAAAATTTTTAATGTTTTATTTATTTCTGAGAGAGAGACAGTTGTGAGCAGGGAAGGTCAGAGAGAGAGGGAGACAAAGAATCCGAAACAGGCTCCAGGCTCTGAGCTGGCAGTCAGCACAGAGCCTGACATGGGGCTCGAACCCACCAAATGTGAGATCATGACCTGAGCCGAAGTCAGATGCTCAAACGACTGAGCCACTCAGGCGCCCCTTTGTAAATGTTTTTTAATGTTTATTTATTTATTTTGTGAAAGAGACAGAGAGTGAGAGAGCGTGCACCTGCATGAGCAGGGGAGAGGCAGAGAGAGAGAAAGAGAATTGCAAGCAGACTCTGAACTGTCAGTGTTATTTTGTTATTAAAATGGTTTAAAATATTAAAAAACATTTGATCACACAGCCAAGGCAAGAGAATCTCAGAGAAGTTAAAAAACTTGTCTAAGTTCACATGGTTAGCTGTGGGATTTGGAGGATTGTGTTGGCCTTTGGAGTCTTATACTTGAGTTGTAGTGGAGCTTGGGAGCCATCTAGTCCAAAGCAGAGTCCAATTTACAGCATCCCTGACAGACAGTCACCCAGATGTTGTCACCCTTCCAGGGAAGCATGCCAAATTACATCAGCCGGAACTAACACAAAAAGGTGCAAGAAAGTTTCCTCTTGTGTTGATCTTGTGTCTATTTCACATATAAATTCTCTTCTCTCTGCTCTTAGACGCTGAGACCGAATGATTCAGCCTAAGTATTCTTTCAGTGTTTTCAATAGTCACATCATGTGCTAGGTGCATCCTAACCTTGAATCAGCTAAAACTCCAGGTTGTTTTTATTTTGGGAGGTTTAGCTGGTTTTGTTTTTGCAAGTGTGAGTTACTATTATTAGGACGCACTCTCCTTTAACTGGATCTATGCATCTGATCTCCTCAATTGCACTTGGATTGCACCTTGTTTGTTTCAGCCCTGCCTTTTGGCCTCTTGAGTCAGCACTGAAGCATTTGTCACTGTCATAAACCTGACCTTGTTGGGGTGCCTGGGTGGCTCAATCGGTTAAGCGTCCAACTTCAGCTCAGATCATGATCTCACAGGTCGTGGGTTCGAGCCCTGCATCAGGCTCTTTGCTAACAACTCAGAGCCTGGAGCCTGCTTCACATTCTAAGTCTTCCTCTCTCTCTGCTCCTGCCCTGCAACCACTCTGTCTCTCTCTCTCAAAAATGAATAAACATTTAAAAGTTTTTAAGAAAAATTTTAAAAATTTAAAAAAGAAAATAAACTTGACCTTGTCAGGCTTCACTCGGGTCCCGTGTTCAATAGGAGAGGGAGCCTGTTCAGGGATGTGGAATTCCAGGCAACTTTTCAGAAGTGAACAATTTTATCAGCAGAGAATGTTGCTCAACTTGGTGTTAGCAGGATGGACGATTTATGCTCCTCAGCTTGTAATTGCCCTCCAGATTGTCATTCATTACAGCGGATACATTAGACAAGTGTCAGCACCTCAGTCTTAACGCGGTCACAATGTTCTGTCCTTTATGGGGCAGCCTTCTAAGCTTGGGGCTGTCTCCCTCATAAGTGAACTCGAACAGGTCACTTTCTTGTCAGAACCTCAGTTGCCCCCATTGGCAAAATAAAAGTATTATATTAGACAGACCTTTAGGTCCCTTCCCGTGAACTTATTCCGATACCTACAGTTTTGCTTTTCACAAAACAAAAACCTCGACAAAGGGTTCACTTGTTATAATGCCTTGGTTTTGAGTTTAGACATGATTTGGAAACACCCTCAATGTCCCGCAAATATAAACAAAGTCTAGTTCGATGTCTCACCTATTATGTCCACAGCCCATCCGTTTACTTGCTTGTTTTCTTTCATTCTCTCTCATCCCCTTTCAAAGGTTTGCATAACACACGTAGCTTCTGCTCTGTCCATATAAATCTCCCTGAGTATCTCTTGGTGATGAGAGAAGCAGACCATTCAGACATTCGAATATATACCTCTGCTCTGAGCAGTTCACATCAGACACTCCAAGTGCTATGCTTTGAATTGCAGACCAGAAATAAGTTATTTTCTGTTAAAAAGAGAAAAAATCAATGACACTTTATTAAAGCAGCATTTCCCATCTTCCATGACCACATCTTGTCTAGTAGACTCCTGAGAGCTGCTTTCCTATTGCCACTAGCATCCTGGCTCAACTGACACAGGTAAGAGTCTATCGGGATTTCCATTATAAGCCACCACTGCTCACGCTCCTTAAAACGATGAGCATTTACCCATAAAAAAAAATGGCCCTTGTCTCTGCACCACACCAAGGGTGATCATCTTTCAAAAGAATGTGTGGGTACATGTTCTGAATGTAAGGGAATGAGAAGTTACAGAATTAATGAAACCAGATGCTGTTTCAAACCTCCTATGAGGGAAAGACATTTGTCAACTGAATTGGCCCTATAGCTTGATTACAAACGTCCGTCCCCGGAAATGTTGATGAAGCTTGGAAACTTGTTCAGAAAATATATGATTTGTATAGTGCTGACACAGTCATTAAAATAGCCAATAACAATCACTGACTAACAAGAGGTTTTATTTCAAACCGAAAAATTTAATACAGTTGACAAGAGCGAGAGATAAGACCTGGAATAACAAATGCCTTCTCTTTTTTCTGGTCTTCGGCATCAATCCATGACATACACAGATGGAATTCAGGCAAGGATGCTGATCGACTTGGAAGAGCCTATTTAAACTTACCCCTCCTTTATTTGATAAAGCAATATGTAATTTTTCACATACATCTTTGGTGATAATCCACTACTCAATCAAATAATAATACAATCAAGACAATGAGTCTTCCAAATAAGTGTAGTTGACTGGCTGATGAGAAGAAAAAGGAGGTGTTTGCAGGACTGTTAGGAAGGTTATGGAAACAGAATTGTGGGTAAGGCTCAGGACACAGGACCTAAAACCCAGCCACGGGGCTGCCTGGGCACAGAGGACACGGCTGTGTCGGCACAGCCCACCCACGTGACTTCTGCACCGTGGAGAGACCTTGCCAGACAGCTGTGGGAGAATGGATTCTCCCTAGAGCTTCCCTTCTTGAGTCACTTACTTCCCAACTGAAACATCCCATGGCAGAGGCTGTTGGGTTGAATCCAAGCACCTACGCTGCTGCCTCAAAGACCGCACAGGGTGCAAGTCTTCAGGTCTCTGCCTTGGGAAGGCTTGGACTTAGATTAAGTCCAAGCAAAGCTGTCCGAACAGTGCCACCCTCTAGAAAATCTGACAAATGCCCACATTTACCCACGGGCATTCATCAGTGAGCCAGGAGAAGCTCTGAGGAAGACATCTAGCAGGCAGAATGCTGTGGTCAACCAGATCACTGCTGTTTCTGTCTATTCCATGCTTCTCCCAAGGCCCAACCTTCATCCCATCCAATGGATCACTGTCAATATCCAGGGCCAAGATGGAGTAACAGAGGCTGGATTTACCACTGCCACCCCTCCTGCACCCCTCCCAACCTTAAACACCTAGAAGACTAGACCAAATATATGCAAAGGGTTTGGACAAAGGCCTGCACTGGATTATGGTCCATGAGAAGAAGGAAATGAGGTGACCCCAGTGATTACATCAGCACATGGCCAGGGAACAGAGAGGAAAACAGGGCCTGTCTGAGTTGAGGAGAGCTCGAAGTTTAGGAGGGCCAAAAAGGCCTGAATTTGTAGCACAGATACAGGAGACAAGGCAATTGCAGAGAGTCAGGTTGGACAGGGTACCTCTGCCTCTGATCCTGAAAAGTTCTGGCCCTTGTCCTTCCTTCCTAGACTCCTCCCAGACCCTGTGTCCTTATCTTTACACAGTCTTCAGACATGTTAGGGAACAGCTATTAGGCTAGAGATTTCCTCCGTTAGCACAGTGTGGTCCAAGAGCTATCCACCATTTGACTGGACATGAGTGTTTTCCAAGCATCTTAAGACATACTTTTTAAAAAAGATCATCCTTGGGGCACCTGAGTGGCTCAGTTGATTAAGCGTATGATTCTTGATTTTGGTTCAGGTCATGATCTTATGGTCCCTGAGTTCAAGCCCTGCATTGGGCTCCATGCTGGTGGTGTGAAACCTGCTTCAGATTCTCTCTCTCTCCCTCTCTCTATCCCTCACCTGCTTTGTACACACACACTCTTTCTCTCTCTCTCTCTCAAAATAAATAAATAAATTTAAAAAATTTTTAAAAGATCATCCTTTGAGTCCCTTCTCCAAATATATTCATTAATTCAGTCTAAAAACGTCTTCTCACCAGCCCTTCTGCACCAAGTATTATGCTAAGTGGAGAGACACCCTTAACCCTTACAGAAATTAGCCTAGTAAGGAGCATAGCTCTGACTCACACTCTGTGAGGTAAGGTTTGGACAGCCATATTTTCAGGGGGTAACCCTTGCCCCATATCCTGGGCACATCTTTCTCTAACATTTTCTGATAACTGCAGGCATCTTGAGTACCCACAGCACCAACATGCTAATCTGCTCTGGGATTATTCAGTAACCACTTTGTACTGATCTATACAACTTAATTGCTTTAAACACATGCAGACAAAGACAGGCCGGCTAATGTTTCCCTCTCTGGTGCAGTAGATATTGGTTGAGTTCTGACCACTAAGCACTCACTCACTCTGCTTCTGGTAATAATGGCACAATTTTCCTGTGGGTACCACTTCCTCCCTCACCCTCTAATGATGTGCAATGGGTGGAGGTGGCCCTGGCCCTGGCCCCAGGACTCATATCTGACCAACCAGAGTATGGTGTTTCCCTCATCGCTGTGAATGGTTCAGAAATGATCACATCATTCAATCAGAACCAATGAAATGCAAGAAGACTTTTCTTGAGTGTTCTTTAGCAATAAAGGAGATAAGAGCCAGTTGCTTGCAAAGATCACAAGAGTCCTTAGAATGAAGCCAAAGTAACAGAAGTCAGAGCCAGAAATGGAGAGAAACCTATCCCCTTCTGGTCATGTTAGAATGCCTTGGCAGAACCTCACCTTGACTTTTTTAATAAATGAACCAATAAGTCCCCATTTCTGGCTTAACATTGAGTTGACATTTCTATCACTTATTATTGAAGAGCCAAGCCCCACCTGAAACAGGTCTACTCTTAAGTTTTTCAAGATGTTCAAGTTTTTTAAGAATGCTTAATTTTTTTATGCCAAAGTTTGGGTTGCGTTTTCCAATACTTGCTATTAAAAATCTTCCTAACGTGCCAAAAGAGTAACTTCTCTGCCTCATTTTCTGCTGATTCTTCCCAAAATGTTTTACTGCCTGCTCATCACTGAGGAAGACAGATCATTTTTAAAGATCTTTTAAGCGTGGTCTCAGGCTGTCCCTAATTCTTGAAGCAATGTCATGGGAGATACTGAATGACATTAGACAAGTTATTTGGAGTATTTTGTTTTCACACATGCCAACATACATCATGAATTTCCAAGGTTTATTTGGCAATTAAACACAGCTTTTACATGACAACACTTTCATGCTAGGAAATTTGTGTTCTAAAGAATCCTAGTTAAAGTATTATACTTCTAGCCATTCCAGAAAGATTAATGGAATAAGGTACATTGACTAGATCTGGGTTATGAGATGTGTGATAACTGGAACCTGATGACATTTTTCCCAAGGTAAGATCTCCAAGGTTTCATGGAAGATGCTGGAGGGACATAGAAGGAAAGACTTTGGGAACTGCATAATAACATTGGACACTCGATGAAGTGGGAATCAGAGTAAACAGAGAGTCAGAAAGAGCAGGAAAGGGGGGCACCTGGGTGGCTTACTTGGTTAAGCGTCCGACTTTCACTTAGGTCATGATCTCACAGTTCGTGGGTTCGAGCCCCATGTCGGGCTCTGTGCTGACAGCCAGCTCAGAGCCTGGAGACTATTTCAGAGTCTGTATCTCCCTCTCTCTCTGACCCTCCCCTGCTCACACTGTCTCTCTCTCTCTCTCCTAGAAATAAATTAAAATATTGAAGAAAAAAAAAAAGAAAGAGCAAGAAAGGGAAGGTGGGGAAACACTTTACATGGTGCTTAGAATAATCTTTGGGAATTACAGATGAACAGAGATTTCCTCATTCTATTAATATTTATTGGTAATGAGACAAGCATCTCTCATTTTGGACTTAAATCCCCTTAAGTCCAAAAACAATTTAGTTAAAAAATTTAGTAACAGAGATCTTTCTCAAGCCAACAGAAACTTAAATAAATGAATTGACATTCTCAAATAATCAGTGTGGGAAGAAATTTCTCCAGCCAGCTTTTGCATAATTTTAAGTGGTTGTCCTTAAATGGGACCAGAGCACTTACACTGTTTACTAAGAAATGGGAGAGACATGATGGATAAGTGAGAAGTCAACACGTTTATAAGTAAACCTACAGATAGTGACACAACTTGCTACTTCTTCTTTAAGATATTATAGGACTTGTGTCTGTTGGAGTTTTAACTGATTTCCATTGTACTTGTAATATTAAATATGCTACTTGAACAGACAATACTTTTAAACATAAAAATTGATAAACGTATTCGCTCTGGGACTGCAGTGGAGATGTGGTGCCATGCCAGCCACTGAGTGCGCAACGGGGCATTTGTCAGGCTGCCAGAATCCCCGTATCTTCTCCTATCTTGTCTCATTACTCATCCAGATTTGAGAGCTGGTGTTATCATGTACACGCTGTACATTCCCTTGAAATATTAAAGGTATATAATCATTACTCCTGTTTAGGTCCTCTTAAAATGACTGAGTAAGAATAGGACACATGTAGAAGTGGAAGGCAGAAACAAGAGACGGAAAATATAGTTGGACTCTAAAAACTAGAAAAGAGCAGGCAATGGATTCTAGCCTGAAGCCTCCAGAAGGGAGGCAATCCTACAAGTGCATTTTGTCCCGGTAGGGCTCACTCCAGGCATCCGATCTCCAGAACTGTAAGATCAGGGATTTGTGGTGTTTGCAGCCCCTGAGTTTGTAGTATTTGTTATAGCAGCAATAGGAAACTCATACAGGCTCCATCCCACCTGGGCCCACCAGACTTCCTCTCATGCATGCCTATTTTAAACAATAATTTACCTAGAGGATATTAAAGCACACTGAGTAACAGTGGGAAATATTTTTTTACCTCTGTTTTGAATGTTACTTATGTCACTCTATTCAGGTTAAATATGGTGGAATGGGTACCTTTTCTGAAAACACCAGAATTGTCTTTAAAACAAGACAGACTTCCAAGTTGGTTAATGCTCTACGTATCCAAAAACAATGCATTTTAAAGATGAAGGTCAACATTACAGTTTTATAAAAATATCCTGGGGTGCCTGGCTCAGTCAGTTAAGCAGAGCCTGGAGCCTACTTCAGATTCGGTCTCCCTCTTTCTCTGCCCCTCCCCCACTTGCACTCTGTCTCTCTCTCTCTCTCAAAAATAAACATTTTTTAAAAATGTTTCAATAAAATTATCCAATGAGAGCAAAAACCTTATAACAATTAGTGAAATTTATGTGAGGCCCCGTTCTTATCAGAAAGGGATCTCCTCAACGTGTTCGTATAAACCAGCATATCTTAATGTGTAATTTTGTTATTCTATTTCTGCTAGGTCTAAAAACGAACCAACTAGCAGCAAAAGATTTAGATTCTTGGGAGGGCCAACCATTCATCTCCCTGATAAGTTGTCAACCAACTTATTGATCAATGTATCCATATATACTCATTGACAATTTCTAATAGAGACGGTTAGGGAAGTACAAAGAAGTAAAATGCCTGTTCTCAAGGGATTTGCACATAATGTACTCAGAGCTCCTTTCACATGGTAAAAATGGGGGCAAAAGAAGACTATAGGGTATTGAGACCTGGAAAAACTAGTTTAGGATCTTCCAATAAAAGACAAGCGCTGAGGAATAAAATCATATCAGAGTCGATTAATTAAACTTGTATGAAAATAAGCACCATACTGAGCAGTGATTGACAATCGTTCTACAATTAGATCAGATATATTAAAGCACATTAAAATAAACTGTAACTGGGTGTTTTTATTTGTTTAAATTTTCTCTAAACTATGCACTATTTTTAAAAAATATTCATTGGTGATCAGGCCATTCCTGTAACGGCTGCTTCCAGGAAGGCTCTGTCACGTGGAATCTCTTAGCCTCAGCATCTGGAACTCCAGCAAGGGAGTATTTCAAATCAGATAGAATTATACATAAATACTTTCTCTGAAATTTTCTGCCCTCAAGATCCAGATACCTGAAGATCCCAACATCATGGCTTCAGTTTCCGCACAGATGTTCTTGGTGCTCATTTCACTGCTTTTGGTGCTGCCTGTTGTTGAAGCAGTAGAAGCTGGAGACGCAGTCGCTTTCTTGTTAGGTGTGGCGTTAGTGCTTGTTTGGGGTATATGCACGAAAGAGAAATGGACAAATGTGATTTCGATGGACCTTCTGAATCAGACCTTGCCCAGAAAACCTTTGTGAATTATTGAGGTTAAAAACTGATCTTTAGTGTCTGAAAGTTCACAAGAAATAGGGTATTTTCACATTCTTGTCTCCCTGCAAATGGAAACAAACTGATACTGAAGAGCCTAAGTAATGTCATTTTGAGATTAAGGCCTCCATTAAGAACAACCTCAGGCTACATGTAGCCCCAGTTCCAGAAAAAGCCTCAGATTGTTCAAGGCTAAAACCACCCTCCGACCGCTCTCAGATAAGCTAAACATTCCTGTGGTCTGAGTCAGGGCTGGGAACTGCAGACAAATTAACCAATTACTCACCACTTGCCTAAACCCCACGTAGGCCCTTTGAACTCACCTCATAATTAGTCATTTTCAAAAGATACTCAAAGGTCATGATTGGGTCCCCGCCAAAGGTAACAGACACCTCACAGATACTGAATGGTCAAAGCTGTTACCATGGGTGCTGTACAATTGTAATTGGAGCTTATGTAATGATGCTGTACATACAACATGTACACTGTAACACCCCCATCCCTTACTCCTTAAAAACCCTGCTCACTATTGTTCGGGGCTTCACCCTGCTGCCACGACACCGGGAGATGGGTGAGCCCCTCCTAGAGCTTGTAATAAAGACCCTTTTGTACTTGCATCGGTGTCGGCTCCTTGGTGGTCTCTGGGGACTCACGAATCGGACACAACAATACATGTTAAATGGGGAAAACAAGTTTTCACAACAAAAGATGCACTGAAAAAAAGCAGTCTGTAATTCATATGTATTAGTTAGAAACAGGCTCAAAGAAGTCAGGTGACTGAAATTTACATATTATTTCAAAGTTTTGGAATTCTCAAAGCGCATGAAATCGGAAGAAGGAAACCCTTATCCAGAATTTTAGGAAATTACCACTGCCTCCTGCATCACTGAGGAGTCTCCTCTCCATATTTTTATTAGATTTTTGTTTTGTGATATCCCAAGTTAATATTGCACTTAGGTATCAAATACATTCAGAAATTAAAATTTTTATTTCTTTGATTGGGAGGAGATAAGAAAAATGTACTCAGTGTATCTAATGTTAAAATGGAGAAAATATATAATGTAAAAAATACTTTACATGGACATTTAAATGAAAAAGATATTTAATGTTAAAAAAAACCCTCTATATTAACTGAATAACATCTCCATGGTGAAAAGTACTATATTAAATATAAACCTATTATGTTGTAAAAATAAATAAATAAAAGTATTTATTGGTGATCAGAAATGTGCCTGCCCACCCTCCTACACTGTTGGTGGGAATGTAAACTGGTGCAGCCCCTCTGGAAAACAGTGTGGTGGTTCCTCAAATAATTAACAGTAAAACTCCCCTAGGACCCAGCAATAGCACTGCTAGGAATTTACCCGAGGGACACAGGAGTGCTGATGCATAGGGGCACACGTACCCCAATGTTCACAGCAGGGCTCTCAACAATAGCCAAAACATGGAAAGAACCTAAGTGTCCATCAACAGACGAATAGATCAAGAAGATGTGGTTATCTATACAATGGAATACTACATGGCAATGAGAAAGAATGAAATCTGGCCTGTGTAGCAACATGGATGGATCTTGAGGGTGTTATGCTGAGCGAAATAAGTCAGGCAGAGAAGGACAGATACCATATGTTTGCACGTATAGGAGGATTAGGAGGAACTTAACGGAGGACTATGGGGGAGAAGAAGGGGAAAAATAGTGGGGGAGAGGGATCGAGGCAAACCATGAGAGAATCTTGAATGCTGAGAACAAACTGAGGACTGAGGGGGGTGGAGGAAAGGGAAAGGGGGGTGATGGGCATGGAGGAGAGCACTTGTGGGGATGAGCACTGGGTGTTATATGGAAACCAACTTGACGATAAACTATTTTTTAAAAAAGAAGAAGAAAGAAATGTGCCTGCCCAGTTTGTTCCTGCAGAAGATAATTTTAATTATATCCCAAGTCTCAGAAGGCGGTCTTTCTTCAGGCGTAGAACTAAAGATCTGTTGACGTATGGTGCCACATATTTGTTAGGTCATTGACAAACAGGACCTATCATTATAGAGAATGTTAACCAAATCTAAGGATGTGTACAGTGAAAGGAAATATTTCCATTGTTCTTGAGGAACTCACAGGAGGAAAAAAAACAGACCTATCAGCAGTGGAGAGAAACATGTCAGCTCCACAGAGATTCATCTGGGACATGAAGTGAAAGTTCTGGAGCAATCCTGGGTTTCCCTCTAGTTCACTGACAGCTCCTTTCCTGGCGTTGCATTAGATTGGATTCTTCTTCCTCTATTCACTTTCTAAATGTTGATCATGCTCAAACCTCTCTTCTTGTCTGTTCCCTCCCTTCATATAAATCAATACTTCCAACCATCAGCTGTTTGCTGAGTACCCATATCTCCCTAAGTCCAGTCAAGACTTGTGCCCCAAGGTCCAGACTCAAATGTGAGACTGCCTTCAGAGCTTCTTCCCTTAATTTCTTATAGGTGGATACTGGTTTACCTCCCTCCAACCCCTTGTAAATCTCCCCTTCTCTCCACCCCCCAGCTCAAAGGATGGCCCCAACCACCCTGGCGGCAATGGGAGTCATTCTAAACCCTTTCCCTTCACTCCTGCCCATATCAGTTACCCATCCAATTGTCTTGATATTTCTTGGTCCTACACTTTCTCTTTTCCACAGTCTCTGCTTTTCCCAAGCCCTTATTACCTCTCACTTGGATCACTGAAACAGCATCCTCATTGCCTCCCTTTGTCTAAAATGGTTTCCTTCACAACCGATACCCTATAATTTGGCTGGACCTTCCTTCTGTAACAGAAATCCATTCGTATTGCTGCCCTGCTTCAATTCCTTCCTGAGAACTTTCAGCATAAATTTTGAATTTCAAGACCCTTCACAATCAGAAATTGCCTCTATAGTAGCACCTGCAACTTCCTACCATCCCCTTCACACCATCCATCCCAATCAATGGCCATTACACCAGGTCTTCATGATCTGCTGTCCTTTACATCTGGAATGCATATCACCATCCAACTCCTACTCATCCCTCAAGGTTCAGACTATGAGGGAATGACTTTTGAAATCACTCTCTGAGGCTATGATCTGATTTGGATCCTTTTCCTCAGCTCCCACGACACCTACTACATGCCTCTATTATGTCCTTCCCACCCTACATCATAATTGGTTTGCTTGGCTGTTCTCAACAGTTAAGGCAACTTGAGGTTCAACCTGGGCATGGTGATGCCTTGAGCTCCTGGCCCAATGTCTGGAGCATAATGGGTGCCCAATAAAAGTGATGACACAAAAAGGTGTCGAGCAATTCTCGGGCAGAGAAGCTACCGAGATAATGGACTGGTTATACAAAAATAATGAGGTGGGTCCCTGCTCAGGAATTCTCACACTTGGAAAAGACTTGGACACATCAAAGAAACCAACCAGCAAAGAATTTTAGTATTGTTTAATTGGAACTGAAGTGTATAGGATTCAAGTAACAGGAGCACTGTCTGATAGAGAAATTGGCCAGGTAGCAGTTCATGGTCCCCTAAAATAGGAAAGATTTTAACAGAGGTAACAGTCTGAAAAAATGGTGGCTTACTACTTGGGTTAATTTCTTTTTGCTTATTCTCCATTTTACTCATACCATCGATCAGAAATCATATGTGAAGGTAACACCAATAAAAATGACTTCTATTCTATTTTTTTTTCATAAGACTAAATAAATCTTATGTGAAGCCTTTTCAAATAAGCCCCAAAACACAGTGTCTCTATTTGAAGGACATAAACCTCTCCTTTGAAAACACAGCACATCTTCTATTATAAACCTTTGAAAATTTCCATTTGCTAACTGTTTCTTGATTTACAAGGTATTGTCATCTATAAGATCTTTATTTCTTCTGACATAAGCATTTACCTGAGAATACCTCAATGTATGTGAGTGTGAAGAGACCCAAAAAAAAACCCCTAATGCACTGTGGATACTGATACAGGTTTGGTGGTTTAACTGTTTCTCAGTTAGTAAAGAAAAACTCACAAACCTTCCACCCTTCCGGGGCATTTTCCAAACTCTGATAACCATCAGGATGTCAAAGCCATTTCTTTTATGTAGTTGGTAACCTCCCACATAAGGACAGAAGAATTCAGACATTAAAACGCCATTAAGATCACTTTGTTTGTAAGATTTCCCACATCCTCAGCAGATCTGGGTCTAATTACTGCCACCTTAAATGTGAACAGAGGATAGTCTGCAGATGCTTACAGGAAGGTCTTGCACAATTAAAAAAATGAAAATCAACAGTGAGACAGTGGACAGCCTTAACTTAATTAAAAAATAGCTTCTGGTGAGGAAAGTAACATGTACTCAGGATTGCTGATACAGAACCACTGAAATACCTGAAGGGGCCTAGTAATTAGGCTCAAAGCTCTTTATCAACCCTGTCTTCTTCCTCTAACATTGCAGGAGAGTTATGCACTTCTCTTAACAAACATACAAAGAAGGAAAGAAAGAACATGACCCAATGAAAATGAGTCTGGGATAGAGGGGTGGCCAGGAAATGGACCTATAAGGAAAATGTGTGACCCCTTTCAAGGCAGACCCACAAAGACCACTATTATTTCCTCTTAAACCCACAGCCTTCTTCAGTCTCCCTCAACCCCAGATAGACGAGTCTTCCTTCATTCCTTCCTCTTTCTGATCTGTGCTTTTGTACCCACCGACCCTTTAATTCCTTTCTGGTTCCCTTCCTTCTTCTGTCACTGTTTGTGACACAGATTGCAAGGTTGGGAGATAGGGACAGAGCTAAGTAACCTGGATCTCCCCCTATTAGTGATGCCTTGAGAGCAATAACAAAGTTGGACTCAACATTCTCATAGAAGACATTGCATCTTAGTATATTTCAAGTGCATTGCACTTTGACTTGGAATTAAGTTAGATGTAGAAAAACAGTTCAAAAGACATTTGAATATTGTACTGAATCATCTTGGATCCTCACGTACCAGATTCCTCTGAGTGTCTTATTTAGTCGGGTTTAAGGGAATACACAATTCTCCCTTGGCATTTCTAAAGAAGTTGTGATCCTCTCTCTCTAGCCACTGAGCCTCCTTGAGACCCCCCCTGTATCCCTTACATGGGGCGCAGAGCTATTGCAAACAGTCAGGCAAGAGTCTGGGTTGCGATTTACATAAGGGGCCCACACTTCTTATCGCATTTTCTCTTCTGGAAAATTCTAGGACCTAGAAGGTCGCTGCACTGTAGAAGGCCTGTCCCTCCATGGCCTACCAAAATCCCCCAAACAGCACATCAGGCCGCTAAGTATATAGAGATGGATGACATAGTGCACATGCGCTCAGGTGTTGAAGAACTCTAACAGTTATTCCACATCCAAACTGATTTCAATTCAAAGTGCTCCTTGATTCCTCGTGGGTGGTGGGGGTGGTCTCAGTCTTCAGGCTACACAACATCGCTGCCGTCCAGTCCATTTTGGGGATCATGGAATGAGAGGCAAGAGTTGAGGTTGGGGAGGAGAAGGGTGCTCTAGGTCTAGTCCTGTGTCCCCAAGGGTGAGAGCTGACCGCAGGTCTTCCTGGGTGGTCGGTGAAGTAAGCAGAGGCTTAAAAGGTAGACTGTGGTCCCCACAAGCATAGCAGTCTGGTCTGGGCCCCACCTGGAGGGACTGTCCAGGGCAGCTTTGGCCACAGCTGTAGAATGACATTGCTGAGGGAAGGTAGCAGGTCAGGTGCAGAGGAAACCTCTCTAAGCCAGAGAGGCCTTGCAGGTACAGTGAATTGCAGGTCCCCCAGCTGGTGGGGGCAGCGTTGGGACTAATCCACCAAGTGCTGCATGTCCGCGGTGCCTGGCAGGCCCACCCCAGCATCTCTGCTCCAGAGGAAGGGTCAGCAATGGGGACACTGGGCTGTAGATGGGCCGCCATGAGGAAAGGTCAGGGTGCCCCAGCTATCACCCCAGAGCTAGGAAGCTAAAGAAATGAGCGATTCTTTATTCTACTGAGGAAGCAATATTACAGCCTTTGTGACAAAAAAGGCTGCTTCATAGAGCAGGTAAGAACAAGGACATTGGAGACAGAAAGACTATGCTCACATCCTGTCTTCCACTCATGTGACAGTGACATCAAGAGTCATTTCCTGCCATACTTTACATCTTGAAGCCTCAGTTTCTCTATCTACAGAATGGGAATGATAATAGTATTTCCCTCTTAGATGCAGTATGGAATAATTAATGAAAACCACTAAGCATCCAACTGATGATGAACACATTAAGTAGATTATAGGGGTGCCTGTGTGGCTCTGTCAGTTAAGCATCAGACTCTTGATCTCAGCTCAGATCTTGATATCAGGGTCATGAGTTCAAGCCTCGCATTGGGCTCCATGTTGGATGTGGAGCCTACTTAAAATTAATTAACATTCTTAATAACCAAAAATATTTGAGATTACTAAAAAGATGGATACTGCAATTTTTATAGTCTTTTAAAATTAACTGAGGTATAATTGACATACAGTACAGTTGTACTCATTTAGGTGAACAGCTGAGTACTCTCAACAAATATATTCACTCATGTAATCACTACTCCAATCAAAATATAAAATATCACCCCCCCAGGGCACCTGGGTGTCTCAGTCAGTTAAGCGTCAGACTTCGGCTCAGGTCATGGTCTCACGGTTCTTGAGTTTGAGCCCCACATTGCGCTAACAGCTAATAGCACAGAGCCCGCTTCAGATCCTCTGTCTCTCTCTGTCTCTGCCCCTCTCCCTCTCAAAAATGAATGAACGTTTAAGAATATATATACCACCCGCCTAGGGATCCCTCCTGTTCCTTTGCGTCCAGCCATCTGTCATCAGCCCTTAAGCCCAGGGAACCACTGATCTGCTTTCTGACACAAAGGATTAGTTAAGCCTATTCTGGAATTTCAAGATTTAATATTGTACAGTACGTGCTCATGTCTTTTGCTCAGCCTACTGTTTCTGACACAAGTTGTTACATGTGTCAGAAGAAGCTTTATTTGATAGAGGTATTTTGTTGAGTGAGAAACAAGGATTGGCAAATAGGGTGACTTCAAAATGGAAAGTGGTGAAGCTGTCTTTTCCTGGTCACAGCTCAGTTAATAAAGCCTGAATGAAGAAGCATTTGGCTTTCTGCTGTGAGTGGTAACTAGGAACTTACATCCAGGGCTGGGGGAGGGGGTATCGGGTATCAGGGCAGTGGGGTGGGGGTTTCAGTAACACTGCATAAGCTTCCTTGCTTGTAGCCTCTCCGCTAGGAAGCTGCAAGGCCATGGCAACATAAAGAAAGTTTAAATTTTGTTGAAGGTCAAAGTCAGCATTTTGGGGAAGTCAGGTAGTTTAAGGTTTGGTGATGCAGCTATGGGTGGTCAGCTTAGGGGTACACTGGTACTGTGGCCTCCACTTTGATTTGCCTTTAACACATGCCTGAGGACCTCATTCATTCCTGTTGTCATGGAGTAATACTCCATCGGCGGGATCCACCGCCATGTTTCGCCATCCCCCTGTTGACGGACATTTGGCTTGACTCCAGTTGGTGTCTTTATGAATAAAACATCTATGAGCATTGTGTACTAGAGGAGTTTTGGGGGGTTGGGGGAAGGTGAACATATTTTTTTTTCTTTGGGGTAAACACGTAGGAATGGAATTTCAGAGCTATGTTGTAAGTACACGTGTGACTTTATAAGAAACTGCCAAATTATTTTCTAAAGAGGTTGCTGATATACTCACCCTCCAGAAATATCCGAAAGCCTCAACTATTCCGTATCCTCACTCACATTTGATATTGTCAGGTTTCAAATCTTAGCCTTTTTTTAGTAGGTGACTAGTCATATCTCATTGTGGTTTTAATTTGCTTTTTGCCTGATAAATAATGGTATTAAACAGCTTTTCGTGTACTTACTGGCTCTTACAATACATTGTTTTTCTTTTAGGAGACTAATGAAATTAGTCTAATTTTATTAGGTTTTTTTATCTTCTTGTTTTTGAGTCACAAGAGTGCTTTACAAATCCTGGATGCAAGTACTTTACTATGTATATACACAAAATGTTTTTACTGGGCCAACTGGGCTGCTCAGTCGGTCAAGTGACTGACTTTGCCTCAGGTCATTACCTCTCAGTTTGTGAGATCGAGCCCCACGATGGGCTCTGAGTTGTCAGCACAGAGCCCGCGCCCAGTCCTCTGTCCCCCGCTCTCTCTGCCCCTCCTCCTCCACTCATTCTCTCCCTTTCCCTCTCTCTCAAAATAAATAAGTAAATTTTAAAAATATATTTTTTACCGACTTTATAGTCTGTCTTTTCGTTTTTTAATGGTGACTTCTGAAGAACAAACTTTTCTCTGATTGGATAACAATTTATCTTTATTTTAATTTTATGATTAGTGTTTTCCTAAGAAATCTTCGCCTATCACAAGGCCGTGCAGATTTTCTCTTATGCTGCTTCCCCATGTTAAATTGTTTTAGTCATAATATTTAGGTTTTTGACCCATTTCAGGTTGTTGTTTTTCTTTGCTTTGGGTTCTTTTTTTTTTTTTTTCTTATTTGTTCAGTTGTATCATGATGGAAGTGCACGGTTAAGGCTCCGATTTTCCCACACGGGTATTTCATTGTGCCAGCACCTTTTGTGTAAAAGCCTATGCTACTGCACTGCATCCTGACATTAAAGATTTCCACGTTTAACTGTGATGGAGTCACAGGGAATGAGGTTGCCCTTAAATAATTGGAAAACTGGACAACATTAATGAAACAACAGACAATAGGCAGTTCAGGACAGGGGTCGCGGGAGAAGGAAGCTACAATGCACCGGCCTCACCACCAAGAAAGTTTCCAGCCTGCAGGAAGGGGGACCCAAGTAAGCCCAGCAGTCTCCCCCAGTTGACAAGATCAGGATTCCAGACCGGGAAGCCAATGCAGCCAGAATGTACAGAGCAAAATACCTAAGTAACAAAGAAGTAGAGGTATTTATCCTCAACTCCCATCCATTATCAACAGAAAGATGCCCTTAGGCCACCTATTCCCAGAATTTCTGACTTGTGCAGGTAAGCCAAGAGAAAGCCCTCGGCCTGAAACACACATGCTCACTTGGAGCCCCTTTGGCATGTTCTGGAATGGTAAGGAAGGAGGCCATATGGGCAAAAAGCTAGCAGTTTCTGCGTCGGGGTCTTTGGCCACCTCTGCAGGGAAACCAGCCCAACTGGCACGGGCTGATGATGAAAACTTCGGGGGAGGTTGTAGCCCTCCCAGCGCATCTTGGCAAGGGCTGAGTGGTGGGGCCAGGGTGCACTTTCCCCTAGGACGGGCCATCACCCGGGCAGCGGGAGCCCGAGCCGAACAGGAAAGGCAGAACCGGGTAGAGATGGCACGGGAAGGGCTGTGGAAAACCTGTGCAGACACATGAGAGGCATTTCAAGGGACTTGCTCCCAGAAACACGTGGATGAATTTGGAGGGAGCGACTGAAGCTTGGCTACTACCAAGGCCAGGGCCATGGAGACATTTACTAGGTGAGCTCCCCAAGCGGTCAGCCCGTGTTCCCTGGCCCAGCATGTAACCACCTTTCACCCCTGGTCCTGTGATACCTCCCACCTGTCTGGTATCCAATGCTTCATCCGGATCAATATTCTTGGAGCAGCGTCACTTGAATAAGACTTCCAGGAAGGTAGGAACTTGCTCATGTAATTTGCTGCTGTGTCCAGAGCTTAGGATTATATCTGGCGTATAATGGAGCACAATAAATACTTGTTGAAGGGATAAATATCAAGAGCCTCACATCGCACATTCTTGTTCCCTCTGTGATGTATATTCTCCATCCCCACCCCCCACCCTCCCTGTCTGTGGAAAGCTCAAGTCAAAAGTTGCTCCTGTGTAGCACTTACCTCTTATAAACCCCTTCACCGGTCCTGAACCTTGCTTAAAGATGACACACATCATTGTCGAGGCAAAGAAACTAAACCTTGACTTAATCTTCCTCCAAGATGCGCCCTCATTGTAAACTCCGACCAAAAGCCAAAAGCCACTATGCCAAAAGCCAAAAACCGATGAACGGTCTGTGCCAGAAGAATAATGAAAATGACAAGTCTCCATTTCCACCCCCTAATTAGTTCATCATTACAACGGCCTTCACATTCCTGTAAGTAACAACTGTCGTAGGGCTGTGACTTCACCTGGAAGTAATAGCTGGGTGAGTGTTTGCTTCTGGCTCTCAAAATAAAACGTCTCATTATTCAAAGAACATCTTGCAATAACCCAACATATTGATTTCAAAAGTTTGTTCTCAAAAACCTTATTCCTTCAGATCCTGTGTTAGGCTGAATAAAAGGCTCATAAAAAGTGAAAATGTAAGGCTGGGAAGTATCTGAGAAGTCAGGAGGCCCATCCTCTCCAGGTCGGATCTGCTGCAGCCTCTGCGTGTGCAGGAATTAACTCCATGTGGGTCTTCAAGACCTTCCAAGCAGAACACAGCAGCACTCACTTTAAGTGCTATTTCAGCTAGAGCAGTGCTACTCATATCAAAGTAATGTCCAGCCATCTCTTCTTGGCCAGTCCTCTTTGGTTTGGGCACTAGAATTGGTCACAAAAAAGCAAAATGCTACCAAATCAGGGACATTTACCCTCACAGATTAGAGAGAGTCACCAGGACTCTAAAATTTCACTACGGCATGGTACAGAATCAGGTATACAGCTGCCCAAGCCTTGGGTTCTGAAAACAATACATTCCAGAAAAGACCTAACATGACACCATCACACACCTCCACACGTCAGTGGCGTCCAGGGTCTCAATAAGGATGTAAAACATGCAGTCGGCCACATCCCAATCGTCGGTTGGCAGGCAGTGAAGGGGAACAGCACGGAGGCTGGTGGCTGACGTGCAAACCCCCAGATAAAGGATTAACCGTCACGCTTAAAGAATAAATCCACCAAAGACAGAAACATCGGGGAAGCCACTTCCTCCTTTTTCCTTCTAGTTTGACTCTCCTAACTGCCTCTCATGTGTCTCTGTCAGACATTTCCATGTAGCTCTAGGAAGCATTCTCCTATGCTAAGCCAAATCCACTGTTAAAAAAAAAAATTCAAAGATTTCTTTAAATTTAGCCTAAGCTCTCCTAACTTTGTGTCATGATTTCTTTGTGGCCTGAAATTAAAGAATCAATAACAATTTCAATTGCCCTAATTGGTAGTTACAGACCTTGTCTTCGATTCATACAGGCAATCTCCTCTGGCGTATTTTAAAGTCAGCTCTTACGGTTCACTATGCAATTTGCAAAAGATGCTGTAACTAACAGTGGGTTTGCCTCAGTGGAGGCCTTGATCACATCTGCTCTGGATGCTTTCAAACCCTCCACGATGCTCATTCAGCTCACACGCCTGTTTCTATCCTCCATCTCCTCCCTGGAACAGACCAGCCTGTGTGGCCGCCTTGGGGACGATCCCTCTGTGACTCCACTCAGACTCTGGGAGAAAGTTGAAGCGCCTTATCAGGGTCTTCATCCCTCTTCTGCCCCCCCCCTACCTCCTCCCCTCCCCCCCCCCCCGCTCCTTCTTTCCCTCTCGATCGAAGACGGACTATTGCCTACATCATATCCCGCTGGTCTCTGGTCTCTTCCATAGGCCCCAGCCTCTGCCTAGATTTTCTGTGTTGAGTCTGAAGCATCAGATTAGCCATTATCTTCTCCCGGCCTCTGTTCTCCACACGGCACCTCCCAACATTCATGCAGTGACCCCCAGGCTGCACTTCGGTGAATGGACTGAGATGAACTGAGGGGCCATCAAGACCAGACCTTGTCCCCCGTCCCGCTTTGCCCCACCCAGCCACCGCAAAGGGTCGAGATAAGTGTCGTAGTGCCCTCCAAGCTGGTGTCAACATACCCACTGGGAAAGCCCCATTCTACTAGCCGCTTCTGCTCTCCTCTGCTCCTCGCCATCATTAAACGCATCACACAAAATGCAGCTGTTTAATTATCCATTACAGGCAAGACAAGTGGACCCCTCTGCCCACTCCTTCGTGGGCAGCACGGTGACCCCAGCATGGCGGCTAGTGCGTCGTTGGCTCTCAGGAAGTGTGTGTTGGCTGCTTTGCCCGCATAGACAAGTGCTAATGAGGAACTCAGTACCATCCCCTCCCACTCGTGTGCAATTGCACGTACACGTGCCAGGAGCAAACCTTGTAGCCACTGCTTTCCTCGCTGGCTACAAACCAATGCTTCCCCTCGCTGGGGCCCTGGAGCAGGAAGAATTCTGCAGGTGCACCAGGGCGCACACATGGCGTTTCCTTTACATTGTAAATAAGAGCATTATCCCCTCCACCAGGGAGTAGATTTTGTTCCTTCTTTTCTATATTCAACAGACTCAACGTCTCTGAATTTGAGGAGTCTTCCGTAAGTTGCCAGGGCTGTTTGGGATGATTTTTCTTGGACTAACAGGCAGCTAAGAAATCCCAAACCCCCCTCAGGGATGTCCCTTCCACCGGGTTCTATCTGGAAGCCTGCCACCCGCATCTCATGCGGGTTTCAAAATCGAAATACAGCAGCCTCATAATTACACAGAAATAGCATCACGATACACCATCATGGCATGCTCTGTCTCATTTGTGTTGCCAAATAACGTATTTTGGATCCTAGGTTCCACTGAAGAGGCATCCTGATTACACAGCCCTCATTTTTTCGTGAATTAATTTTTCCTGAGAGCTTCCATTTAAGAGTTGATCCCAAGGACCCTTAGGTAGCTCCATGCAACCCAAGCACATATGAACAATAAAACTGGGAAGAGTTTGTCAAAAACAGAATGTATTCAGAAGAGACAGATGCTTATTTTTTTTTTACTTACCTTGAACTGAACACTATTTCAAGAGCTAAAATTACAGACTTGCTTTGCCACAGGCAGAGCAGCAAATCCAAACAAAAGCTTTCCTTACAGCCCCAAAGCAAGCCCATGACCCCAAGGGCCCATCACCTCTGTGGGTTGTCATTATCACTCTTTTCTCCACAAAGAAATAAATTTAGGAAAGGACAAAAATAGGCAAGTAAAGCTGTCAGTCACTTTACTTCTTTATTTTTCTGAATAGACTGTTTTTCTTGGTCTATTAAAAAATACATGACCATTTCTTCGGGATCCCTTCATTAATATAAAGCATTAAGTCTAATCCATTTTGCCTTTTTGAAGAACTGTCTTCTGTTCATTTAAAAGCCTGCTCTCATGATAACGTTAATACCTGCACCTCTCACTCCTGTTTCATTTTGTGCAAACTCCAGACGTCAGTTACACGAGGCATTTTTATTATGTCATATAATTTATTTTTGAGCAGAGCTCGTATCATACACAAGAGATTAATACACTTTAAACTCTAAAGAAGAATATGAGCATTCGCTACCTTTAGGTTTATCATCCCTTCAGCACCTAATGCATCATAAGAACCCAATTAAATGTCTGCTGGATGAGCTTAAATGTGGACAAATAGGAAAGAAACAAAGGAAACTATTTCATGAGAATAATAATAAATCCAGGGCACCTGTGTGGCTCAGTCGGATGAGCGTCCAACTTCGGCTAAGGTCATGATCTCACCGTTCAAGGGTTTGAGCCCCGCATCCCGCTCTGTGCTGACAGCTCAGAGCCTGGGGCACACTTCCCTCTCTCTTTCTGCCCTCCCCAGCTGGTGTGTTCTCTCTCTCTCTCTCTTTCTCTCAAAAATGAATAAATAAACTTTAAATTTTTTTTCTAAAAAAAGAATGATAATAAATCCAAAAGACAGAATCTCCCAGATGCCAGCATTGCCAACCCTACAGGGTTGGTTGTGAGCTGAAACGGGCCCCTGAGGCTGAGTGTGTGCCCATAGAACCTGATATGGCTGTTTCCCAACTCAGAGTTATCTGGCCTCAAATGGTAACCAGTGCTCACTCACATTCTCAAATTTATCTGGAGCCCCTGGGTGGCTCAGTCAGTTAAGTGACCAACTTCGACCCAGGTCATGATCTCATGGTTCATGGGTTCAAGCCCCGTGTCAGGCTCTGTGCTGACAGCTCAGAGCCTGGAGCCTGCTTTGGATTCTATGTCTTCCTCTCTCTCTGCCCCTGCCCTGCTCTCTCTCTCTCTCAAAAATAAACATTAAAAAATGTTTTAAACAAAAAATATAATTATCCACATAAGACGTTAGCGAACAATGAGATTTTACTGAAGAATCCACAGGGCATCTGAGGATGCTGCAGCACGCACACCACCCGCAGCGCCCCTCCCCTGCACAGCACCCCCGCTGCACAACACAGCACTGTCATTGGAGAGGTAAAAGGCAGTCACACTGAAGATGTTTATATAATAGGGGTTTTCCAAACTGAGGATAGAGAAAAAGAGGTACATTAAAGAAAACAGGAACAGAAAGGACAAATTCCACCCCAGAGCTTTCACACAAAAGACAACAACACGGTAAACCTCGTCACCACGATAATAATGTAAATGGACACAGAATTTTGCAAAGGGATGACAGACAGCACACAGGAGGAGCATCATTAATACCCAGACCCCTTGCATCACTCCAGAAACCACAATCTGAGACCGCATTTCATTAATAGGAGAAAGCATCCTACGCAGGGTAGGGCTCTCTGAAGCACTGTCAACCCTCGGAAGAAAGATGCGGGGTGGAGTGAAAGCCACAAAGACGTGTTCCTTCTGTTGAGTGATGGTGCATCCGCGCAATGAGATAGTCTTCTTGTTTTATTTTTTTATTTATTAAATTTTTTATTTTAAGTCCAGTATAGTTGACATACAGTGTTCTATTAGTTTCTAGGTGTACTGTATGGTGATTCAAAGATTCTAAACATTGTTAGTTAAAAATAGAACTACCCCCTACAATCGGGTAATTGCACTACTAGGTATTTACCCAAAACTTACAAAATGCTAATTCAAAGGGATATCTGCACCCTTATGTTTCTTCCTTTTTTCTTTTTTTTTCTTTTTTTTAAATAGTTTATTGTCAAATTGGTTTCCATATAATACCCAGTGCACATCCCAACAAATGCCCTCCTCCATACCCATCAACCCCCCTTCCCCTCTCCCTTACCCCCATCAGCCCTCAGTTTGTTCTCAGCATTCAAGAGTCTCTCATGGCCATACCACATTGAACATGCCCGATCTTGTCTGATCTCGGAAGCTAAGCAGGGTCCAGCTTGGTTAGTACTTGGATGGGAGCACCCCTAATATTTATTGCAGTATTATCTACAACAGCCAAATTATGGAAGCAGCCCAAGTGTCTATCATTAGATGAATATATATATACACAACATACAATGCAATATATGCACAATACACATACACAGTATACAATATGTATACATGTATACTACATGTGTATAGTGGAATATTATTCAGCCATAAAGAGATATTCTTCTTTGATTTAAAAATATTATTAGCCAACTTTGGCTCAGGTCATGATCTCGTGGTTCATGGGTTCAGCCCTGCAACAGGCTCTGTGTTGACAGTTAGCTCAGAGCCTGGAGCCTGCTTCAGATTCTGTGTCTCCCTCTCTCTCCCCTGCTCATCCTGTCTCTCTCTCTCAGAAATAAATAAAATGTTAAAAAAAAATTTTAAATAAAAATGTAATTAGGATGGCCACCTCAAAATACAAAAAATGTTTATAGTCATTTTAAGTGACAAAAGAAATAAATAGGCCATGATGACAGCTCTATTAAAAATATATATATATGTTTGGACAAAGGTTTGGAAGTACTTTTAGAATTGTTTCAATGGTGACCATGAAAAGACTGTCAGGTTAAGTTTTCTTGTGTCTTCTGTTTTAGGAAACTTGTCTAATAGTTACTTCGTCATCTTTGGAGTTAAAAAAGAACAAATATATTTGACCATATGGAAAAAGGATTTTTCCTATTTCGTTATGGATCCCAAACAAGCTGTGATGTAGCAGTGTAACCTGATACTTAGAGGCAAACATTTTCCACATGTGAGGGTCGCCTCAGACTCAACATGACGACATTCCGCAAACAGGCACAGGAATTAACACAGGTACAAAATATTCACATATGTTCTAATGACATGCTTTCACATGAAGCCTTTGAAGTTCTTGAAGTTCTAACCACAAGTCTATTTGAACTTTCCTGGGGGTCAATGGACTCACCAGTCTAAAAGAAGATAACGGTGAAGCCATTTCCAGACTCAGATTCCATTTTGCCTCTCAAAAACTTTTTATTCTCAAATAATACCATTTTGTCAGGATATGCACCTGGCAATTCAAAAATGGTCTTAAAGTAGTATCCAGTGTGAACCAACAGAAAGTGAGATCTCAATTATTTTTGAATTTCTCTGAAAGAAGAAGACGTTATTACAAGTTGTGATCCCCCTGATGAATGGCAGGCACGATGGAAATAGGGTGAAACAAGATGAGAGTCAAGTCTATTCTTGGCTAAACGGTGTGAGTTAAAACTGATAAGAACTGTTAGCACTGGCCCACTGTAACCAGGCACAACATATGAGAACAAGTAATGACTGAAATTATACTAAAATGCTAATAATGATTCATTATCTAAATGGAAATGGAATGGGAAGAAATACAGAAGGATAGGCCTATATTTTTCTTGGTATATCTTTAGATAGACCCACCACAAAGGGAAGTGTACCTGCTTCATTGAAGTCTTTTGGGAGAATTGGGGAAGGGAACTCTCTGATTCTAATCTCTTACCAGAGTATCCCTGTTACCAAGGGTAGCATTGTATGAACACAGCCAGCCCCCCTTAACTCTCATAAATAGGCATGTTTCTCATCAAATCTGTAAGGTACCAGTAGTTTTAACATAACGTTTTGGTGATTGGTCAAGGCTTTTGAAAGTAGGAACTTTGGAGCCCTCATGAGCAAAGTCCAACAGGCTAACTCCTGAGTTCTCATAGTGGTCTTCTAGAACCAAATTTCAACCAAGCTTGGGAGAAACTGATACTGAATGGTTCCTTCTGAATACCAAAGAGTAGAACTGTTTTTACGGATTCAAATGAACCATGACAGATTACCCCCAGAAAGAAAAAATGTACATGTAAGCAGATAGTTCAGTTTAAACTTAAACAAACATCTTACCTACCATGTGAAATAATGTATTGCCATGTTAATGGAATCAGAAGCTTGAAATTTCAATGAGCTGCTCAGAAAAGGAAACAACGTATTCCTCTGTCAAAATAAATAACCCAATAACCTTGCTTTACATCTTTCTTGTGACTTCATGCTCTCCTGAGGAAAGAGTTTAGGGTATCTGTTCAAAATCCTCGTGTGTAAGGAGGAAACCCCTGCTGAAACATCTGATTTTGAGACACCTGGCCTCTGCTCCCCTCCAGACTCTTTCTTCTGTAGGCTGAGCAGAAGAAATGAGTAAGAAAGCCTGTTTGGAACTGGTAATACTTTACTGATACTCCCAGTGAGCAGTTTCTTGGGGACAACCAGCTCTTTTGGGTCCATTGGATGCTTAACCATAGAAACTGTCTTTGAATCCAAATAATGAGTACCCAAAAACTCCACCTAATTTATTATTAGCAATTTTATTTCACTTATGAATATTTTATTTATTATATATTATTTATTTTCTTTATTAATGTTTATTATTGCATTTCTTATATTTATTTCATGTTATATTTATGAAGCATTAGGTTATAAAACAGAGGGAAGAACACCATTATCCATCTCATCATCTCCTCTTGCTAAATAAAGTGCAAAGGCAATTATATGTTCCAACGAAATAATGGGGAAAACGAAATCATGAGGGGTTGTGGATGTGGGGTCTTTAAGAAAAAGTTGCATCTGGGTCCCAAGCTTCCTGATCATCAATTTCAGGAGACTTTTGTGGGTTCTTGGTCCCATTGTTCAAACAGATGTTAGAAATGAGAGACACCATCACTGAAGGTGATGCAGGCACATCAGGTCCTGAAATCCAGATGCCAATAAATGACTCCTTAAATGGTGTTTGCAGCTTTTTATTGTATGTGAAGGAACATACCATATATGAACATGTCCACATAAAGGCATGTACAACTCTAATTCTAGCACTACATTAACATGTCACAGATAGGTCTCCACTTCCATGACTACTTCTGAATCTCCATGCTGGCTCCACAGCTATCTCGTCTTTAGCTTCCAGGGATAATAGGCAGTGAATTTACTTTGCCTTTTCTTCTTTTCTGGAAGCAACTATACACCACCACAAGCCTTGCCCAAATCCAATTTACAATAAATAACATAGTGAGATTTGGATTGTTTTAATTACTCGCCTCTCTACTGTCAAACCTATCATTGGCAGTAAGAGAAACCCTTGCAGTGTTTTCGGAAATTTAGTCTATGGCATGAACTATGCAAACTTCCCTCATTTGAAGACTGGTATAATTTGTTAACGTCCAGAATTCCAAATGCATCTTGAGCCTCGGCAGACATTCTCACAGTTCTTCCATTCCATTCCAATGAACAGCACCTGGCAAATCCTTGGCCTCATGTCAACAGTGATAACCTGTTGTCTATCAGAAAAATAAGCCTGAGTGACTAAAAGGTGTACAGAGTGGAAAAAAATATCTCTGTCTATACACTTCTGAACACTTATTATTTTGCCATATCATTGTAACGAGAAAAATCCTAATAAGAAAATGAGAAAGGTATATGTGATTACTTTCTGAGGGCTGTTACAGCAGAACATATTACATACTGAGTGGTTTAAATAACATAAATTTGTGTTCACAGTCCTGGAGGCTTAAAGTCCAAGATCAAGATGTCGTCAGGGTTGGTTGCTTATAAGGCCTCTGAGGAAGAATCTGTTCCATGCCTCTCCCAGAGTTTCTGATGGTTTTCTAATCCTCTTTCATGGTCCTTGACTTGTAGAAGCATCACCGTGATCTCTGCCTTCATTTATCACATAGTGTTTATTCTCCCCATGTGCATGTTGATCTCCATATCTCTTCTGTTTCTAGGGACACCAGTCATATTGGAGTAGGGCCCACCCTAGTGGCTCATTTTAACTTGACTGCTTCTGTAAAGACCCTGTCTCCCAATAAAGTTACATGCTGAGGAACTGGAAGTTAAGTCCTCAACATATGGATGTTGGAGGGACACACTGGAACCCACAACAGTAGCTGTTTCTAAGAGATGGAGCGACAAGCGGGGTTTTGCTATTCAGCCAGGTCTGGGGCTCGCCAGTACATTTACTCCTTAGATGCAATCACTGCTGTATGCAGCAGGTGGTAGAACTGAATCCAGCACTGTGAGGAGCCAGCAGACTTTGCATCAGATGGTGCTAAAGAATTTCCTCCAGTTGATGTGAAGCCAGCCTCTTAGTGAGGCTAAGCTTGGCCGGAGATGTTGTCCGGCACATTTCCTACCAGAAACTTTAAGTTGCTGGAGACAGTCTAGGGAGGATGTGATTCTTAGGCACGAACCATGTTCTCCCAGTGTAGCGTGGGATGGCACCGGTGTTGCCATAGATGCTGT
Organism: Crocuta crocuta; assembly: GCF_008692635.1. Classification (NCBI taxonomy): domain Eukaryota; kingdom Metazoa; phylum Chordata; class Mammalia; order Carnivora; family Hyaenidae; genus Crocuta; species Crocuta crocuta. The sequence continues at coordinate 3,312,155 of NW_027551559.1, forward strand.
GTCACTTGCTACGCTTTCACGTACATGATAACAAGGGACTAAAGAGTATCCCCCCGCCCAAGAGATATGTTCATATGTTCTAACCGCAAGCACCTGTGAATGTGACCTTATTTGGAAAGAGTTTTTGCCAGTGTAATTAAGAATCTCAGAATGAGATCATACTGAATTTATGGTGGGCCAGAAATTCAGCGGCTGGCATCTTTATATGAGGAAAAAGGAGATTTGACACACAGGCCGACCAAAGGAACCAGGACCTGACAGACCAAGATCCTGGGATGAAGGAAAATAAAGACAACAGAGCACAATAGTCTGAGCTACTCTCTGAAGGTAAGATGTGCAAGCCAAACACTTGGGGGAAATTGAGATGACCAAAAAAAAAAAAAAAGCTTGCAAAAGGATGAGAAGTTAAACACAGTTATTGGCATGGTATTAGGGAAACAAAAATTAGACTTGAATCCCTCCCCAAGTAGAGGGGTCCTGGACAATATTGCAGGGTTTCAGTTGGGACCCATGAGGGACTATACCCTAGAGTAAGAGTAAACTAGAAATAGACCAGCTCTTACAAAGACTGAAGAGTAGATGGTAGTCAATTCCATCCCAAATTGGATAGAAGTGAGATGTTCCTGCCTTTGCTGCATATCAGAAGAAAAAATTTAAAAATTAATTTATCCAGAGGAAGGTAATATCATCCAGAGCCTCTAAAAGTTTCCTATAATTGGTATAAATATATGTGAATTTCCAGCATCCAATACAAAATTAGAAGGTATATGTCAAGAGTCAGGACAAAGGGAAGAAAACACAATAAAAACATACCCAGAGGTGCTCCAAGTTAAGGGGAATTAAGAGACCTGCATTTTGACCGTTAGGTTTCAAGAAAACAGATGAGCATATGGAGAGTCTCACCATAGGACTAAAATCTATTCAAATAATCAAATAGAAATCCTAGAACCAAAAAACACAATAACTGAAATTAACAATAACAGAGATGTTTCAACAACAGACACAGCTAGAAAGGGTAGTAGTGATTTTGAAGACATGTCATTTAAAATGTCCANGATGAGCATATGGAGAGTCTCACCATAGGACTAAAATCTATTCAAATAATCAAATAGAAATCCTAGAACCAAAAAATACAATAACTGAAATTAACATTAACAGAGATGTTTCAACAACAGACAGCTAGAAAGGGTAGTAGTGATTTTGAAGACATGTCATTTAAAATGTCCATCCTCAGGGTACTTGGGTGGCTTAGTTCGTTGGGTGTCCAACTCTTGATTTCAGGTCAGGTCATGATCTCACAGTTTATGGGATCAAGCCCGCATTAAGCTTACACCAACAGCAAGGACCCTGCTTGGGATTCTCTCTCCTTCTCTGTCTGTCCCTCCACCACTTGAGCATGCTCTCTCTCTCTCTCAAAATAAATAAATAAACTTTATTTTTTAAAAAGTCCATCACGAAGCCCAGAGAGGGAAAAAGAGGAAACAAGAAAAGAGAAGATAAGAACAGAGAACTGTGAGATATGGTGAGATATGCCTAGAATCTCAGAAATGAAGAAGAGACAGAATGGGATGAAAGTAATATCTGACAAAGCGAAAGCTGAAAATTTTCTGAAATTGATAAAAGAAATCAAATTATACATTCAAAAGATAATATAAGCANCTTCTCTGTCTGTCCCTCCACCACTTGAGCATGCTCTCTCTCTCTCTCAAAATAAATAAATAAACTTTATTTTTTAAAAAGTCCATCACGAAGCCCAGAGAGGGAAAAAGAGGAAACAAGAAAAGAGAAGATAAGAACAGAGAACTGTGAGATATGGTGAGATATGCCTAGAATCTCAGAAATGAAGAAGAGACAGAATGGGATGAAAGTAATATCTGACAAAGCGAAAGCTGAAAATTTTCTGAAATTGATAAAAGAAATCAAATTATACATTCAAAAGATAATATAAGCACAGCAATAAATAACATAGAAAATTATATTTTAGTATGTCACAGTTGAAAATCAAAGACAATAAGAAAATCTTAAAAGCATCCAGAGAAAGAAAAAAAAAAATTATCTTCCAAAAAGCAAGAAGATGATGACTGACTTATTACAGAATTAACTGAAGCCAAAAAACAACATAGTGACATGGTTAAAATAATAAAAGGAAGTAATTGCACCATGGAATTTAACACATGGTGAGTATATCTGTCAAAATAAGGAGAAAATAAAGATTTTTTCAACAGAAAAATCTGTACTAAGCTAAAAGGATATTCTTCAGGTAGAAGAAATATTATCTTGGCCAAAAGCACCAAATCATAGGAAGAAACAAACCATTTAGAATATGAAGACATCCAAATGAATACTAACTATATAAAATAATAATAATCATGGCTTACAAAGATTAAAATATAAGTGAACTTAAAATATATGATGACAATAATACAAAATGTAATATGTTGTAAATGTTAAAAATGTTAAGTTTTCTGGGGGCACCTGGGTAGCTCAGTCAGTTAGGTGTCTGACTTTGGTTCAGGTCATGATCTTGCGGTTTGTGAGTTTGAGCCCCGTATCGGGCTTTGTGCTGACAGCTCAGAGACTGGAGCCTCGGATTCTGTGTCTCATTCTCCACGTCTGCTCTGTCTCTGTCTCTCAAAAATAAATAAATATTAAAAAAATTTTTTTCAAAGAAAGTTTTCTGATATGCTTTCATTGTCCAGAAAGTAAACTAATAAAATACTCATGTAATAGCTTGGCACTAAGTTATTTTAGACTTTAATAACTAAAAGCCGTACCTTGTAATCTCCAAAATAGGCATTAAAGGAATAGTAAAGTATATGTAACTAGAAAATTAACAGCGGATGTAATGGAATAACAAAAACATACATGAAATTTCCAAAATAACAAAGAAAAAACAGGAAAAGAAACATAAAGAGCTGGGACAAATAGAAAACAAATAGAAACTGATAGCTATAAATTGAAATATATCAGTAATTTCATTACATGTAAAATGAGCAAATGCTTTCACAAAAAGAAAAATATAAGACTGTACTAAGAAAACAAAACCTTGGGGTGCGTAGGTGGCTCAGGCAGTTAAGCCTCTGATCTCAGCTCAGGTCATGATCTCATGGTTCATGAGTTTGAGGCTTGCACTGGGCTCTGTGCTGACAGCTCAGAGCCTGGAAAGTGCTTCAGATGATTCTTCTCCTTTTCCTTCTCCTTCTCCTTCTCCTTCTTCTTCTTCTCTCTCTCTCTCTCTGTCCTTCCTCTGATTGTGCCCTCTCTCTCAAAAATAAGTGAATAAACTTTAAGAAAAACCTTACTATATAGTGCTTACAAGAAATTCATTTGAAATACAGGAACACAAACTAATTGCAAGGAAAGGATGGAAAAAAACAGACCATTATACTGACCTCCAAAAAGCTGGTGAAAGTATGTTATTATCAAAGCAGTTGTTAAGGTAAGAAGCATTACTAGAGATAAAGAAAAACATTTTCTAAGGAAGGAAAGGTCACTCAGGGAGATCAAACAAATAGTATGTACCTGATAACATAACTTCAAAACACATAGAGCAAATATTGACAGAGCTGAAAGGAAAAATAGACATATGTATAATCATAGGGGGGGCATTTTAACAACTTCTCTCAGTAACTGTTAGCACACATAGCAGAGGCTGGGGAAGGGATACAAAGATAGAAACAAAGATTAACAAATATGAAGTAACTGTCATATAAACAACAACACACTACACTACTCATGTACTTTTTGGTAAACACATGAGAAATATTTACAAAAAATGTTCATATGCTGTGCTATAAAGAACATTTCAATAGAGGGGGCCTGGATAGCTCAGTCAATTAAGTGTCCAGGCTTCCGTTCAGGTTATGATCGCACTTGAGCCCTACATCAGGCCATCTGCTGTCAGCACAGAGTCTGCTTCAGATCCTCTGTCCCCCTCCCTTTCTTCCCCTACCTGGCTCGTTCTCTCTCTCTCTCCCTCTATCTCTCTCTCTCTCTCAAATAAATAAACTTTTTAAAAAAAAATCTCAAAAAAATTCAAATCATCAAAATTATATAATATATTCTGTCTAATCTCAGTGAAATTTGGCTAAAAATCGCTGACAAAAAATAACCAAAAAGTCCCAAACTTTAAAAAATTAAATATGTGTAAATAGTCCATGGACCCCGCTTTGTATTGTGTACACTTTTTATCATGTATTCACCTAAGCTATGGAGCTACAGGTTATTTCTAATTTTGTTAATATTTATTTTATTTTTGTGAGGGGGGAGAGGCAGAGAGAGAGGGAGACAGAGGATCCGAAGCAGGCTCCACGCTGACAGCAGAGAGCCCAACGCGGGGCTCAAACTCCGGAACCGCGAGATCATGACCTGAGCTGAAGTTGGACGCTCAACCGACTGAGCCACCAAGGCACTCCATATTTCTAATCTAAGAAAAATCATAAAGTCTTTTATTTACATCTTACCAATTACAAATATTGACAAATCATGTGAGAACACCATAATAAAGTTTACTAAACCATACTAGGGAATCGCTCTTTTCCTTTAGCAAAGTTAAGAGATAAAGGTTATAGTAAACTCTCTCAGCACTGCAGCGGAATTCTTCTGGAAATAGATCTTTAATTTTTTTAAAAAAATCTATATTTTCAAGAACGCCCAGCAGGGAATACCAATTAGCTGGCAGCTAGAATAGATGACCTCACCTCTAAGATTCTGGTTACTCCTAAATCCTAATGTGGCCTATTTCCACTTTTTCCAGTTAATGATCAAGGGGTAAAATAGTCTTAAGTTCCATGCTAAAACTATGTGACAACATGAGGTTAACTTTCTTTCTTTCTTTCTTTCTTTCTTTCTTTCTTTCTTTCTTTCTTTCTTTCTTTCTTTCTTTCTTTCATTTCTATTTAAATTCCAATTAGTTAAAATACAGTGTAATATTAGTTTCAGATGTACAATGTAGTGATTCACCACTTCCACACTTCACCCAGGGCTCATCACAAGTGCCCTCCTTCACCCCCACTGAGGTTAAATTTCTTCAAGAGCAAACTTGGAGAGATGAGAGTTGATTTTTCATATTTGAATATGGAAAAGGGATTAGACTTCTTCTGATCTAAATTTCATAGGGCAAAACTAGAAGCAAAAGTGGCAAATAATGGGAAGAAGATTTCAAGTCAAAATTAGTTTTCCTTAATTTTAATGTAATTTTAAATATAATTACATTAATTTAATGTGATAATATAGTAACATAATATATTAATATAATTATAATTATATTATAAATGATTAATATTAATATATTATATTGGTATTATTAGCATAATATTAAAATACATGGAGCCTGTGTATTTTGGCAAACCCTGTGACCAGACCCCAGTGTTTCTGGACATTTGGCAGTCTGAACTGGGAACAAATTGGTATCCGGTTAAAATACCAGAAATGTATTTCTTATGCTTCTAAAGGTAAAGGTAGAATTTGTCCATAGGAAGAGTTCTCAGTATAATTTCTATAAATAATTTTAAGGTAAGTACCTATTTGTCTTCCTTGTGCTAGCCTTCAACTTTGGGATATATTCCAAATGCAATGCTTCAAACGGAGATGTTAACTTTTCTGCTTATTAGTGTAAAAAGCTACCTTTATTGTAGACATCATCAAGAGATTCTTATAAAGGAGTGGGGGGAGGGGGGAGGAAGGGCAACTGTGGCCTCTGGGACTCAGGAAGAAGAGGAGATGACGAAGTGGACTTTAAGCAGGAGAGCTGGGCCCAGCAAAGTGGCAGCGCACAGGGACTGATGAAGGTGCCAGCCAGCAGGGGCCTGAAGAACCGTAGGAGTAGGGAGCCATGAGCATCCAGTTTTAAGTTGTCCTTCTAGTGAATTCCCTATGTCATTCTCAGATCCTCAGTAAAGTTTTTTAAACACACTGTCTTGATGGTCACCATGTCTTCGGGATTAAGGAAAGTCAGTGTCCAAATGGGAGATGGAATGAATCTAAGAGAGCTGCAAGCATGGACAGGAGCCCCAAGGTGGTGCATGGAAAATGGCGGAAGAGGTCAGAAGCAGGCATGTGGAGCAGGAAGGGAGAAGAGAAATGAAAGGAGTGTGTACGCTCCCGGAGCTCCTCAGCGGTATTTAAGGAAGGGACAGGACTCTGTCCTAGATAAAGTCTTAGATTCTGGGTATTTCGTGCTTACAAGGAGGGATGGTCATTAGGAGGCTAAAGACCTCGGGAACCTGGGGTCCCTCTTATGCTGAGTATCATATGCATGTTTGGGTGGGAAATGTTCTAACTATTAAATAATGGACAGACTGCCTCAGCAAGAGAAGGGTTCCCACTATGGTAACCAAGCAGAAGCTGATGGCTATAGAAAGAGATTTCCCAGACAAGCTCTTAGATCCTGTGTGCTCAACATTAATAGAATTCTAAGCTTTCAAACTGAAGCCTAGACAAGCATTTCTGAAATCTAAAAAGGAGGTCAATTGCATGCCTTTAGAACTCCTATGAGAGTCATCTACCTCTCTCCCTCCCATGACTTGGGGACCTTAGTCCAGGACTGCTCCCCAATGGCACTTGGTATGAAGACTGGCTAATGGGAGGTATATCAAGACAAAGGGCCAGACACCAGATCAGCTGTTAATCTCTGAGGAGTCAGGTCCAGCATTCATGAGTCCAAAGAATGCTCCACCAGAGATGAGTCCATTAAAAGGATATGTCACAGCTTTTGGAAATAGTGGGTCTTGAACATGGAGGAAAGAGAATATTGGTAAGGCCAGAAGGAGCAAGCCTGTCTCTCCTAATACAAGACCCTATTTATTTTAGGACATCCTGATTTCAGGGATGGTAATTTAAAAAGTAAATAAATACACAAACTAGCATCCTTAAATTACTCCCTTCAATGACCTAGCCTATATTTTGGAGAAAATGAATGGATAAACCTAAGAACTAATTGAGTTGATATTAATGGAAAGAAAATTTATCTGCAAACAACCACATTATTGGTTGTTTGAAATAGCCTATTATTGAAATAGTCCTGATTTTCTAAAAGTTCTCATCAGGAGAGCAGGACTCCTTAGATTTTAGCTTTTTGCTTGGTGCTGCTTTTGATTACTGCTCATGATTTTCCAGCTAGGATCCACAGAGCCTCTCATTTCAACCTAGCATTACAATGGAGCCCTGTTATATTTTGTGAAATAAATTGCCAATCTTCCTTGAATTACTCCAGGAATGGTTGATTTAGCTACTCAGAACTGTAAAATTGAGAACTATACTCCAAAAGAAAATTTTATCAGGCCTATATTTTAGATAAAAAAAGAAATTTCTTTTTTGCTACTGGACTATAGTACACTAATGATGATTGTTCATTCCCTTGAAAATAAAGAAGATCCTGGGTGTTTTTCCCTGGGTGGTATGCCCACAGCTGAACAAATTTTGAGGATATCTATTTGCCTATGTCTTTGTCAGCCTCCACAATGAATTACATCATCTGACCTCCAAACCAAGAAGTACTGAATTAAGCTCCCTCTCCACATCCCCCAACCCCACTTCCTATTCCAGTAATCAGTTGGCTTTGGCAACAATAGTGGAATCAATGAATTGTGTTTCCGTGGACCTTTTCTCCCTCCCTTTTCTAATCTTCCTTGTGGTTAGTCCCGACTTACACCATCGTCTTCTAGGACCCCTGACATTCCCCTGCTCACCTTCTTATTCAATTGTCTTCAACCTCAACTTCCTGTCCTAAGGAGCCATAGACTCATCTCCTGCCAGATGCTTCCAGCAAAGGTGTCAATGATTCAGTTGGCTTACAGTGGCATCGTGGGTTTCCTCTGCCAGAAAATGTTTCCATTTAACAGAAGAGATTAATGGAGTTCTCAGCCATGTCTGCACATGAGAATCACTTGAAGCACTTCAAAAATTAACAAATGTTTATGCTCATCCATAGATATTCTGACTTAAGAGTTCCAGGATGGGACCCAGATATATCAGTATTTTTTAATATTCTTTCCACATGACTCAAATGTCAAGCCAGAGGTTGGAAATCACTGCCTATCCCCAGAGGGAGAGAACTGGGATAATTGTAGGGCCTGTGGTGAGTCAGACAGGAGGAGACAGGATCAGGAGAAAGCCTCTGAGCTCATCATGCTGACGACTGGCTACTTCAGCCCAAACCTAGTTGTATCCTTGTTTATTGGTAGAAGTAATTACCTATAGATCTCATCTACTAAGGAAAAATCAAACAGCTGTGCAGAAATTCTCTTTTTCTAACCAACTGCCCAAACCAAGGTCTTTGAGTTGGCAAAATATGATCAGTCCCAGGGAATGGCATCTCCCAAGAATTCTCTTGTTTCTGAGACTAGCCATTCCTTCTCTCATCCTCAGAAGAGCACAGACAGACCTTTGTATATTCTGAGATGCCAATGAAGCAAATTACAAATGTTTTTGTTTATCTCTTTCTTTCCAGAAGTGGGTATAGAGGTACCTGTTCAGAGTAAGAGAAACCAGCAGGTCTCAACTGGTACCTCTAGAAAGTAGTGTATTAACAGGACAAGAAATGTGGGAGAGGAAAGGAAGCTTAACCTCCTCAGCAGCTGATTCCAGCAGACATCTACAAACAGATGTAAGTAGACTCCCTAATTTCAGGGACTTTGGCTAATAACTGGATTATTTCCAGTATAGGAGATGCCTGTAAAATGTTCTTCTCACACACCTACATCAGCCCTACAATCACAATATGTGAATGTAAAACATGGTAAAGTTGAATTCTTTTTTTGTGTGATCTGAAGAAATTTTATGCTCCAGATCTCCATCCTAATGGTGTTATTTCTATCCCGTACTGATGCTCTTTTAAATTGAAGTTATGTACCATCCTAAATCAACATGAGTTGACAGTGAGTGACATGGTGCACCGGTCCTGAAATGTTTCACAGCAGGTGAATATATTCCATGGCCCCAACTGGGAAAACAAAATGGGTGTCAAGTGATGATGTATTAAGTCCATGTATCCAAGACACCTCCATATGTAATTATTAGGAACAGAAATAGCTCCCAGAAAAAAATTTAAAGCAAAAACAAACAAACAAACAAACAAATGAAAAAACAAAGAAGGAGATTTCAAAGAAAGAGAAAACAAAAGCCATCCAATGGCTGATTGCTGCTCCTAGCATTGTCCCCAAGCAAGGAGCCAGTCAAGTACTGAACTGGAACAAAAATTCTGAAGCTATAAATTCCTTGGGCAAAATCAGAGGGGTGAGACATTTGGGCTGGGGTATTTCAGACATCTTACTGATATCTTCTTATACTCAGCCATATTCTTTGATGCCTGCTCTGAATGTGTATTTTGGGGATCCCAAGTAGCTACCTACCAGACTAGGGATCTCCTTGACCAAGAAGAGCCCCTTCAAACATGTTCACAAATTCTTTAGGGTCCAGAGAAACCACTGGAGAGGCATTTCCAATCTCTAAGGCTTAAGTGTTCTGGGCAAAAAGAGAGGGGATGAAGAGTAGGGTAACTTGTTTCCAAATCTTATTGCTGCACTCTTTGTGCATGGACTTTTGCTTTAAAAATAGGATCTTTAGCATGCAAATTGGAAAGGAAATCAGAAATCCAAATAAATACTGAGAACATTCATTAAAATAGCTAGCAGACAAATAAGACAGATGATCAGGAATTTCTGCTCCCCTCATTTAAATCTACCAATTTTTGCTGAAATGCATCCTTTTGAGCAAGCTTCCACTTTCTCCACTCTGAAACCTTTTGGCTCATTTTCAAATGTTTTATGAATTTCTGAAAGAGCCATTTTCTAAAGAACCTTTTATATGTTATTGCTCTACTATATCTTATTATGGCCATACTGTTGACTTGGTACTAGAAGCTGTCACAAAAATATATGCTTGTATCTTTTCTTAAAATTTGTGAAGTTAAGCTGAGTTTGGGAAACTTAACTGTTAAGAATATTGGCCTTAAAAATAGTACTGATATTAGCAGTAAATTGTCCAACTTGTGAGCCTAATTAAAGTCAACAGAATGAAAAACAAGACCCTTAGAGCATCTCATGGCTCAAGGCCTACAAAACTTGTCAAAATATGATATGCGTTGTGATGTAGGCATTTGCTTTGTGAGTATATTTATTGTTCAATCTGTCCCACTTTTCTTCCATCCTCCCTGAAGTTAAGGAAAGGGGAGAAACACACTTAAATTATAGCTTTCACAGTTCAGATTGGATATATGCTTTTCTTGTGCTTTCCTCATGGGCTCCCCGGGTCTCCCTTCCCGGTTAAAGAGAATAAGGCACAGGGAAAGATACTCAATCACTTCATTTCGTGTGGACAGACACCGACTCTGAACAGAAAAACGGGTCAAAGGCCTACAGACAAACCACTTACATGGCTCTGATCGTTTTTACATATTGGCGTTCGTTTTTTGCTTACTTGACCCTGTGCCTTATCCCCTTTCATCTTAGTCCTTTTCTTTTCAAGAACATAGACTGATAAGGGTTAGTATAGGTGTTTCAGAGAGGAGTGTGTGGGCAAGTTAAATTAATGAGTTCTGGGGAGGAAAAACCAACCACGTTCAAAGGGAAGGGAAAACAGCAAAGTCTGAGCACCAAGAAACACCAAGCTTGCCCATTGTCCCAACTACCAACACTGTTCCTCTTTGTTTCAATGAAATATCATCAGAGAGAGACTTACCAACTTAAGTTGGTACAACTGGCACTGTAATCCGATTAATCCAAGGGCTTCAGATTGCTCATTCTTATCATCTTTTTCTTTCTAATTACCAATATCTTCTTTGTCTTCAATTTGAATTTTCTCCTTCTGTATTAGTTGAGCTGAATATATGATTCATTTAACTGTTCCTTTGTAAGCTTAAGTCAATCACGTGTGAGGGTGTGGGGGTTTCTCTGAATAAGGTAGGTTTTCCAAGAGTTTCTAAATAATAAGCCTTGACATTTGACTAACAGATTGCAGTTTGTAAAGTACTTTTCTTGTCCAATATGTTACTTGATTTTCACAAAAACCTCATGAAATAGACCAGGGAGTCTCCAGAGAAACTGAGGCCCAGGGAGGCTTGTCCAGGATCATGTGGTTGCCTGATATCATCTGTTATGGTGCCAGTCTCCCACATAATAAGGCAAAATTGTCTGAGTATTTGTCAGCTGCTTTTTATTAACATCCTGCTGCAGGCCCAGGATCACAGACAAAGTAGATCTATAAATTACTACATCAGAGATCTTTATTTTGCTTTCTCTGAACCTAAGAGAACTTTTCATTTTTTGGTAATGGATAAGAATTTTTCATTAAGATAAAAAAATAATTTAAACTTGTATCAAATTTTAAAACACACAAACATGGCTAGAGTCAGTCATCTGTAAAAGAACACATTTCATCAGTGTTTCATCTGCAGCCTTCTAAAAGTCATTGTTCTCACAAAAGTTCAGGGCATTCATTCCACGTATTTTGCCAGCAAGACTTCTAACCATTCCCATTATCACTGGTAGAATGCACAGAATCTGCTTGTACTCAAAATGCGCTCTAAGTTCGTTCACCAAAGAACAAAGTTTCCTCTATAAATTTAAAATTTAGGAGACAGAGAGAAACTCTACCATGCTTCCTGTTCAGCTCGTCGGCCACCTTTCACTAGGTCTGCCCAGGGATGCAGAAGTACAAAGCCTACTCATCAACCCACGGGGGTGGGCAAATATATTTGTATCCAAGTCAGGATCCAAAGGGACCACATCAAGATAAGACCACAGACTGTGCCTAAAAGGATGAGCTGTCATATAGATAAATAGAAGTTCCAACTCTGCAAAAGAGTAATTGTTCAAATACAGGACAAGAAGACATGAATCCACAGGAGTAAGTCCAGGT
>NW_027551559.1:3324096-3458466 GCF_008692635.1 Crocuta crocuta
GCGTGGTATCCAGGCTTTCAAGTCAACAGTGAAATCACAGTAAGAGGCAGCATCCCGTGAGGCAACACAGCATTAGCCTGTCTAGACAGAAGTCGTATGTACTGAACAAGGAAGGCAAGCATTCTTTCCCAGTATGAATTGTCCAAACTATACTTGAGAACTGGGTTCACTTGTAGGTATCTCTCTCAGGAGCAGTATAGACAAGACCGCAGGCATTCTGGGAAAGAACCAAGCTAATGAGGCCCTTCAGACTGTGCCTGGCATGTTGGAGATTAAATAAATATTTGTTGAATGACCAACACATGAGGAGTAAACATGAGGAATCCTAGAAGGAACTGAGCCTGCTCATTCTTTTTTTTTTTTATGTTTATTTGTTTTTGAGAAAGAGTGACAGAGCACAAGCAGGGGAGGTGCAGAGAGAGAGGGAAACACAGAATCCAAAGAGCCACTCATTCTTAATACAAGACTTGGGGAAACTCAATAAATGGTGCACTGGGTTTGTGAAGAAGCTGCCGCCAACACAGGTGTAAAATGCAAGATCTTATTTGACCCACTTCGAGGTGTGTTTTTTCCAACACCACCAAGCAGTTAACTCAGTCCTGGCTTTATCTACCTAAAGATAGCATCATATCTCACAGCTTAAGGATTCAGATCTACAAGACTGTCCCACCCCCGACTTCAGACACCAATCACAAGACTGTGTATAGTTTGGAAGTTTCCACGACCTCTTCTTGGGTTCAAGTAATTTGCTAGAGAAGCTCACACAACTCAGGAAACCAGTTTACTTACCAGATTACTGGTTTATTATGAAAGGATATAACTCAAGAATGGCCACAGTAGAAAAGATTCACAACGCAAGGATGGATATGGGGAAGGGCAAAGAATTCCCGTGCCCTTTCCGGGTGGGCCACTCTCCCTGAATCTGGACATGTTCTCAAACCCAGAAACTCCCCCAACTCTCCTTTATGGGTTTTCATGGAGGCTTCATTACATAGACATGATTGATTAAATCATCAGCCGCTGGTGATTGAGCTCAGTCTCCAGCCGCTCTTCCCTCTCAGGTCTGGGGTGGGACTGCAAGTTTCAACCTCTAATCACATATTTGGATCCCCTGGTAAATGGCCCCTATTGTAAGGTTTCCCAGGAGCCTTCCCAAAGTCACCTCACTAACATAACAAAACACAGTTTACTGCAGTCATCAGGAAGGAAGTTCCAAACTTTATAGGAGCTCTTTCCAGGAAGGGGACTTGACCAAATACACATTTCTTACAAATCACAATATCGCATCCACCTTGGGAAAAGATCCTTCTACAGCCTTTTCCTTCCTCCCCAATTTTCCCCTGTGTAGCAGATATCTCCACCTGGATGGCTCCGAGGTCAGAACAGCACTTCCTGAATGCTGCTTCCATTATATCCTCATAGGAGAAGCAGAGTGAATTTATAACCCCTGGTAGTCTGAGTTTGGAAGACAAAAAAGTCCCAAATCTAAAATAAAATTTTTTGTAGTCTAGTATTTTATGTTAACATTTCATGCTCCTAAGATATTTGTGACTATAATAGAATAACAATGTTTTTTCCCCCAAACTTTGATCAAAAAGAACTCCCCAGAAATGTGTCAGATTTATCTGTAACTTCATATGTCTCTGCACAATGCGAAGAGTTGTGAAGAGCATGGAAATTGGGAAATTCATTTCTCTCTCTCCTTTTTTCCTCCAGTCTCAATTTCTCTATGACAGTTTCCTATATTATGACTTCAACTCATCATTGTCTCTTCTCTTTCCAGCCCACTTCTGAGCCTCCGCCCAATCCTCCTCATTACTGTCTCTGAACTCTATGTATTCTAAATAGTTTCCAACACAGTGATTCTTCTTGAGCCCTGTTACTCTACTTCTTCTAGGCAATAGAATTTTCTTTTAGGATTCACCCCAAGCACCACTCTCAGAATAATTATGCTAACACTTGTATTTATTAATCTTGTTTAAAAATCAACAGTGACTCCCAGTAACTATTGCATAAATCCAAAGATTTTGGCCAGATCCCTTCACTTCATGTCCAAGATTCCCTTTCTAAATTTGCTTTTCTTTACTCTGAAATATTCAGGTTGGTCATCACTATGAACACACATGGGAGCAAGGGGCTATGTGCCATGCATGATACAAAGATGAACAAGTCGAAGCATACAATAGAATAAGTGTGGTGAAACATGCACACAGAGCGCTCTAACTTAAGATAAAAATAGTCATTGCTTTAAGGGAGGGATAAACATCAGACCAAAGGGGCTCTCCAAGAGGGAGAATTTATTTCTGACTCTGAGGACAGTGGTGAGCTCTGTGAGAGATATCAAATTTTGAATATGCTTTGAAGATCTAAGACCAAAGTTGGGAAAGAGGGCCAGTGTGACCAATAACATTGCAATTTAAGAGCATATACACAGAATTCTACAGTTCTGCTGGACTGAAGAGAGGACATGAAGCATAGTGGCAAGGAACAACTTTAGGGAAGCAGACTTGGGCCAAATCCCAAAGAACCCCCCCTCCCCACGCACACACACACTTGTCTTTACATGGAAGGAAACTAGCTAAATAGCCCTTCCTCCTTGCCAGCATGGAGACTTTGTCCAGACCCTACCTAGGATGCCCTCTCTTTCTGCCTGGCTTATTGTTAGAATCTAAACATGTCTGCCAAGTCACTTTACTCCACGAAGTTTTTACCAGCTGCTCTAATGCATGTGCCACATTCAGTGGCATGTGGTCAACCAGCGTGACCTTCTTGGGCAAGCAACTCAATCTTTGAACCTCAATTTATCCATCTGTCAAATGTGACAATACCTCCCATCTGAGGTGTGAGCTTTACGTGAAATCATTGTGCTCAATTAAAATAAATAGAGGGTATTCTTTTCAGGAGTGATATTAAAAATATGTGACAACCAGATTAGCACAGGCACCAATCAATCAGAATAAACACAAGCCATAAATACCACTGTAGTGGTACATCCCAGATAAAGGTCAGCCCAGGCTGCTAATATTACTGTCTTCACATCATTATGAGTACATACCAGTCCATCATTTTTCTTCATTTCTCTAAATTCCCGATAAGAGTTCTTGTAGCCCAGCAGTTAAATCACTGTTAGGTAAGGAAATTTTGATGTGTGTAAGGGATAATCATTTCTTACATACCTTTGTATTTTCGAAAACTTTACTATGATGTTTGGAAATATTTAGCAATTAGCTTGAGCCCAGAGAGATACTATTCCCACAAAGATCTTCAATTTTTCTGTATTTACCCATATCAAGTCCGCAATATTTGCCAAAAGGAAAAAAAGATTAAAAATAAACATTCAAGTGTTTTTTAAAGTAAAAAATACACGTATTTTTGAGTCAGCATTACCACTTCCAGACATTAGTTGTTAGAAATGAGTCAGTGTACAAGACTGTAGGCAAAAAGGTGACTGTGGCAACTTTGTCTGAAATGGTAAAGGGCTGACATATGCCGCCAGACCTGCATGACTGCATCCACTGTGGAGCTCCATCCATGGGCTACCGTGCTAAGAATGAGGTCAACAACATCCATTGTTTTCAAGGATGCTGTCTTAGTCTGCTCGGGCCACTGTGACACAATGCCATAGACCAAGTGGCTAGCTTAAGGCAACAAACGTTAATTTCTCATCATTCTGGAGGCTAGAGGTCTAAGGCCAGAGTGTCAGGTCTGAAATCAAGGTCAGGTTCTTAGTGAAGATACTCTTCCTGGTTCAAAGATGGCTGCCTTCTCATTCCATCCTCACATGGTGGAAGGAGAAATCTATGATCCCTTCATTTCCTCATAAGGGCACTAATCCCATCATGGCAGCTCTATCCTCATGACCTCAGGGAAACATAATTACCTCCCAAAGATGTCATCTCCAAATACCATCACGTCGGGGCGTTAGGGTTTCAACATATGAATTTTTTTTAGGGAGACACAATTCAGTCCACAGGAAATATCTCTGATGTTGTCAAGTGAAAAGAGTAAATTAATGAATAACATATTTAGTATCATGTGGTAAAACATAAAAAGAAAAAATAAAAACATATGTGTTTGTATAAGTAAAGAAAAGAGTATGGGAGAAAATGCACCTAATTGTTAATTATTACATTGTTAACAATGTAATAGAGTTAGGAGGAAGATTTGGGGGCATGTTTAGTTTGACTTTAGACTCCTCTGCAGTATTTGAGTTTTTACTAGGAGTCTGATTTACTTTTGAAGTTCCACTACCTAAAGGAAGAAATAATAAACCTGTAATTCACAACACCTGTTGTGCTCATGCCTGAACAGTATATGAGTCCAATATATACCACACTGGAGATGTGGCTTCTTAAGAATGTACTCCTTAAAGAGCAGTGGCTGAATAATGTCTATACCCCACGTACCATGATGGGGGGGCCAGAGAAGCCTTACTCTCATGTCTTGATGAGAAGGTCATTATGATTCCAGTCTTGAGGAGACACACCCTGCCCATGACAGAATTAGCAAGCAGACCATGGAGCCCGGAGATACGACTGCACATCTAAAAGTTGAAAGAGAGCCAGTGATGAGGGCTGTCAAAGTAATTACAACCTTCCAAGAAGAGGAACTTAGGTAATTGCAGTGGGCGAACCATTCTATTTAGACTCACAACTGACTCATGATTGGAAATGGTTGGCCACATAATTACAAAGTTTGGGTTCCTGAATGATTAATTAGATGCAGTGGCTTCATTTTATGTAAGTCCTACTTAAAGCCACATTGCCCGAAATAGAGCCTCTTTGAAATGAACCACACTGTACACTAGAGACTGGAAAAATAGATTACATTGAAAATGAGTCCCAAAAAAATGCATTTTTTCTTCTGACTGAACTTGCCAAACTTTTAAAACTTGTATTCAGATGGGGCTTTTGAAGTGCTCTTGGTCTAAACTCAAAATATAGGTTACAAGTCATGTTATAAAAAAAATCTCTTAATTAATTGAATTCCTTTCAAGAATGAAGAAAGGATTCTAACATTTTACAAATCAACAAGATTAGAAAGGACCTTCAGAGGACGCCTGTAGGATCCCCTTGTTCCAATGACAACTTGACCTTCCCAGTTCTTCCCAGAAACACAGCTAGCAAGCATTCTCTTTCTTCTTCCTTCTTCTTTTTTTAGATTTGTAACTGTGGTAGAATACAGACAATGTAAGATTTACCGTTTAAACCATTTTTAAGTGGACAATTTGGTAGTATTAATTATATTCACATTGTTGAGCAGCCAACGTTTCAGAACAGTTTCCTCCTGGTTAAACTGAAAGTTCATCCCCATTAACCAACAGTTCCCCATTTACCCACTTCAGTGCAAACCCTGGAAACCACCGCTCTACTTTATTTCTACAAGTTTGACTGCTGCAGGCACTTCATGATCGGAATCACATAATATTTGTCATTTAGTGACTGGCTGATTGCACTTAGTATAACGTCCTCAAGGCTCAACCATGTTGCAGTATGAGTCACAATTTCCTTCCTTTTTAGAGCTGAATCATATTCCACTATAGGTATAGACCACATTTTATTTACCCATTTATTCATTAATAGACACTTGGTTTGCTTCCGTCTTTTGACCACTGTGAATAATCATACTACTCTGAACACGGGTTTACAAATATCTTTTAGAGACCCTGTCTCCCAATCTTTTGGATATATACCCAGAAGTGGAATTGCTGGATCATATGAGAATTCTATTTTTCATTTTGTTGAGTAACTGCCATACTGTTTTCCATATCTTCTTCTTTCATTTTAATAAAAATAGGTTTGTTTCGGTTTTATTCTGGCAATAAAAGTTATAAATGCTCTTGGGAAAAGCTGTCAAAAGTGGAAAGTGGGGGCACCTGGGTGGCTCAGTCAGTTAAGTATCCTACTCTTGATTTTGGCTCAAGTAATGACCTCATTGGTTTATGGGATCGAGCCCTGTGTGGGGTTCTGTGCTGATGGCACAGCACCTGCTTAGGATTCTTTCTGTCGCTCCTTCTGCCCTTCCCACCCCTCTCAAAATAAATAAACATTGTTTTAAGTGGAGAGTGAATATGATCAGTAATGCTACCCAGCAAAAACTAATATTAATGTAGTATGTTGCCTTCCAGATTTATAATTTTTTATTATTACCTTATTAATCATAATAAAGTATTTAAAAACACAGTAAATGCCATAATTAACAATAACCACAGAACTCAACTAATGAAATGATCACCTATGAAACTGGTATTCACTGAACGTCCCTCCCTAATAACACTGCCTGTCAACTGAGAATGTTTGCTGAGCAGTCTCTCTCAATGGTTATGAGATATTCAAATACAAGACAAATTGATTCTAAAGTAGAATTAGAAGTATGCAAACGATGCCAAATTTTGTTACATCAATGCACTAATTTAAATGACCTGAACTGGGGCACCTGGGTGGCTCAGTCAGTTAAGCGTCTGACTTCAGCTCAGGTCATGATCTCCTGGCTCGTGGGTTCGAGCCCCTCGTCCAGCTCTGTGCTGAACGTTTGCTCAGAGCCTGGAGCCTGCTTCGGATTCTGTGTCCCCTTCTCTCACAGCCTCTCCTCCACTCATACTCTGTCTCTCAAAAATAAGTAAATGTAAAAAAAAAAAAAAAATTTTTTTAATAAGTAAATGACCTGAACTGTGTCTGGGCAGTGATGTTTTTCAAAGTCCGCCTGTGGTTCTACTGGGCAGTCAGGCTTGAGAAACGTAGTAGATGGACCACCCATGCTCCCAGCTACGGCCGGCCCCTGCTGGACGCTGGATCCAGTTTCTCCTGCTCCGGGATGTGGCTGCAGCTGCGTCCTCTCCCAACATCAGCAGTTTTCTTCCATCTGCTGCATCATTCCCATCGGCGTGGCTCAAACATGCTGCTAGTTCCCCCATCTGCCCGCCCCCCCCACCACACACACACACACACACACACACACACACACACCCATCCTTTCCTTGTCTTACGCTCGTCTCCAGATCCCGTCTTGTTTCTTTACTCCTCCTCATAGGAAAATGCTTTAAAATAATTGCTTACTCTGGGGCGCCCGGATGACTCAGTCAGTTGAGCAGCCAACTTCGGCTCAGATCATGATCTCCCGGTTCATGGGTTCAAGCCCCTCATCGGGCTCTGCTGACAGCTCAGAGCCTGAAGCCTGCTTCAGATTCTGTGCCTCCCTCTCTCTCTGACCCTCTCCTGCTCATGCTGTCTCTCTCTCTCTCTCTCAGAAATAAATGAAACATTAAAAAAAAAATTGCTTACTCTCATCCCCACTGCCTCTCTCACTGCAATAAACTCCTTCACCACCTGCCTAGGGAAGCTGGCCTCATCCGGTGACTTCCAAGCTGCCAATACACTGATCTTTCTCCATCCTTAATTTACTTCATCTCCGGGCACGAAATTCTCTCTTCCTCCTTCCTGAGACACTTCCTCTACTTGGCATCCAGGTGACCGTTCTTTTTTGGTTGTCCTCCCTCACGGACTCTTTCTTCTCAGTTTATTATGTGCATTTCTCCATGAGTCCCCAGCCCTGGCCCAGCCATCCGGGCGCCATTGCTGCTCCTGAGGCCTGTCAGTCTCAGTGCTGGTCTTTGCACTAGCATCTCCCTCAGCCCACACTGCCCTCCCTCTTAGCCCCCTCCCCACTTTCTATAAGCCTTGTCTCAACTTCCCCTGATCAGAGAGTCCGTCCCTTTCCACTCCCCAGGGACTCCCTATAGCCCTCACCTCTCTCCATTCTCCCTCCGGCACTTACCTTCTTGTTTGCTGATTGGCTCCTATCGGTCATCCCCTCCAGAAAGTGAGCTTCTTCACTGTTTCCTGTATCCTCTGTGTTTACAAAGTGCCTGCACATAATGAATCCCTAGTAGTTGTGGCCCACATACACTTTACAGGCAAGATCTTGCCAGTGCAGTCCAGTATTCATTGTTTTAACAATTACTGCTTAGTTCCCCTTACATTTTAAATATTTTAAATAATGAAATATAAAATTTGTCAAAAGTTACAGGTTTAATTCTTAAGATAGTCATAAAATACCTTTCTTCCATTTAAATCCAAGTTAGCTAACATATAGCATAATAATGATTTCAGGCATAGAATTTAGTGATCCATCACTTAGATACAACACCTGGTGTTTAGCCCATCAAGTGCTCTCCTTAATGCCTATCGCCTGTTTAGCTCATCCCTTCCAGCGAGACCCTCAGTTTGTTCTCAGTAAAATACCTTTCTTTATTCTCATTTTCTACTCCAAATTTTTTGCCCATTTAAATAGATTTACATCAAATCTACTCTCTACTATTCATTATCCTGATGTAGCAAGACCTTATATATTTCAGAAATGTATTCATACTACAAGTGTTCTTTATAAATTGCATTTTTACTGAATAGTATGTCTTAGACACATTCTTGTGTCAATAAATACAATTTTGAATCATCATTCACTGCTTGAAAGGCTGCACAATATGAATAGAGCTTAATAATGATGACAATGACAGTAGCAAAAATTTATAGAGCACTTATACTACATCAGGTACTTTGTTAAGCACCCAACATGCATTGCTTCATTTAATTCTCAGACTGCAGGGTGTGATCAATCATATCTGTTGTACTCATGAGGAGACCAAGGGGTTCCAAAGTTATGGTGCTGGGATTCAAACCCAGGCCCGTGGCCTGCCGGTATACATTCGCACATACCCCACTCTGCTGCTCACACATTTACTCCTGTCTTAGTTTCCCTTGTGATGAATTTCTAAAAACAGAATTTCTGTGTCAAAGGCTATACACATTTTGACTCTTGAAACATATATAAATTTTCCTCTGAAAATCTGTCTTGAGTTTATATTGCAGCTTTCCCATAACTTACCCATCTTTGGGAATCTCATTATTGCCTTAATATGTATTTTTTATTACTGAAATTGTTACAATTCTTCTTTTATAAATTGCTTATTTGTGAACTTGCTTTTTTTGGCTTGTTTTTTCTATTGCAGTGCGTATTTTTCTTTTATCCATAGAAATTCTTTATGTTTAGACTACTAATCCCTTATTAATATTTTTCCTACTTTGGTTTTCTTTATATGCATAGGTTTTACCATTGAACTAAAGAGTTTCATTTTGATGTAGTTAAATTTTCTCCTTGTTGGTTTCCAATTTTGAGCCCCTGAAGTTTTTTCCAATCATTTTAGTTTTATTTTTTGGATTAAAATACTTAATTCTTCTGAATTATGTGTGTGTGCATATGTGTGCATTTATAAAGTATATACTTTTTCAATTATTTGAGATGTCATTTTTTCACATGTACTGGAGGTTTTTTTCTAGAGTTAGCATTTCACCACTCAACCTTTTTTTTGCATCAGCAACGTACTCTTTTAAATGTGTACTAAAATAACTTAAAATCTTGTAGAACTAGTTTTACCCCTTCTCACACTTCTTTCCTTTAAAAAAAATTATGGCTACTTTCTCATGTATATTCTTTCTGTTGTTGTTGTTGTTGTTGTTAATTTTATTAAGTTTTTTTAAACTTTTAATTCCTGTTTGGTTGACATACAGTATTACATTAGTTTCAGGCATACAATATAATGATTCAACAATTCCATACATTACTCAGTGCTCATTGTGGTAAGTATACTCTTCATCTCCCTCACCTATTTCACTCATTCCCTCACTCACCTCCCCTCTGGTAGCCATCAGTTCATTCTCTATAGTTAAGAATGTATTTCTTGGGGCGCCTGGGTGGCTTAGTCGGTTAAGCGTCCGACTTTCGCTTAGGTCATGATCTCACGGTTCGTGGGTTCGAGCCCCGCGTCGGGCTCTGTGCTAACTGCCAGCTCAGAGCCTGGAGCCTGTTTCAGAGTCTGTCACTCACTCTCTCTCTGATCCTCCCCTGCTCAGGCTGTCTCTCTCTCTCTCCTAGAAATAAATAAAACATTAAAAAAAAAAGAAAGAAAATCTAAAAAAAAAAAAAATGTATTTCTTGATCTGCCTCTCTTTCTATTTTTCCTTTGCTCATTTGTTTTGTTTCTTAAATTCCACATATGAGTGAAATCATGTGGTATTTGTTTGTCTTTCTCTGACTGACTTATTTTGCTTAGCATTATACTCTCTAGCTCTATCCATGTTACTGCAAATGGCAAGATTTCAGTCTTTATGGCTGCATAATATTCCACTGTGTATATATACCACATCTTCTTTATCCATTCATCTATTGATGAACACTTGGGCTGCTTCCATAATTTGGCTATTGTAAAAATGCTGCAATAAACATAGGGGTGCATATATCCCTTTGAATTAATGTTTTTATATTTGGGGGGTAAAAACCCAGTAGGGTGATTGCTGGATTGTAGGGGAGTTCTATTTTTAACTTTTTGAGGAACTTCCATAATGTGTTCCACAGTATATATTCTTTTAAAAAAAACTTAGGGGGGAATGACTTTAAGTTTTGAATTTATACAATAATTTAGATAAAAAGTTTATCTTTCCAGTTTAGGATCTTTGCAGCTAAGGAAAATATATCTCTCACTATTTAGTCAAGCCTTTGTTTACATTCTTTTAAAAAGTGGTTTAGTTTTCAGGGCTCCTGGGGGGCTCGGTTGGTTAAGCATCCAACTTCTGCTCAGGTCATGATCTCACAGCTTGTGAACTCAAGCCCAATGTCAGGCTCTGCTGACAGCTCAGAGCCTGGAGCCTGCTTCAGATTTTGTGTCTCCCTCTCTCTCTGCCCCTCCCGCACTCTCTCTCTCAAAAATAAATAATAAGACATTAAAAACTAACTAACTAAATAAAATAATAATAAAAAGTGGTTTAGTTTTCTTCATACAAATCCTGCATGACTTGATTTTATTCCCAAGAGTCTTATCACTATTATTGTGAATGAAACTTTTTATTTCCATTACATTTTCTACGTATTTATTGTTGATATACTAAAAAACATGATTGATTCAAAAAAAAGTGTTCGTGTGAGGATGTGAAACAATGAGCACTTGTATATGCTGTGATTCAAACATGAACTCAGCACAATTGATCTCTGTCTAGAAAAAAGTGAAGATAGGGGATTCTCTCCAATTCGTGGTGCATACTCTAGATCCCTGGGGTCTATGGGAGCACTCACATTTGTAAAAAGAGAACACGTACATGAATGTTTAGAACAGCAAATAATAAGATACATAGAGCTACATTCATTCACTAGAATGATGCATAGCAATGAAATGCCTGTGCTAAACGTCCATGCACCCACTCAAGTGAACCCCACAAATATGATGCCCACCCAAACAAGCAGGCCCAAAAAGAACTCTTTCAATCGGATGCCATTTTGATGAAGCATCAAACAAATGGTAATGGCATTCAGGAATACATACATATTTGACAAAAATGTTTAAAGCTGCATAAAATTGATACACATTAAATTAATAATGAAGATTCTGAGGCAAGGATGTGATCCATGGAGAATATACAGCATCAGCATGTTGTGTTTCTTTTTTCCTTTTTACCGGTATTTATTTATTTATTTGATTTAATTTATTGTCAAATTGGCTCACATACAGTGTGTACAGTGTGCTCTTGGCTTTGGGGGTAGATTCCCGTGGTTTATTGTTTATGTACAACACCCAATCTCATCCCAACAAGTGCCTTTCTCAATGGCCATCACACATTTTCCTGTTCCTTAAGCCAGATTGTGGGCACACAGATGCTTATATAGTTTTCGTATATCATTCTGTGTGTCTGAACTATTTTATACTAATTCATAAGTCAAGATGCTATTGTTGTATCCTCATTTTTTTGTTACCAGGCATCTTATTCCGTTTTCCTCTGGTTTTGAAGAGGTTTTTCACTGGGTTTTGTTGGATTTTTCCAGGTAGATAATCATATCATCTGAAAAAATTACCTGCCTTTGTCTTACCAGGATACAGAACTCTGATTAAATCTCTCCCTAATTTTACTAAATAGCGTTTCTAGGACAATAGTGATGGTACTAAAAGTGGCCTATTTTAGTGTATCACCATCAAACATGAGGCTGTCTATTTTCCCAATGCAGTATTAGGATTTTTGTGATGTAGAGCTGTGACGTACCATGCATACATACGTGGTTGATGTGTATGTATAATATGTGCATGCATGTGGGTGGCATATTGTGGTGTGGTGCGTATGTGATGGGTGTGTATAATGTGATGCACACATGCATGTGAATGACACACATGATATATGCACATGTGGTTGTCAGGTGTATAGTATGATTGCATGTGGATGTCATATGTGTGCATATGGTGTGTGTACACATATATGACTGGTGTGTTTATAATATGATGTGCATATGCATGTGATTGATGTTTGTTTTGGGGTGTGCACACGTTTATGATGTGTGATGTGACATAAACATACGTGTATACACACATGTGTTGTATAAGGTGCTCACACACATATGATGTGTGTGTATGAGTGTGGTTGGCATGTTTGCTATGCTATACACACGCATGTGATTGGTGTCTGTGTGTAACATGTGTCTATTATTTATTATTTCCTGCCTCATGTCTTACAACAAGGCATCCTGTCATCTATTTTCATGAGAATTTGGGCCTGGTATACATGTTAAATATTATCATTTTTTCACATATAATATAAATTAATCTATTAAAAGAGTATATGAAGTTAGTAGATTTTCTCATATTAAACCATACTTGTATTCCTGGACCCTGATCTCTGGGCATTCTTTTTCTAATACGCTGCTATGTTTCACCTGCCCACATCATATTGAAGCTGTTTGCTTCTACATCTCAGGGTAAGTCAGGTGTGCTCTCCCCATCGGTAACAGGGTTGAGCTGACATCAGGAAGGAAGAGAGAAGCTTTGTTCTTTCTGCTCTAGAACAATTTATACAGCCCATGAATTGTCAGTTCCTTGAAGGTATAAAAGAACTCCCCAAGGAAAGCATACATTTTGAGATGGGGGTGGGGGGGGTCCTTCTTTGACAGTATTTTAATTTCCTACTTTCTTTGACTGCCTTTTCATCCTGAGGAACGGCATCGAAAGGCAGCATTGTCTTACAGTGTCACTGCAGTTACAACCCCCCACAGTTATGCTGCAGATAAAATTAGTCTTCTGTAAACTGAAGACACATTCAACCACCACCTATGTGATGTGTGTTTTATTTGTGGAAACTGGGGTGGTTTTTTTCAGACTTCCCTTTCATAAAATAAAACCACCTCCTTCAGTCTTCCTGTTATGATTATCCAAGTTAAAGATAGCAGAGTGGGGAGAAATTGCCAGCCTTTTATCCAAGTTATGACACCCTCAGTTTGGTTGACAGTATATTTTCAACCAGTCACAGAACCATAGAGTGACTAGCTCTTCTTGCTAAGAAAGGAAAACTAAGAGGTTTCAGGGGACATATGATAAGGTACAAATAGTCTTCTTTACAGCAGAATTTTAAGAGAGTGATGGTAATGAACCTCATAATTTTTTAAAAATAAATTTCAGTTGTACAGCTTTATAATTTGACACCTGTGTGGCCTACAAAGTGATCCCCAGCTTGGGGCACCTGGGTGGCTTGGTCAATTAAGCACTCAGGTCATTATCTCATGGTCATAGGATCAAGCCCCACATCAGGCACCAGGCTGACTGTAGCACCTGCTTAAGATTCTCTCTCTCTCCCTCTCCCCTCTCCCCTACTCTCTCTTTCTCATACACACACACACACACACAACCACACAAATACAAAGTGATCACCACCTCTCGTTACCATACATCTCCTCCCTTCATCCATTTCACCCACCTCCCAACCCTTTTCCCCTATGGTAACCACTAGTCTGTTCTCTGTATCTATGAGTTTGTTTTGTTTTATTTTGTTTGTGTGTTGTGTTGTGTTTAGATTCCACATATAAGTGAAATCATTGGTATTTATCTTTCTCCACCTGACTCATTCCAGTTAGTATAATACTCTCAAGGCACAGATGGCAAGATTTCATTCTTTTTTTATACGTCAGTAGTATTCCATTGTATAAATATACCACATCTTCTTTATCCAGTCACATTTCTATTTCTTTCTTAATGTTGACAAATTTCTACCATGATGTAGACAGTAGAGGTTGACTGAGATCATTGGTTGGAAAAGTTTCAGGCAGAGGAGTAAAAAAATCCAAATATCTCAGCCATAGCAACAAAGTCAAAGCTAACTTGTGGGAAATTTTTAAAAATGTTTTATTTATTTCTGAGAGAGAGAGAGAGAGAGAGAGAGACAGCATGAGCAGGGGAGGGTCAGAGAGAGAGGGAGACACAGAATCTGAAACAGGCTCCAGGCTCTGAGCTGTCAGCACAGAGCCCAATGCAGGGCTCGAACCCACAAACTGTGAGATCATGACCTGAGTGGAAGTCAGATGCCCAACCCACTGAGCCACCCAGGAGCCCCTAACTTGTGGGAAATTCTGAACGACTTTCTGTGCCGTAGACAAAAAACACTGATGTAAATAATTCTTAACTTTTTAAAGTGGCCTCATATCGTTTTACAACATAGCCTTTGTTAACAGCAATTACGGTGGCTATTATTATTTTGTAAATTTCCCAGTTAATATTCACTAAAAATCTTTATCTTGTTGTTTTAGTAATTCCAAGAAATGATAATAAGACCTAAGCTTCATGTAATTGGAGGTTCATTATCACTTTTCAACATGTATTTCTGGAATACTGACTGTGAACCTCTTTAAGCCTGAATGAATATTGGATGTGCTCAGAATCACATTAAGATAATCGGATTCTCCTTCTCCCTTTGTTTTCATTCAAATTTGGGAGTCCGGCTTTCCTGTGCCCAGTGCTTTGGGGTAACACAATGACTTTCCTGCTAGTGTGGCAGGGGAAACAAGTCAGCTGTGGTCTTTAAAGCCAGGGTCATCTCAGTTCCCGCCAGAGGGGTTACTTCTTAGGCTATGCTTTCCGGGGCAGGCACTTGAATGATCGGAGAGAACAGCGCTTTGCAGGCCCCTAACTTGGAGATTCTTGGCTCTTCAACTTCAATGAAGTCCGGCAAATTAATCTTCAAACCTCAGTTTGCCCATCATAAAGATGTCCCCACCATAGGGAAGTTCTGTGGATTAAAAATACATATACCATTTATAAAGGGCTTAGCATGGTTTGGCATTTTGAATGGTATTTAGACAATATCTCAAAGGCCTTGACTAGTGACTCCACACAACATTATCTGCTCTTTGCTTGAATTCCAGGAAAAATGTATTTCAAACAAGGTGTGAGGTCTATAAGAATTTTATGTTCTTGATATATTATCAATGTCGTCATTATCTGGAGGAAGTTGATGATGTAGGACCACACCCTTTTAGGCTGTGCATCTGTTCTTGTGTTGATGTCTGCACAAGGCGAAGAGCAAATCCCTTGGCAGCAGACAACACAGAGATTTCACTGTAGTTTGAACAAAGAAACATGGGGAGAGAGCAGGGTTAGTTCACCTTCTTGGGACAATCCATTGGCAATGAGCATAGTGCAAATATGCAATGATGACTTTTTTCATTACATGGAATTTTTACTTTTCATCATTATATTTACTGGGGGCCACTTTTTCATCAATTGGCTTACTGAGATAAATGCACCATTGATTTACGATGAGATCATAATTTAAAAGGAAGGAACATTTAAACAATCATAATTGATACTAATAGTCCACTTGCTTAATGCTCTGTACAACACTCTTCTTCATGCTTTGTATTATGATTTATTTACATACATACTTTACATCCTTTTTAATGCCTACTAAAACCATAAGAGGTAAGCACTACTATTTCATCCTCATTTTACAGATGAAGACAGCAAAGACCAGAGAAATTAAGCAACTTGCTCAAGACACTGAGTAGTGACCTCAGGCTTTCACATCCATGATTTTAATTACCATTCAGCTGACCTTCCACAATGACGGTCACTCAACTGAAGGTCCAACCTGAGGGAAGTCATCTGACAAGCTGGCAAGAAAGGACGATAACCCATTCTTAAGTCCCTTGTAAGCAATTTAGTTTTAGGAAAACATCACCCATCAAAGAAAATTAAACTAGATGAAAATGTTATTGGTTTCATAGTTTAGTTCATACATGAGTCATAAATATGCTACTCTATAATCCTTTAAAAACTACACTCAGTTTTATGTTTATATTTGAATAGCTTTATAATAAAAATAGTTTAAGCCAACCCTGGAGGAACAGACCAAAACATTTTATAGGGCCCACCCATCCCAAATTTGAGAACATGGTAGTATATTTCCTATCTAGCTTGCTCATTTAAGCACTTTCCATATCCCTCCTGCTCCAAGACCAACTAAAATTATTGTTCTTCCCATAAACCTTGGCCCTAAAATAATGTGGAAGAACACACTAGCCATGTTCCAGAGTGGAAACCCGAAGCTTTGGATTCCAGGTGGCCTCACCCCCTCGGTACTTTTCTTTGCCTTTTGATTCACTCCTTTGCACCATGTATGTGTCCATCTCCTCAACAAAGTGTTCGCCACAGTGAGGACAAGGACAACGCTCTTCTCACTTGCTTATTCCCTTTGGGAAGGACACACTGGGTTCAGAAAGTAGCCGGTGCCCAAGGAATGTCTGCTGGTCGAAAAGAAACCCAATCAAAAGACCAAGATGACTCTGCATTGTTAATGCACTGGCTTGCGTTTTTCACAGCCTCCCAGGGGATTAGGGTGAGTTCTGTAACCTCATTACAGCGTCTCTACCAAGCTCCAGCTGGTCCAAGCTTGAGAGTCGGCAGGGATGAGTGCTCGCTGGCAGGCTAAGGCAGCATGCTTCCGGCAGTCAACCGGATGGTTAAGAAGTCCCTCCTCAGGCAGTCTTGCGGAATCTGTCATTTTGCCCCCTTCAGTCCAGTTCTGCTCTCTGGTGTTGACAAACTCAAACCTGCTCTGTCCAACACTTCAGCTAGGCACACATTAAAGGTGATTTTTTTAAGGTCTTCTTTAAGGTTTTTTTTTTCTTAAAGTTATCTCTACACTCAACATAGGGCTACAGAACTCACAGCTCTGAGATCAAGAGGCCCATGGTCTTCCAACTGAGCCAGCTGGGCACTCCATCACAGGTGTTTTTAATCTCCATTTCACAGAGGAAATTGAGGCCCACAGATTTTAGAAGATTTTCCCAAGGTCACACTGCTGGTGAGGATAAAAGCCAAGATGGTTTCACATATTTCAATGTGAACTTGTCCATCTGGATCAGAAGCAACTAGAAGACAAGAACTATGTCTCAAATCTATTGGCACTCTCCATACCACTTGGCCTAGTCCATAGTAGATCTACAATAAGTGCTCCTTCAGTGAGTGAATATTTGCATAAATTAATTATTCTGGGGCCATAAATAGAAGCTATATCTCAGACACTGTACCCAGCAGTTATTATAGAATGCAGCAATTAGCATGTGCTACTTTGTGGACCAAAGCTACAAGGTGACTCATGAAGCTGTTTGGAGATCGTACAGGGCTCTGGCAAGAATCTTGCTCAAAGCAGAAGACTACAATATGCTTTGAAGGAGGCAGCTTTCATATTGACTCCTGAGGCATACAATATGGGAACAGCCTGGACCACCGCTTGGCTCTGTGCTGGCGATTTTCCTAATTCCCTAAATAGATGCAACAAGAACTCCAAAGGGACAGGGGTGAGATCCCTCCCACTCAGGTTCAGAGCACAGACACCACTCCCCACCGCAACAGTTCCTGGGAGGTCAAGTGGGTGAACACTAAAATGGCTACTTTCGTAACCCGCGCTGGTGGAGGGAAGGGAAAGCCTGGAAGAGTAGAGACATCTGGGATTGTGCGAGGGGCAGTGCTGTCCAGTGCAACACAGGTGGCTACAATGGCACAGTGGCAAGAGTGAAAGAGGGGCTGGTGCCAGCAACAGCAAGGGCCAAGTGCCCGAGCAAGATCAGGACTCGGCCAAGGCTGATGGCAATGGGCAAGCAACCAAGACTTGGCCATGACCACAAGGCCTGTTAGTTTGAAAGTTCCCCAAGACAGAACAGAAAGGGCTCAAGGAGGACTGCGCAACACTTGCTGGAGTGTTGGAGGCTAATGCTGGGGCAGGCAGCACTGTGCAGACTACTTCCTTATACTCCTAGCCCCTTGACTGTGAGCCACTGGAAGAAGGCAGCACCTATGACTGAGTCACCCAGAGCAGAGTCCATACCAGATGCATGGGTGGGTGAAGTGGGTTGGGAGTGGTCAAGCACAGAAGCCCTTTGGGTTCCATAGCTAGGCTGGCCATGCCCAACCACTGCCAGTCTGTCTAGTTGGAACTCAACTCTTTTTTTTTTTATTTTAAATGTTTATTTATTATTTTTGAGAGAGATAGAGACAGAGCACAAGCAGGGGAGGGGCAGAGAGAGAGAGAGGGAGACACAGAATCTGAAGCAGGCTCCAGGCTCTGCGCTATCAGCACAGAGCCCGACTTAGGGTTTGAACTCACAAACTGCGAGATCCTGACCTGAGCTGAAGTCAGACACTCAACCGACTGAGCCACCCAGGGGCCCCTGGAAATCATCTCAAATTCAAATGAGAAGACCAAGAAGCTCCCAACTGAAATGTACTTTTGAAGGAAGGAACCCTTTGTCCTAGGGTGTCCGCCCCCAAACAGACCTCTGGGCTATGCAAACACAGAGCATGTCCCCTTGTCATTGCAGAGTCCCCAACCACAGATGCTTCACAAGAAGTCCAAGTACTCCTTTTGGGTCTGGACATGTTTGTGATGTTAGCTGAACTTAATCCCAGCAAACGTTACTGCTGCTTTAGAAGACTGCCTTTCTCTGTGTAGATTCAGGCTTCTCTGAGGTTGCCGTGTCTGGTCCCGCGGGGCTGTGTGTACCAGTGTTCCAGTTCAAGGAGTCTCCCCTGGTGACAGAGAACTAAAAACCCAGAGATAGTAGAATGTAGGAACAAGGCCAAGCTTCACCTGAAGCTGAAAGAGAGTCTATGGGAAAGAGACACGTGAACTTGGCTGAGAACAATTCAGACTCATGTCCTACTCGTGGGGTATTTTAGGTTCATTAATACACTGGAGGAAATGCTGATAATGGGTTAGAACACTGAAGTAACATTATTTTAAGGAAACATATGGCAAAAACACTCTAAGAGCCATTGGGGGGTTGGCAATACCTTGAAGAAAGCAGACGTTGTCACGGTGATTTAGGTACGTGTGTGTGGTGGCCAGGCACTGGCAATTTTAATAAAAACTGGTTGCATGTCCCAGTGGACATGGACAGGTAGAGAGGAATGCATCAGTATCCAGAGGGAAGCTCTCGGGACCTCAGGAGGCAATTTGCAGCAGAGCCAGTGTAGACTGCGGTCGAAGCAGATCGCATGATGCTCCTGATCTAGGTAACAGCTAAGTGACAACCAAGAGATATGGGGAAACATCTAAGAGATTCCTAAGGCCTCTCAGATATTCTTGGATGGAAGAATGGACTGTCCCATAACGAGCAGAATAGGAATTCAAGTGGTTATAATTTGGAAAATCCATGTGGTCTGGTGAACCCCACAGATGGGGGCAAAACCTGAATCTGTAGCATTCAACAGACTGCTTGCTAGAAAAGAGACACCCAGTAAGGGTTTGCACCACTGAACAGACCTCGCATGTACTGGCTGGTGACCCCAGGACCAGCCAGCACATAAGCCCTAGACCTTGAGGCCCCCTGAACCAGCTGTATGACTGAGCGAGGTTTCGTCATTCTGACTCCTGCAAGGCGGGGTTAATTCCGGATCCTCAGAAAGAGAGGCTTTACTCATTTGGCTGCCCTTGTTCAGCACAACATGCCCATCTCTCGGGAGTGAGGGCCCAACCCTCAGCTCCTATGTGTAATCATCAAATAAAGAGCACCTCATTTCCTCTCTATCCAGTCTTCCACCTTTATCTTCTTCAATTCCTTAGCAGCTTCCTTCATTTGAAATCGTTTCAGAAATGTCAGAAAGTCATTTTGAGTGAATTTATCTCTCTGTAAGATGAAGGAAAGGACGTTTTCTTTGATTTATTTTTCCACTCTCCCTCAGTTTCCCAGCACACTATCACAGAGATGGTAGAGATTTGCTCACTTACTTATTAATGTACATCCAAGGTATGACAAATCAAAGGCATGGATAGACCAAAAAAAAAACAAAAAACAAAAACAAAACCTGTTAACCAATTGCCTGGTTTTTCTTTTGCCTCATTTACTCATCAATTGCACCTCCCACTACTAACCCACCTGGCCAGTAGTTGTGGCTGGTATAGCTAGATGGCGCAGGACAAATATCTCGAAGAGAAAAGACAGCTTTCATTGGAACTAATACCTTTTTCTTACCCTTATCTCCTTTAAAGTGGCTTCTCTCGGTTTTTCTTTGCTTAAGACTAAAACGCGCGATTGAACTAAAACAGAGAACCATTAACAGTCACATCTGAGAATCCTGGATTCCAGTTGAATCCAGGCTGATGGCCGCCTGCTGCTCTTACCTCTTTTATTCAATCGTAAACCCAACTCTCAAGTTTCTTTCTGCAAAAACTCCTTTTATCTCACTCTTTAAAAGAATCTCATTAGCACATTTTGTCTTTCTTTAAGAATGTTACTGAGTGTTAACCATACCAAAAGGAACTCTGTAATCAGCCACAGTCTTTGAATACTCTCCCTTAGTTTGTAGAAGGAATGAGATCATCAAAACAATCCTTGACCCCCAAGAAGAAAACAACAACCAACCCAGCAGAATTGGAAAAATGAGTCTGGTGGGGAAGTTTCCCTGAATCATAAACAAATCAATGATGTCCCACTAAAGAAGAAAAGATCTGACTGTTTTCCAAATTTCATTAGGAAAGAAATCATTACATATGCAGACATGAGCTCTTTTCCTGCTTTTCAAGAAGCCACTTAAACACAAAGGCAGCGGGGAAATGTTCTTTGCAAAAGCACAGTGGACATGCAGCAGATACTCCGGGGTCCAAGGTAAGGTGGAATTTGGTCAATGGGCACGCTTTGCAAGGCTTGCTACTCCCCCCCACCTACTTCCACACAATCCATTATCACCCAAAGAATTCCACCATCTGTGGCCACAGAGAAAACCTTCCGCCTGTTGGGAACATGTGTCAGTACATTTCTGGAATGACCAGATGCCCTTGCTCAAGCCCTAGTCTATGGGCAAGGAGGATGGAGTATCTTGGTCTTTTTTCTCCAGTCAAGTCGTCAATTCCAATTCACTAGAACTCTTCAGTAGTGACCAATTCAGGAACCAGAATTGATGCAGTGGGGGAATCGTTTCTTTCCTTCTTTAAGCATTTTCCTTCCACCTGGGTGGCTCGGTTAAGCCGACTTCAGTTTAGGTCATGATCTCGTGGTTCACCAGTTGGAACCTATATCTCTGTCTTCAGCACAGAGCCTACTTCAGATGCTCTGTCTCCCTCTCTCTCTGCCCCTTCCCTGCTCTCTCTCTCTCAAAAATTAAAAAAAAAAACTTAAAAAAGAATTTATGTGTATGTAAGATGAAGACTTAAGTTTTTATGNAAACACCTTATTCTTAGAGTGCCTGGGCAGCTCAGTCAATTAGGATAAGCATCCAACTCCTGATTTCAGCTCAGGTCATGATCTCAGTGTTCGTGAGATCAAACACCGTATTGGGCTCTGTGTCAACAATGCAAAGCCTACTTGGGATTCTGTCTCTCCCTCTCTCTCTGCCCCTCCATCTCTCTCTTTCTCTCTCAAAAATAGATAAACATTTAAAAATTAATAAATAAATAAATGCATACATACATAAAAGCACTCTATTTTCCGGTTTATATAAGAAGTAAGTAAGCTTGGTTGCTGCAAAACGAATTTGGAAAAAAAAAAAAAAAGAATTTTATAACTTTATAAGTAAGTTTTCCCCTCAACCATCTCCTCCTTATGTCATTCCCCAGTGATAACCACTGCTAATTAGGTAATGGACTTTCAATGAAAAGAATGGGATTGCATTAAATTAAGACTGACCACCCCCACCCCCGCCATCCTTGGGTCACTGGGAAGCAAAGAAAGATATCAATATCAATGTGCAGTTATTAATTTGCCATCAGTCTTGTCTTGCTTTTGCCTTCACATTTGATGAAAGGGTGGCACTTAGCACCAAAAGATTGGCTCACATTCCAGACACCTGGCTCAGCACTGCTTTCACCCAAATCTCACTCCCATTCTGAATGAACTCATTTACCTTCATGCTTTGGTTCCTATATGCTACAATTCCCAGCGCCAGCCTTGCCTGCCTACCGGATAGACAGACAGACAGACCTCCCTGGAGGAGCCGTGGGCCTCTCAGTCACGTCTTGGGAGTGTCTATCCACATTAGGGAGCCGGAAAACCAGAAACCATCCTAGGCTCTACCTTTCAGGGCCCACCTCCGATCGCGTTCACCACCAAACCTCTGCATTTTCCTCTCTGAGTCTCTTTCAAATCCATGCTGCCTCCCACTGAAATCACTCAGAGCCTCATCTCTTCCCACCCAGATTGCCAAGATTCTGCCACCTTCGTCTGCAGACTACAGCTCAAATCAGCTGTCTTCCCCACATTTCTAATGCCACCACCTCTTCCTTGCCAGGAACAACCAAGCCAGCTTCCTAGCAGATTTCCCTGCTTCCAGTCGTGCTTTGCAGAGTAGCCAAGAGGACTTCTGCTCATGCTTTGGTCCCTGAATAGATGTCATTGCCTAAGGAGGCCTTCCTTTGGTCACCCATTGAAGAGGAGCCCCTCCCTCTCCATACTTGACTATGACATCATGGAATTCCACTCATACCACCTACTGCCATTTGCAAATATAAATTTATGTTGGTGTCTAGTTAAACTTGTCTCTCTCATTGTCCACTGTCTTGGTCACTACTATATCCCCAGCACCTAAGCTGTCACCTAACACATGGTAGACATTCAAAGAAGATTTGTTGAATGAATGAATGACCGGTGCTTTCTAACCGATCTCCCTCTCTTGGCCTTCTGCTATTCTATTCTCGAGTTAGAGAAGTTTTTCTAAGTTGCAAATATGATCTCATCATCTGCTGGTTAAAATTTTAGCAAGGGAATTAACAAGAACCAATTCCAACTCCTTTACGCTATCTGCCATTTTCCAAGACACAGCTCATGCCACACTGGTCCTCCTTACACTTACACACACTAAACCCCTGCCGGTTCCCACATGGGTCACACTCTTGTGACCCTGTATCTCCTTTTTCCTTCCTCAACATCCCACATTCAGTGTTTCCTGTCCTGAAAACCCTTCCTTGGTTCTTCAAACACTGACCTTGATGCTACTTCTACTCATACCAAGTTTAGGCTTTTCAAAAAACGTTAAGCAGCTATGTTTTCCCTACTGGTTTGTATATTTCTTGAGGACAAGCACCAGGCCATTCACCTTTATATTTCCAGTACTTTCCATTGTACTTGGAAAATAGTGGGTGCTCAACAGAATTGCATTATCATTAACACCTGGTAAAGCAAAGATAGCAACAGTCAGGACAGACCTGTCAGACAGATATTGGCTACAAACACAGGTCACCTACATGAGCACGTGCTGGCCAGATGTCAGCCAGGTCTGATGAGTCAGTGAATGAATGAATGAATGAATGAATGAATGAATGAATGAATGAATGAATGAAACCTGCACACCCTCCGTTCTGTGCCTATCCCTGTGCTTCTCCCAAGGACAGGCAGCAACAGAGTCCCTCTCTGTCCAGGCCTCCCCGCCGGTGGCTGTTCTCAAATGCTCCCGCCAGCCTGGCAGTCAGCCCCAGGCTCCAGACAGCCCTGTCTGCATGTCTGTTTGAGTTGTAACCACAGCACTTGCTGCCATTTGTCTTGGGAGAGGTTCCCTTGAAATGCATTCATGCCCCACGTTGAGTTAACACAGCTCAGCTGCAGAGTGATTTATTGTTCAGGGAGTAATTATCAGAACTTCTTGTCAACTCTGCTCCATTTTACTGAGGGGGAAAAAAGATGTATTTTGAGCAAAACAAGCCCAGGACACAGCACTTGTAGGAATTAGCTGATGAATGAGAGATAGAAGGCACAATGCTGGCCCTAGCGGGGCATGCAATCCTCACCAGATGAACTCAAGCCAACCTGTTTCTAAATAAATATGACTCTCCGCAGTCGGCACAGCCCATGTCGGGCTGACTCCACGGTTTTCCATGCTTTTCTTCCCTGAGAAGAAGGCATCATGTAAATGGAGATCTGAGTAACGTTTTACCTTTTTCCTTCTCTTCATTTTGCTTGGCTCAGCCAACAGGCCTGGTGTAAAATATGCTACCCTATTCCCATGTCCAGGAAAGGGTCAGTTCTAGTCTCTAGCCTGAGATTACACCCCAACCTACACCCCAGCCTTGGAAATCCCTGGAATAAATGAAGTTTCCAATCCAGAGCAAACGGGAGGTGCGCTGTCATACACCGGAAAACAGAACATAGGTATATTCTGTGTCAGATGGTGACAAGTGATATATCTGATACTGGATACATGTCATATCAGAGACACCAACATAAATTTGGAATAGGATTCTGTAATAAATTCACAATATTGGTAATAATCCAGAAAATACAGGGTCCGGTGAGCTGGATGGTGATGCAGTCCAATGAGTTAACATCTCTGTGTGACCATCTGCGATTCGATTTGATGCCTGAATTGGATTTGATCCACTTTGCAGGAAGGAAAGGAAGAGAAAACAGAAATTGGGAGTAGAGAAATCATACTTTGTTAGGTCCTCTTAGACCAGGGGCATTTTGCATCGAATGTTCCCTTCACAGCAATCCAGAGAAATCCACACATAACCCCAGCCTCCATGGGCCAGTTTACGGATGGACGGCACGGGATCCAGAAGGTCAGGAAACATACCAAGGGCACGAAACATCTGGGCAGGGTGGACGCTGGGCTGCAGATCCCCACTGTGCTGCCCCCAAACTCCTTCCACTGAGTCACGTTGCTTCTCAGTAAAATGGGGTGCAGAGTTTCTAAAATGGTAAACATAATAATAGCAAGTACCAGTCCTCACATCTCTGTGCTCAGCACTGTTTTGGGGCTTGCTATGCATCAACTCCTCTAGGCCTCCCAACAAATGCATACAGTAGAGTCCACCTTACTCCCATTCTACAGATGAGCAAACTGAGGCACCATGGGTAACGCAACCAATAAGCACGGGTAAGTAGTAGGGCTGGACTTTGGACCTAGGCAGGTTGCCTCCCAAGCCTGGGCGACCAATGTTATAGAAACAAACCCAACTGGTGCTACATATCGTATTCCCAGGAGGAGCCCTGGGAATTGACCACTTCACTGACCTTTCACTCCCAGGCTGCTGTAATTGCCCACCTTGGCCTGAGAGAGAAGAACTGAGGCCCCGAACATCTTGGTTCTGGAAGAGCATGAGGCTGCCCTTTAGGAAGAACACTGTAATCAGACGGAAGGAAAGAGGCCATTCTTTCGAGACAAGCCATTAAAGCTTTGGGATAATATTTTCAATTTATGTGGCTTCTGCCTCACTGAGGAATCATAGGCTATTCTAATTTTATTTTTAATGTTTGTGTGATGAGTTCGCTGAGATAGTCCTCCCCTGACCGCCTCAGCATGGCATCATTTCTTCCGACCTTTCCGTGTCCCCGATGGAGCCTCGGGTTAAGCTGCGTGCTTATTATCCAGAAGGTATTAATAGCCCCTCTGTCCGACAGCGTGCTCTGTTCCTCCAACGTGCATATGAGGAGAGCAGGGAACACAGTATTCTTTTGGGTTAAAAAAGTAAATAAAAAGACAGTGTGTAGGAAGTGTGGAGAATTGGTTAAGGAAGGGAGAGTGTAGTATATGTTATATGGAATGAGAACACGCTAGTCTCCTTGCAAAGCAAATAAGGCTGCAGAGTATGAACCAGCCCCTGCCCATCAGAAGGACAGTGCCTCGGAAACTTCTTTTCCTTCTTTTTTTTTTAGGTGTTTTTATTGTATTTATTTTATTTTTTTTTAATGTTTATTTATTTTTGAGAGAGAGAGAGAGTGCAAGCAGGGGAGGGGCAGAGAGAGAGGAAGACACAGAATCCAAGCAGGCTCCAGGCTCCGAGCTGTCAGCACAGAGCCGGATGCGGGGCTCAAACTTACGCATCGTGAGATTACAACCTGAGCCAAAGCCAGATGCTTAACCGACTGGACCACCCAGCTGCCGCAGAAACTTCTCTTCAACTACTCATTTCGTGATAGGAGGAGAAGTCTAGAAATATGGACTCTGATCTGTTGAATGTTGTGGTAGCCATGGTTTCTAAAATAGAATCAAGACATAGGGTCGTGGGCGATTTCCAGGTGCCGGGGGTAGTCTGAGAGACAGTGGGGATTCTCACAGGCTGGGACCCCCAGCACTTCTCTGGTTTGTGGAGGTGGGAGGCGGAGGCTGCAGGAGTCAGTGCTGTAGGGTGAGCCCCAGTGGAGGGGCTCTGCTGTCTGAATCAAACACAGTGTGCAAGTGCTGAGGGGACAGTGTCGATGGCAGTACAGAGCACTTAGCAGTGGCATTTCTAGCATGGGATGAGCCTCGATGGAGAGCCACTGGCAGCTGGGCAGCCTGCTGGGATCAACAAAATCACACCTCATGACCTCATCGTTGTGCTGTCCTGCTGAGCACAAAAAGTAAGGTAGAAAACATTAAGTTGTTAATTACTATTACTATTATTGTTAACTATTGTTATTCTTACAAATGAGACTTTCCTAAGTTATTCTTTTTTTAATTATTTATTTGAGAGAGAGACAGAGAGACAGAGAGACAGAGGGCAAGCAGGAGAGGGGCAGAGAGAGAGGGAGACACAGAATCGAAGCAAGTTTCAGGCTCTGAGCTGTCAGCACAGAGCCCGATGCAGAGCTTGAACCCACAAACTATGAGATCATGACCTGAGTTGAAGTCGGATGCCTAACCGACTGAGCCACACAGGCGCCCCCTAAGTTATTCTTAAAGGAGATTCTCTCAATTATCATTTCCATCCAAAATGAAGGGACAGCAGCTAAAATACTACCAACCCTTCATGCCAGCTGATACCCCCAAGATACCAATATTTCCTGAGTTTCCATTTTCTGTTGCCCTGGCCACTGTGGAGGAGGGTGGGGGGGTGAATACAAACACACATAGAATTGCATCCAGAAATGACCACGATGTCCCCAGGACATCATCTATATCCCACAGATAAGCCACTTAATTGACGTGGCTTGAGAAAAAGAAAAGCTTTTCTAATCTGTCATGTGTCCCTCCTGCACCACACAGAACACAGCAAGTGAGATCTCCAACTTACTCTACTCCTGAAGAGCCTCAGAGCTTTCTACTGGCACCAGATTCTGTTTTCTAAGAAGGTTGCTGGTGAGTTAGCTAATGCCTCCTCCGAGATTGGTGTATCTAATGAGAGCTCGTTATCTCCCCAGCCTGCTGGACTTGTAACTCTTCACCCTAACTACAAATCAGAAGGACCAGAGTGCTGGTTCAACTACACACTCCTGAGCCCCACAACCCAGACCTCATGGGAAGCAGATCCTCCTCGGGTGGGGTTTAACCATCGGCATTTTACATGAGCTCTCCAGGTGATTCTTTGTGTCATCAGACTGGGGACCATTGACAAGAGGGGGAACCTTATGGGAAGGGAGTGAGACACTCCTCTGTAAGAACGTGTCACCGGTATGAGTTGGTGGAAAGACCCAGTGGATATTCCAATAAGTGACAGGACAATTATTGAAGAGGTCTAGGGGCACTAAGGAGGGCATTGGGGCTCTAGGGCACCAAAATAAGGAATAAAAGTGGTCCACATTCAGACAGCACGTACATTACTGTCTTGCCCGTGAACACTATGGCCACTACAGACAGCCTTGCCATGTTGGCCAATGTGGACAGAAATAGTTTTCTCCCAGCAATCCTGTCCCTGCTGTGGGCCAATCCTAAACCAATGAGGGTCCACAGCAAGGCATTCTTTTTTTTTTTTTACATTTATTTTTTTTCCTTTCTTACTTTGTTTTTTTATTTTTTTACATTTTTTTAATTTTTTTTAAATTTTTTTTCCTTTCTTACTTAATTTTTTTTTACAGACAGTTTATTGTCAAATTGGTTTCCATATAACACCCAGCGCTCATCCCCACAAGTGCCTCCTCCATGCCCATCCCCCCCCTCCCCCTCACATCCATCAGTCCTCAGTTTGTTTCTCAGCATTCAAGAGTCTCTCATGGTTTGCCTCTCTCCCTTTCCCCCACCATTTCCCCCTTCTTCTCCCCCTTGTTCCTCCGTCAAGTTCCTCCTAATCCTCCTATACGTGCAAACATATGATATTTGTCCTTCTCTGCCTGACTTATTTCCACAGCAAGGCATTCTGACTCTCCCTTCCTGGAGCCCCCTCACAAGGGCCCCGTGCCAACCACTTTGCCTTCATTTGCGGAGGAGATAAAGTCAGAGCCGAACCGAACCCATCCTCAATGACAAAATATATTAGTGCAAGTGTTGTCTTCGTGCACAATTGTTTGAGAATCTTCTTCTGGGTCAGCTTTGCTTTTCACTTTTAGTTGTATAAACAGCCTTGGCTCTTGGCCTTCAGTTCCCTGACAAGGCAAATGATCACATAAGAAATAGCACTGACCATGGTGGCCCTGGCAAGGCAAGCGCAGAGTTGCCAGAGACAGCTTTAGCCAAACTCGTTCTTGCTTTTTGGGTTCCATGACAAGGCCCTCAGGAAGGCTCCCCGGGCCTGTGGCTTTTCAGCCTGGACGGCCCCCATGCATTCCTCCATCCTCAAAGAACCGTCCATATCATGCTCCTTTAAGACAACAGCAGTAAGCATCGGCTCCATTCCTCCACGAGCCAGGCTCTTTGCCCAACCTTTTACATGCGTTATTGTTCATCTGTATCACAACCCTGCACTACATGCATTGTTTCAGCTCAGAGAATTTCAGAGACATTCAGAGCACCTTATCCCAGATCACACAGGACTTCTTACTGTTCTAGTATTTCAAGAAACCATGATGTTTTAACAACTGAGATTGGAGTCCATTTGTTGTTGTAAAAAATATTTTACTACTTTAAAAAGGTGAACTCTGAATCACTTAGGTTTTCTGATCAAGATCAATGACTCCAATATTCAGTTAAAAAAAAAAAAACCCTATATCCAAGCCACAAATCTAAGCCAGTGTCTGCCTGATCGGCCAGAGTAGACAACCACATTGTGCTATCGCTAAGTGTCTCTTTTGAGAATTAATCTTACTCTAGTTTATAATTTTTCCAAACAAATGGGATACAGTGAAGATGGTGTGAAAGTTGATAAGTTAGCCTGCACTGGATTCACCCTCTACACCTGACGAACGCAAAGGCGCAAAGACCATAGGGCATAACAGCACAAACAGGAGTGCCTGTACTCGTGAGCGCAGGCCGCCATGACAAAATATCACAGACGGGGTAGTTAAAAACCAGTACTTTCTCTGTCACAGTTCTGGAGGCTGGAAGTGCAAGCTCAAAGCATGGAGAGGGTTGGTTTCTTCTGAGGCTTCTCTCCTTAGCTTGCAGCTAGACCTCCAGCCCTGTGTCTTCCCATGGCCTTCGCTCCATGCATGAGGATGCCTGGCCTCTGTTCCTCTTCTTCTAAGGCCACCAGTCATACTGGATGAGGATCTCAATCGATGAGCTCGTTTAGCCTTAACTACCTCCCTGAAAACCCCATTCCAAATACAGTCATGTTGGGACTTAGGGCTTCAAAGTACGAATTTTGACAGTGACATGACTCAGTTCATAACAGCCCCTTATCAACCAGAGTCCAGTTCATGAAAAGAAGATGTTCCAACACGCCTCTGGGGGCACTTTGGTACATAACACAAAAACGCGTTTCCCCAGGTGTCAACCTGGCTTCATTTTTGTGCACTTCGCTCCAGATCTGGGCAGGTGCGTTTCCATTTTTATGCAGACCTTCTACTTACTGTTATGTAATAAACGTTTTCCCCGCAGTTAGTTGCTGTAATTTTAATCGCAATGGTTTCGTATTTTGCACACGGTGTGGCACATTAAGCATTAAACGTTCTCAGTGAGAAGGGGACAAAGCTACTCTGGAGGTGGGGCTGGGAGAGTCTGAGGAGAAAGGCAGCAGCAGGCAGCCCCTCCCCCCTCAGTCCAACCAGGATGACTGAGGGTAACTGCAACACGAGCCTATCCAGAGACAGGTGGATTTCTGTGTGAAGCAGTATTTCTCATCGGACACACTTAGATTTTGATCTGCTAATCAGTCACTTACTAGCATATGATCCTGGTGAATAATCTTTGCTCTGAGACACGGATTCCCACTCTGTGAAAGAATGCCTACCTCACAGGGTCCAGGATGAAACGTGACAACAGGTAGGGTGTCTGGTATGTGGTATGTGTCCCAGAGGCCTTAGATGAATGGCTGAGATGAGGACCATTGGAATCCCCTTCAAACACACTGAACACACGGGCTTTTGGTGAGGTAGACCCAAGTCCAGTGTCTACCCCACCCCACCCCCTCTTACTGAGGGCTCACCCCAGCTCACCAGTTACCTGTTTAGAGACCTTGGGCAAATTATTTCACCTCTCTGCTCCTCAGTTTGTGATAATAATATCTAATGATGGTTTTGTTGTGAGAATTAATGTATATACCTAATGTGCTGGGACATGATGCTTCTTGATATCTGAAAGACAGTAAATGGCATTTTTGTGTAGTATTTAATTTATCCAGAGAAAATATTGAAAACCATATCTGACCTTGCTTTGCCTCGGTGACATTGAAATAGTTATTTAATAACCCTGAGCCTCAGTGTTCTCACAAATAAAGTGGTTATAATAATGATTATAGGATATATTATATGCTATATAATAATAATAATAATCTTAGACAATGAATGCTTAAATAATTAACTAAATAGAATATCCCAAATCCTGATACAGTGCCTGGTACATGGAAACTTTCCATAAATCTTTGCGAATGAAAGAGAAAAGAAAGAAGACTTGAAGAGTTCCAATCCACTGATGAACAACATGGAAGCAATTGTGTAGACAAGTAATGTGTTATTATAGGAGTCAACAATTCAAGGATCCCTTCACCAAAACAGACTGTTTGGGCTCTCTTTTTTAAGTGTTCATCACCAGCTCTCTGACACTCGTGATGTGCTGAGGGCTCTCATGTCTGACATTCTGAGTCCTCAAGTCATTTCCATCATTCAGGATGGAAGTCCTCTCCTCAAGAACACAGGCGAGGAAGGAAAGTAAGTAATTGCCCTGGAAACCTTTCCATGTGGACAAAAGAGGAGCCAGTTCAGATACCAAAACCTCAGTTCCATTTTCAGCCCCTCACATCTCTAGTTCCAGCAACACAAACTGGCATCCGATTCATCTTCCTAAAGCCCAGCCCCAGAGAAGGCACTTTCCAGCTTAAAAACACAGTTTTCTTATTGTGGGGCAAATTATGAAAAAAAAAAAAAACAGAAAAACAACCTTCAAACTCAGTATTCAAAACACTCCACTCCAGAACCTGGCCCCTGTCTACCTCCCTGGCCTTACCTCCCACAAATCTCCAAAGTTACTGCCATGTGCTGAGCCAGCCCCATTACTTACTGAGCCTGGATCACTTTCCTGTGATTTACCTTATTGGTTACTGAGCCTGGATCCCTTTC
This sequence comes from Crocuta crocuta, assembly GCF_008692635.1. Taxonomy (NCBI): domain Eukaryota; kingdom Metazoa; phylum Chordata; class Mammalia; order Carnivora; family Hyaenidae; genus Crocuta; species Crocuta crocuta. The sequence goes on from NW_027551559.1 coordinate 3,355,729, forward strand.
CCATGAGTTCCCACCTCATCAATCTCCCTCTGTTAAAATTCTGTCCAATCTTTATGAGCTATCTACCCTTGGAAGATCTCACTAACTCCTACGTTTCTGTTGTGCTTTCTCATTCATTGTACTCCGATCAACTCTTAATTGCTCCTTTTGTCTGATATTTAACCATAACAGTAATTTTTATGTCAATTCCTATCCCCATGCCCACACCCCTATTGAATTATAACATCCTTTAGGGCCAGGAAGACCATACCTAGTCCCATATTTGGCCGTGTACACATTTAAATACTTGTTGAACTCGGTTACACTTGCCAGGATCCAGAAGCCAGTCCAAAGGATTTTTTAAATAGTTTGTATTTTTAAAAACCAGTTCAAATATTTATTCAGCAATATTTTCTGCATACTTACTAGAAGGCAAGAGATAATTTTTTTTATTGCTCTTGACAAGGTTTCAAGATGACATGAAAAAGACCAATGTAGAGACTTGACTGAGGCTAAAGAAGCCAATGCACACATGTAGGGTGTAGGGAGCCCATCATTATCATGGTTCACTGGGGGAGCCCTGAGGGAGCTGGCAAGCACGTGGTCCATCGTGCTATGATAGGAAGGTAGCTCACACCACCTGGGGCAGTGCTCATGGCAGTGGTCACCAGATCCAAAGACATGATCACAGAATGGCATCAGGTCATTTGTGTGTGTGACGGAGAGAATTTGTTCCCTAATGGATCTGACTCCTTTTTTCCTTACAAATATTAGGTAATGCTGTTTAGGTTTCTCTTTGGGAGGGCTCACCCAGGAAGTCTCAGAGTTCTAAGAACGTTTATGAGGATCTTCGGGAAAGGGAAGAATTCGACTGGGCAACTTTCTGTTAAGGCCTGGATACAAAAGCTGGACACTTCTCAATAAAACCAGATCCACAAAACCCACAAACCAAAACAAACCAAACTGTGAAGACTTTCTAAACTAGCTACAGAAAGGAGTACACTTGTATTAGAGCAGCAGTTTATGATGGGTAATAATTGGCCAAAATTAAAACCAATTGTCAAAACACTTTATATTAGAAAAACTAAGGAAACCCTTAACCTTCATGAAAGATGGCCTTTCTTATAGGTTGGTAGATTAATTATTCCAAAGCAAAATACATGTGAGGAGTAGGGGTATGCATGTATTTCTGTGAAAAATGAGTATTTTGTAGAATTCTATTTTAGGGGCACCTGAGTGGTAGATTAAATGTCTGACTTTGGCTCAGATCATGATCTCAAGGTTCGTGAGTTGGAGCCCCACATCAGTCTCTGTGCTGACAGCTCAGAGCCTGAAGCCTGCTTCATGTTGTGTCTCCTCTCTGCCCCAATCTCATTCACATTCTGTCTCTCTCTCTCTCTCTCTCTCTCTATCAAAAATAAATAAACATTAAAAAAAAGAATTCTATTTTAATATCTTTATCTTTTCACAGCTTACTTAATGTTATACCACTTTACATAAAATATAAAGAATCTTGCAAACTTATAGATAGAATTGATCCCTGTATGTTAAAGTTGTCAGATGTATTACATTTATATACATTATGAATCCCACAGTACCATGATACAATTTTTGCTTTCAATTAGTCATGTGTATTTTTATTTTGAAGATCTGTGATTTGGGCATATACATTTATAAATGTTTGGAGGCATATACATTTCTGATTAGTTGACCCTTTGTCTTAAAATATCCCTCTTTAACTCCAGTAGAACCCTTTGTTGTGATGTCCACTATCTGACATTAATATAGTTACCCCATCATTCTTTTGCTATCTACATGGCACATCTTTTAATATCCATTTACTTCAACCTATCTATGTCTTTATATTTAAAGCACATCTTTCATTTTGGGGTGGAGTTTTGATTTTTTTCTCTCTCTTCTGACAATCTATCCCTCTTAATTGGAATGGTTAGTATATTTAAATTTAGTGCACTTTTCCATATGGTGAGATTCAGGTCTGCCATTTTACTATTTGCTTTGTGCTTTTTCCCTCTGTTTTTTGGTTCCTCTGTTCTTTCCTTCTTATTTTTGTTGGGATTAATTGAATATTTATTACAATCCTCTGTATTTTTATGATCATAGATGATATCCCTGGTTACCTGTCACCCTCATGGTTTCAGGATTCCTGATTCTGACAATTCTCTAGCTCTAGCCATAAAGTACATCAGACGCCCAGAACTTAGGGATTTACACTTTATGTGACCTCATAATCTAATTCATCTAATATATTCAGCTTGTCAGACAAAAATATATGAACACCTGCTAGGTTCCATCCAGATGCCACAGTACAAGATGCTTTTATTCAGTCCCTCTCCTTTAGCAAATTTAAGGCACTAAAATTTCCTTCTGGGAGATTCCAATTGTTCCTACCATTAATGATAACATCCTCCCTCAAGATTCAAACGTGTGTTCACTAGCAAAAGTTATTCCATTCTTTCCAAACAATTGCCTTTGCCTGCATAGGGACATCTGGAAGAGGTAAACTTTCCTCTCCCTAACTCAGTATCCCTCACTTGGCTTCTGGTCCAAAGTGAGTCGGCTTCATGTCTTTCTTCCTCATAAGACCCACATGTCTACTTCAGCTTGCCTGGAAGCCCTGGCTGGTATCCCTCTGGCTTCTCTCCTAGTCAAGTTTTCTTGAGATGTTCTATCAAATCAAATACTTTCAAGTCATCATCTGGGATCTTCCTCTTCTCCATCCTTTTCCCATCTAGTTCATTCTTTATCCTGTGACTTTCTTTCTTTTTTTCTCAACAAGTGTCCTTTAGCTCTCAAAGCTGTGATCCTCAGCACTATCAATTTCATGTAGGTTACTTAGGGGTCCCTTCCAATTAATCAGACAAAAGGCTCAACCAGTGAAAAAAGCAGGCCCCTATACAGTCATAAACAGGCTTCTTCTGTATTCCTCAGAGGCTCTCCTTTGCTTCGTCTAAGCAAAACCTGCGCAGGGGAAGGAGGAGTGAGGGTGTGGTGTGGGCATGGGGGCCACACGTGGTGCTTGGGCTCTCCCTGTGGTGGCGGTGGCATATTTATCAAGAAAGGTGAAGCGGTTGCCTCAATAGCACAGCTTTCAGAGTCCATGTTTGGGGTGCGGCAAAATGTAAAGCCAACCCAGCTGGCTGTAGGGCTTGCCCCGCCTCCCAGAAGGCATCTGCCTGTGCTCTTCACCCAAGGTTCTCAGCCTTAGACAAGTAGATGTCTACACCTTAGTCATCTGAAAAGTTTAAGAAGAGAACACACTGATGCAGGACACATCAGCAAACCAATTAATTCAGGATTTGGGGGCTGGGCTCAGATGGTGCATGTTTTGTAAAGGTCTCCATGTGATTTTAACCAGAGCTTTGGTAAAGCTCTCCAAGTGATTTAACCAGAGCCGGCAACCAGTGAAGTCACTAGTCTGGATTCTCAGCAGAGACTACAGTGTCCCAGAGTCCATCTTCCAAATTTTCTCCCCACCATTCACCCCAGCTCTGAGAACTTCCTTCCATTTGAGGAGCATAGAAATAGAGTATCCACAGTTATGATTTTCAATGGGAGCAATCCCCTCCCCACATTGGCAATGTCTGGAGGCATTTGGGCTTGTCACCCCTAAGGGAAGCAGTAAATCAAAGCCAGAGATGCTGCTAAATGTACTACAATGGACAGGAAGTCACTGCTCTATACAACAAAGGATTATTCAGGGCCAAATGTTGATAGTGCTGAGGTTGAGAAACCTTGGTTTACAAGAAGGATGATGGGCTGCAGTGGCCGTGGGCCAGTGGCTTGTCACCCTGGACACAGGTAGGGTGCAGAGCGGATTCTGTGCAAGCCTTGGGCTCCAGGGCCATGCGCGAGTTGCTCACTATAACACTGGACCTCATCTGTACATCATATTCCAGGTTGGCTAGTTGATTTGCTCTTATCAAAATAAGCCAGATATGAGGAAGGGCTAAAAGCATGAAAAACAAATTCCAAAGAGACCAGGGATGGTAAAAAAGAGAGAGAGAGAGTAAATGTCATTTGCAAAGTCCATAAACTCAGCAAGTACACTGTAGCTGTGCAAGACCATTAGCCCATGAAAATTAATTCTAGTTTTCATTCAGTAGTAACTGGCATTAAAAAAAAAAAAAAAAAGACAAGTAATTTTGAACAGTGCCATCCCAGCCAATGCCAACTACTTGTCTATCTGGGGTAAGGCACTGTCAATCACTGAGCCCATGAAGCAGAAAAACAGTAATTTCAGAGAGCTTGCAAATCACCCAAACAGCAGCCTGTTTTCACTTCTTTCTTCCATTTAAAAGCATTTGAGAATCAGCTAGATGGAAAGCACTCCTCTGAAAATCTGAAGATAGAAGGTTTATTGGTTCTCTTCAGACCAAAAGAAGGAAAATAAGGTAGTGGCCACAAAGAAAATGAAGTGTGTGTTTCTCCCACTTCACATCTAATGAATGAAATAGTCCGACAGTCAACCTCAGCTGAGGAGAGAGAATGAGCTGTACTTCACTCGATTTGCAGGCTGTAAGTAATGGGTGCCAGAGTCAGAGAAGAAGACTCTGATTCCTCAACAAATAAAAAAACCTGCCTTTTAGAGAAATGTTGATATCTGTTAACATAGGCTGAAAGTGTGGCTATGAAAACGGGGCTTGTAATCCATAATAACCATGAACGTCCAATTCCCACAAGGAGCTTGGAAATTTGTGGGGAAAAAATTCTAGTTCTATTTTGAGGCCAGACCTTTCTGGTTTGGCAAATGTTTTATGAGGAGGATGGTCATTAACGTGTCACCTTTTGAGATAGAGTGGGAGCCCCTTCCTATAAAGAAAATTTTAGAGCAGAGTCAAAAACCGTGTCACAATCTTTTTATCTCCAAGATGGAGCACATCTAAAGAAGAACAAGTATTTTTTTTCCCTGTGTCCAATTGCTTGGTGTCACTTTCTAAAGTTTTTGTCATCATCCCATCTTACCAGAGGCCATTTTCTCTTGAGACTACAAGAAACTTAAATATCAGTTTGATGGTGAAATATACATGATTCCCTGCATTAATAACCATCCTAAAGCTAACCTCAGTGGACGTGACTGATTACTTCATTCTCTCGGTACTGGGTTCCACTGTGCTTGTTCTGAGTGTCCTGTAGGTCAAGAGAAGCAGGACCTAGAATTCCAGAATCTTAATCCAAAATTCAGACTGAACATCTCCCTCTTGCTCCCCCTTGGTCAAGAGGACAAGTAACCCGAGCTGCTACTGATGAGAGGTTCTACCAACCCAACACAAAATTCAACATGGGATTAAGAGCTGTACTCTTGTTTTCTGGAATTGGCTCTCTACTCTATGGCTCTGGAACAAATGAAAGCAATCTGATCTGTATAAAGATCAAGTCCTGGTTAGGCACAGATAGAATTTTAAAGAAATTCTTTTCTTCCATGGACGGATGGGAGCACTGTTGAGTGAACAGATGCATGGGTAAATGGAAAAGTGGTAAATGGATGGGCCTATGCATATATGAAGGAATGGAGAGATGGCTAATTGGGTGGATGGGTAGAGACACAAAGATGAGGCAATTATATGGTTACACTGTTAAGGGAACACAGAAAAGAGGGCTTACTTCCATCTGGCAGAAGATAATACAGAAGCCGGAGACTTCAAGATAAAGCCTTTAAATGTTTCCAGGAGATCTCTTAGAAGCAAAAAAAAAAAAAAAAAGGTTTGAACCAACATGAGAAAAAAAACAGAGTTTAAGCTGTAGTTACAATGATGAGTGGCCCAGGGTGGCCCAGGGTAAGAATAACAGGAAATGAGGTTTTCTCCAGGAAAGGTGACCTGCCAGCTACTTCTGTCACTACTTAAATGAGTTCTGTGGACTTTTATACCTCGGCACAACCATATTGTCACTGTAATGATATCCTATTAGCTTTTGCATTTCCTTCTGTTGGGAAGAAAACTTCCTTTATCGACTTGTGTTCAAGTAGTCCGGGACCGGGGAAGCAACTGACGACAGACAGACTCCTGGGAGAGAAGTCGCTCTTAAGCCGTGACTCCATGAACAGCCAGGGGTCAGGGTTTATAGGTCAGCTTGGCCGGGTGTGGGCGGGGCGAGGGATAACGTATGGGAGGTTCTGATGGATCCTTCTACACAACGTTCTTGAAATACTGCAATCTTAAAGGTCAGTCGCCTCCCTGACTGTAGAGTCCCTCGGAGACAGGAGGAAGGGGCACCCGCAGCTGAATTCCCAAAAAGCCCTTATTTAGTCAGATAAGGGGCATTCAGAGATTTCTTTCTGCACCTGCTATAACCCAAATGTTTTCAGTTTAAAGGAATCTTGAGGGGCGCCTGGGTGGCCTAGTCTGTTAAGCGTCCGACTTTCGCTCAGGTCATGATCTCGCGGTTCGTGGGTTCGNTTATTTCTCTATCTTTTGTCTGGCTCTCTTACCATCCCGAAGTCACACTAAGGACCCTGGATTTTGTCCAGTGGTAAGAAGAGCTTCTGAAGGATTGAAAGCCAGGTGATTTGCAGAGACCTGGAACTGAATTTCTAAAAGCGAAGCACAGCCTCAAGAGTAGTGCAAGCAGCAGCAAGAAGAATGACTCCGGAGAGGAGAGTGAGGCACGCATCCGTGCCCGGCACTCGAGGCCCGCGGGCGTGTGCAGGAGGAGGCAGACCACCAGGCCAGGATGCAGGGCAGGAGCGGCACCCGCAGTGGGCTCTCTCCTGCCACTGGGGGCAGCAGGGCAGCTGGCACCGGGGCTGATGCCTGCAGATTCGGGCTCCTGGCCTGGCCTCATCCTTCCCTGGCCATGCAAGCGAGTTACCTTCTTCAAGTCTCAGTTTTGCCAATCAATTAATGGGAAGAATATTTCTTTTACGCGATTACTGTAAAGTTTAAAATGAGAAATCAATTGCAAAGTGTGCATGGTGGATATCCAAGAGGGATCTTTCCCTGCCCTTCCTCCCCCTACCTCCCCTTGGGAGAAACCGTAGTGTGCATCAGCACAGGGCCACTGCCTTCCTCACTGTATTCCATGCGAGACATGTCTTTCCCCCCTTTCTCCGCATTTCTTATGTAGCTAAGACCAGATAAACAGCCCCTCCCAACGCCCAGATCCTAGAATTGTAACTAAGAGAATGAGAGCTAAAACCATCTACAGCCCACAGCTTCCCAAGTACATCTCTCCATTCAACACCCTCATTAGGACTTTACATTTCCAGGAAATCCTTGCCCAAAGAGATCAGTCCATAAGTTACTTCCTTGTTTGTTTCAGGAACTTCCTGAAAATCCATACGCCAACAGAACTACACAGCCAGCCCGCGCCAGGGTGGGAAGCCTTTTCTCAGCAAAGCAGATGACTACCGGGGGCTTCTGGAACATCTCTACCTTCCCAGCCTTGTTCCAAACTCCCGCTTCACCGTGCCCACCGTGCCTGACCAACGATATCGCAGATTTTGCCAATCAGCTTCTCCCTTTCTGGCCTTGAAAGACCTACCTGCAACTAACTGGAAGAACCTTACAAACGCTCTGCCCTTGGCTTCGCCCTTCTCGGGGTAGCTCCGGGCCTGTCAGTGCGCTGGCCACAGCGGCTACAGGGACACATCAGGCTTTGCCTCCTCCCCAGGCTGACGTGGGGCTGCTTTCAGAGAGCTGCCCCCTCCCCACATCCATTTAGGACCAGCTGCTGGGAGCCACTGGGCTTCTCCACCCCCACGGAAGCTACCGAGGGACCCTGCACCACCAACCTCGCCTTCTCAGTGGGGGTGGTTATCAGAGGCCTCCCATGCTGGGCTCATAACCAAACATCACAAGTAACCAGATTTGTCTCCAAATCACCTTTAGTACATTCTGTTAGCACATCTGCGCTATTTGGGGGGCTCATTTTGGGGACACATGGCATCGGTTGCCCGGGCTGAGACTTGTTCTCTTGGCCAAGGCCCAGGAGGAAGCCTCAGGCTTGGGGCTGCGTGAGGAACAGGGACGTAGTCTAACCCCCGCTTCCTCGGCTTTTAGGGGCAGGCAGTGTCCTCTGAGGACCCGTTCACATACCCACCTCTAGGAGGACCTGCCCGGAGCAGCTCCCCACCCCCTGCCCCCAGGGTGACAGATCCCATCCGGACAGATGGGAGAGCCGTGCACAGCCTGCGATCTCCCTCCACTCAGGGAGCACCAGGAGACTTGAAGTTCAGACCGTTGAGTCCTGAGGATTTTGTGATCAGAGCTGCCTTATGCCCTTGTCACTTAATTCCATTGGTTTCCGTTTGCGACCTGAGAGAGATCCAGGAGGGAATGAGAGTTCCCTAGAATGTTCCCGGAGCAAACAGCAAACCCACCATCAGCAACAGATGGGTGACAACAAATGATCCCAGGTGCTCCCCAAAACTAGGCCAGGGGTTTTATTTTACACGGCACGCTTGTGAGAAATCACCAAATAAGAAGAGACTGGGGTGGCGATATTTATTTGCTCAGCTTTTCAAGTCTCAGAAAATGTTTTTATGAAGGGAAACCTGACTACAGAGAGGTCGGCTCTTCCATTCTGGCAGGAACCTCAGGGAGGCTGCGTGGGGAACAGCTGTCAAGACCCAGGGACGCAAATCCAAACACATCTGCCAGGATCAAGTGACACGGGTCCCCAACAACCGGAATGTCTTTCCATATTTGTCTCCCTCTGCCTGCACTTGCCAGCTTTTGCTGCCGGCGCCGTTAATCAGGACGGTGGGCTGAATGCACGTCCCAGCAATTCTGTTGAATGGCTTTTTTGAGAACGGCCCGGCCAGCAGGTGCACGGGTTTGTCTCTGCAGACAAGGCGGCTTTGAGCAGCCCAGAGACAGGGGTGTCTGCCTGGCCCTCATGTCCTGACAGCTTCCCCGGTTGTGGGCTCACTCTCCGGTGGAAGGAGAATGTCAGCATTCAGCTAAAACAGAAAAAGGAGTTCTGAGTCAGAACCGAGTCATTCTCTCACCTGATGGTGCTCCGCTCTGCCCTGTGTGACAGCTGGTGTCTTCCCGAGTCATTTGGAACCATGAAGCGAGGGTCTGGGGCAGTTCTCAGTCAGCTGACATCAACGTTGGAAGCACAGGACAGCCAGGCCAACATGGGGGGCGAGGGTTTTGAACCCCCTGAAGCCAGCAGCCCTCCGGCTTCTTTGCATCCCGAGGCAGGTCACTCCCAGCTGCCCTGCACTGGGCTGCCTCCGAGCCCAAGCTCCTGTCCATCCGGGATAAAATATTTATTGAGCAATGCTCTGAGTAGGAGAAGGGCTTTGACTTCCCACAGATCTGGGCTTCCAGCTTGAGAGACAAGACAAGCATGTTTGAAATGTCTAGTAATGATACCAAAGGCCAAAACAAGAGATTCAGAAATAACAGCTGCTGTAGAGCTCAGAGGAAAGAAAGATCTATAAGAGCCAGCATGATTAGGAGAGGCTTTCTAGAAGGTATCGGAACTGGGGGAGAAGCTTCATGTAGACCTGGCTTAGGGGAGGTGCCTGCAATGTCCACGGCGAAAATGAGCAGATGGGGTTTTGAAGGTGGCTTGGAGGAGCATCGATCAGGGGTTCTTGTGAGGCAGGGAGAAATGTCCTAGGGCATATCAGCAAGAGGACTGCTATGGAAATAGGCCAAGGGTCTCTGAAGGAGCCCCCTTATTGAAACACGCCCACCCCTCATTTCTCTCCAAAAGCACATCCCACCTCAAAGCTGTCACTGGCTTATTCCTTCCCAAGACCTGGAAAGGGGATAGGGAATTACTTAGGATTCACTTAGCTACTTCATCTCACTAAAGAGAACAAGTACACATACTCACACTACTCAGGAGGGACTTTCCGCCCAAAACAGTTATCCTAATGGTACAGATTTGCTCCAAGGCACTTATATGCAAGAAAGGTCACAAGTCTTTATTTTTGCTAAATCAAATTACATACAGTGAAGCAGCGCAGAGAGCACTGAACAGACGCACAGTTAAGCGTGCCCTTGATTTATGAGGGAGGTGACACTACACAATCATGAGGAAAAGATAACCCTTTTCATAAATAGTGCTGGGTCAATTGAAGAGTCGTATTTTCAAAAAATGAATCTTATCCCCTCGCATCATACACAAAATCAATTCCCGATGATTATATGCCTAGACGATCACATAAGAGAACACGCACCTGAATTTGGAACAGACAAAGATTTCATAAAATAACACAAGAGCACACTGACCTCAGGGAAAAATTTGATAAACTGCAATAGATTAAAATTAAGAACGTGTGTTCGCCGAAAGCCACCATTAGGAAAGTGAATAGGAGCCCAAAGAGAGGGAGATAGTATTTTCAATGCATATACCTGATAAAGCAGTTGTTTCCAGCATATGTAAAGTACTCCTGAAAATAAATAAGAATAAGACAGGCAAAACCAACAGAACAACAATAAAAATATGTGACTGGGCAACTCATTCATTAAGATAATAACCAACTGGTCAATAAACATATGAAGAGTCACTCAAACTCATTAGTGAGCAGGGAAATGCCTGTTGAAAGTACAATGAAAGACTTTCACACTTCCTCCAGCATGGCTGCTATAGAAAAGATGCAAGGCCATGAGTTGGCAAGAATGTGGAACAACTAAATTCTCATGCAGTGCTGGTAGGTGAGCAAAATTATAAGCCACTTGGGAAAACCATTTGACAGAATCTACCGAAATTGACCATACGCAAAACCCACGACCCACCAATTCCACTCCTTAGTATTTACCCAAAAGAAGTGAAAATATGTTCACACAAAAATTTCTACTCAAATACTTATAGCAGCCTCATTCATAATAGCTAAAACTGGAAACAATCAAATGTCTACCAACAGGAGAAAAATGAACAGATTGTAGTATATCGATACAGTGGAAAACTACTCAGCAATAAACAAACTACTGATATTCATAGGGAAAGAAATACACACATGATGATGTCAATTACATTGTAATGGCAAATAGAAGCCTGGAAATAATCTGAATGTTTATGTCTTTAGAAAGGAACATTTAAACAAATTATGATATATCCATTCAATGAAATACCACACAATAGTTAAAAGAAAAGATATAAAATTGGATATGTTGATAAGGAAAGATTGCCAAAGTAAAGTAGCTGGAAAGTTCAAGCATGGAACAACATGTAAAGCATATTTTTTTGGAATTAAAAATATACATCGTATATGTGGAAACGTTCTGGTAAGACACCCATGAAATAGGTGACTACAGTTAGCTCTGAGGGAGGGTCTGGGGCTGGAGTAGGGTAACCAACTGGCCACTGAGGTCAACCTAGTCTAGAGTTAAAGACCTACTCACTTTTCATTGACTACCTTTTGTACTACTTGGATTTTTTTTTTTAACTAACATGAGCATGTTATTTTCTTTATAAGATTCAATTAAATAAAATGTAAAGTGCTCCTCATATGTGGAGTTTAAGAAACAAAACGGATTAATATAGGGGACGGGAAGGAAAAATAAGATAAAAACAGAAAGGGAGGCAAACCATAAGAGACTCTTAAATACAGAGAACAGACTGAGGGTTGTTGGAAGGGAGGTAGATGGTGGATGGGTAGATGGGTGATGGGCCTTAAGGAGGACACTTGTTGGGATGAGCACTGGGTGTCAGTTTTTTAAAGGACACTGTGGTAACCATAGTCAAGTTTAATAATTTGCATTACAAGATGGAGTAAGGTGAATGAATAATGGCCCCAGGGATAGGCATCTCTTAACTCCAAAATCTACAAATGTTACCTTCTATGGAAAATTGACTTTGCAGATATGATTAAATTAAGGGTCTTGAGACGCGATTATCTGCTGGGTTCACTGAGGGGATTCTAAAGGTAATCTCACGTATCCCACGAGATCTCTCCCCAAGGAGAAGGCAATGTGAAGGCAGAGCAGGGAGCAGAGTGGTAGGTCATTTTAAGCCACCCGGTGTATGGTAATTTGTCACAACATTCATAGGAAATTAATACAGAAGATAAGATTTTTGCAGCGGTCAGAATGGCTAGTACCAAAATGACAAGAAAGAACAAATGTTGGCAAAGATGTGGAGAAAAGGGAACACTCACACCCTGTGTGGGGGATGGAACTGGATGCAGCCACCATGGGAAATGCTATGGAGCCTCCTATAGGATCTGGCAATTCCACTTGTAATGACAGTATCTATCCAAAACAATGAAAATGCTAATTTGAAAAGACATGGGTACCCCTATGTACATCGGATAATTATTTACAATAGCCAAGATATGGAAGCAACCTAAATGTCCATGGATATTTGCATGGATGGAGAAGATGTGGTATGTGGTATATATACACCATATATACCATATATATATATATATATATATATATACACCATATATACATACACCATACACACACCATATATATGAAATCTTGCCATTTGTGACATCATGGATGGATCTAGTGAGCATTATGCCAACTGAAGTAAGTCAGATGGAGAAAGACAAAGACCATACCACTTTACTTACAGTCGGAATCTAAACAACCAAACAGGGGCACATGGGTGGCTCAGTCAGTTGAACGTCAGACTCTGTTTTGGCTCAGGCCATGATCTGGCAGTTTTCCAGCTTGGAGCCTCACATCCGGCTCTGTGCTGACAGCATGGAGCCTGCTTGGGATTCTCTCTCTCTCTCTCTCTCTCTCTGTCTCTCTGTCTCTCTGTCTCTCTCTCTCTCTCTCTCCATCCCTCCCCCACTCACACTGTCTCAGTCCTCAAAATAAATAAACAAACTTTAAAAAATAAAAAAATAAACATGCTTCTAGATACAGGGAATAAACTGATGGTTGCCAGAGAGGAGAAGAGTGGGGTGATGGACAAAATACATGAAAGGGATTAAGAGGTACAACCTGCCAGGGGCACCTGGGTGGCTCACCGGTTGAGCGTCCGGCTTCAGCTCAGGTCATGATCTCACAGTTCATGGGCTCGAGCCCCGCATCGGGCTCTGTGCTGTACACCTGAAATTACATTGTATTCAATTATTATTTAATGAATAAGAAAATACATAAGGTAAAATTTTCAAATGCTAGGAAGCACTCTTTCTAGACAAGAATATGTTGGCAAAGGCTTACCATGTGAAGAATCCAAGTATCCGATGTCAGGTAAGCTCACAAGGCCAAGCTCATGTGAGATCACGCACACCCATCACTTTCCAGGACGGGGATTTTATTTGGACGGCCCATTCCCTTCACCGCTGACATTTACTGGACTCTGGATAGAGTTTTGGGATTCAAAGATTGACTTCTGCTGCTGAATACAGTTTCTCTGTTTGGGAAACAAGCCAACACAGATTTGTAAATCAATACATTCACGCTATGACTCAGGATCAAACTTCAGCCAACGTCTGTAGATCATTAATAAATGTGGGTCTAAATGAGGCCATTTTTAATATCAACTAAAATCACCTCTGTGTTCAGAATGAGATCTTGTTGCTTTATTACCTTTTTCACTCTGAGTTAATGAAAAATAAGTGGCAAAATTTTCAAATATGAGTGAATTAAGCAATTGAACAGTCCTAAACTTACTTTTAATTTGATAGACTAAATCAATTGGAGGAGTACTAAGAATGGTCCAGTTTCTTTTATTTTTTTCTTAATGTTTATTTACTTTTGAGAGAGAGAGAGAGAGAGACAGAGACAAGCCAGGGAGGGGCAGAGAGAGGGAGACACAGATTCCGAAGCAGGCTCCAGGCTCTGAGCTGTCAGCACAGAGCCAACTCAGGGCTTGAGCTCATGAACTGTGAGATCATGACCAGAGCAGAAGTCAGGCCCTAGTGGAAGTCGGAAGCCGGAAGCTCCACCGACTGAGCCATCCATGGGCCCCACCCAGTTTCTGATATCAGCCTTAATTGATCATTTCCCTTAACAAACAGTTAATCCAGAGATGCGATACCCACACACATTTACCGAAACATTTGCTTAAGTGAGTAAGGGGGCCGGGCGCATATATGCTTTAAGATTCCCTCCAGATTTAGTTTGTAGATTCTCCCTTTAAAGTATCATGTTCTGGGGCGCCTGGGTGGCTTAGTCGGTTAAGCGTCCGACTTTCACTTAGGTCATGATCTCGCGGTTCGTGAGTTCGAGCCCCGCGTCGGGCTCTGTGCTGACAGCTAGCTCAGAGCCTGGAGCCTATTTCAGAGTCTGTGTCTCCTTCTCTCTCTAACCCTCCCCTGTTCACGCTGTCTCTCTCTCTCTCTCCTAGAAATAAATTTTTTAAAAAAAGTTTTAAAGAACCATGTTCTAACCTTTCTTTTTAAAAGGTTGAATCTAGAAAAAGGAGAGGCTTAAAAAGCCAGACTTTCTAGTCAATTATTACTGTCTTCTCAGTGATTCATGTTTCAGCCCTTCCTACCCACCCCACCACCCGCTCTTTCTCTCATGGGCACGTTAGTGTTTGAAAATGTTCTCCCTGAGGAATGACGACAGGTGAGGACGGGTGGGTTTGCAGGGCATTCCCTTCTGGAAAGGCTCTGAGTTTTATAAAAGCGAAGAGGGGAGGTGTGTGTAAAGTGGGATTAAGGAAGGAGAGATTTGGGGAGAAATTCACTCGGGCAACAATACCCTAGCGGCACCCAACATGAGGATCAGAACGTGCGTGTGTCAACAGTGTTTGTGCAAGAGTTTTAATTTCAACACAGCTTCTGCACATGCAGCAAAGCTCCTTCTTGAGTATTTTTTCATCTTCCCCTGTCGTTATTGCTCTCGCCTCCAACTCAAAACATCAAGACTCACCCTTGATCCCCACACAGGGGCACAAAACATAATCTGCATTTTCAAATGCCAATTTCTGACTGCAGACAGAATAGAGGATCACACGCGCACGCACACGCGCGCACACACACACACACACACACACCAAACAACAACTGCAAAGCTTGTATCCTGACCTTGGCAGACTGTCTGCTTAACAAGCTCCAATGGGCACTCGCTGACTCTATTTTCAACAGGGAGGATTATTTTTAAGATAGTTCCCAAAACTAGAGGCTTAGACAAAGAAAGAAGAGGGAGAGAAGGAACTGGACCCGAAGACTGTGTTTAGGAAGAAAATAGGAACATTGACTCCCACCTTGCTATGTGACCCAGGTGGGCATTGCGAGGGGCAATCCCATGTATATTGGGGGGATTTCCCCAACACCCCTGGCGGGCTAACTCAACACAACTTCTGGCCAGAGGTTGTCAGAATAACCACCACCTGCTGAGCTGGTTTTTCCCTGTCAACCCCGCCCCTCCGACCACCCACATCCACCTATGCTGATCTCTCCCTACAACAGACTCAGAGAAATAATCCCAATGCTCTACATTATTTTAATCCCATTTTTCCCAAAAGATTTCCTTTTCCTTTCCCATTCCAGCCCAAACTATTTTTGTTTATGCAAGTTTGTCTAATGATAATACCTATCATTTATTAAGCTAAGTGTGTGCTGGGTTCCCTGCTAGAACATTATCTCTTTCCTTTCCACCCTGCACTGCGGGAGGCAGAATTTCCCTTCTGCATCTGAGAAAGTAAGATGCATAGGTTTGAATTTACCCAGAGTCAGACTGTAAGTGAAGGGCCAGCACTCGCTCGCTGCTGAAAATCTGAGCCTTTAACACTCTTGCCTCCCGGCAGATAAGCAGTGACACAGAATGGCTTTTATTGGAAGAGTTTACAGAGTTGTGGTTCCAATTGATTTTTTTTTTAATTTTTACAAATTCACTGCTGAATTCACACTAAACTTCACACAAATTATAAAGCTAGAGTCAAATCCAAGATAGGAAGGAATGAATGGAGGGAAACAGGGAGGGAAGGAAGATGGAAGGAAGGAAGGAAGGAAGGAAGGAAGGAAGGAAGGAAGGAAGGAAGGAAGGGAGGGAGGGAGGAAGGAAGGAAGGGAGGGAGGGGGTAGGGAGGGAGGAAGGGAGGAGGGAGGGAAAGTTTTGAGTAATTGTTATTTAAACCCAAGGAAATTCCATCAATGGCCTGAATTTCTACTGACCTTGCCCTATAATGGAGCACTAATTTGATGGTTATTTCTCCAAATATACAGAATAAAAGAGAAATCATCCTGTTGTGGGTTGTCCCACTGACTTCCCATCTCTGAGGCAGAGGCTGTCATATTGACACAGGATCTATTTTTTATGGCTGATTGAGCCTGGGGCAAATGGACTACAGTGAAAGAGAGCATTAAATCAAGCCAATGGCCAGCTTCCAGCCACATTTGATAGCAGCCAAGATGCCACCTAAGTGGCAGAAGACTCCAGAATGAGGAGAGGAGAGCTCTCTGATTCTGGCCCCTGATTTCCACAGGCCAGAGCCAAAAAGATAAAATAACTATCTGAGATGAAAAGTTCCTGATTTACTGCCTTTTTTTTTTTCATATTCACAGAATGGGGGAAAAAACTGCCTTGGAGAAACTGTTTTTCATTGGCTTTAGCAGGGGGGTTTGTAACGTATATAACTCTACAATAGTAAGCAAAGTACTAAGATATGAGCCCCGGAAAAGCTCCAGTGAGCCAAGCGAAAGCTATGAATCAAAGCCAGTAAAGGGGTGATTTGTCATGTAGATTTCAGCAATCCGTTTCTATTTGCGCCCCCCCCTTCACTCAAGCCCCAGGGAATGTTATTAAGGGTGCTGATGGGGGGGAGGAGAATGAAGAGAAGCTGAGGAAGTAATCTCAAGGCCTGTTTTGAAAGACAGGTATAAATTGAGAACATAATATAATTGCTAACATAGTAAAACACTTCCTGGTTTACAAAGCGTTTTCACACTCAGTATAAATTCATTTGATCTGGTATTTATGATTTCCGAAACATGCAGCCGCCGAAGCTGTCCCCAGAGCTGCAGTTCTGACCTGGAAGGCAGGATGCTCCCAGGACGGCGGGAGTGAGGCTCCAGCGATTCACTGCGGTGCGGTGTGCAGGCACAGATCCTTGGGGAGGAGACGCCAGACAAAAGGTGTAATCGCAGCCTGATTCCAGTGGGGTCTTTGAAGCACTTTTTGTGCCTCAGGAATTGTCCCACCTTTCAGCAAAGCAGACTGGCTATTGTACACAGGGGCCCCCTCGTGGGGCCTGGGGGGTAGGGTAGTACTTAAGCACCCAGGTACTTCTAGCTGTGTTTATGGAGAAGGAAGGACAGGTGCCAGGAGAAGAAGGGTGAAGGGTGATCATCTAAAGGTCTCAGGTACGCCTTCCCTATGAAGTGCAAGGTTGCAGACATTGAGCTCCCATTGTTGGAAAAGGGTCCTCCTTACTGAAAAACTCCTACCCATCCTTTCAAACCCTGTTCAGGAGCTAGTGATCCATTCTCTGATAATCGGTAACCCAAGTGGGGAGCTTTCCTTTTACACTTTCCCTTCACCTGGAATATCTTCTAGAGTACCATTTCTCATTACAATTTAATGAGTCTTTCCCCAAGAGCCAACAGGAATCCTTCTTAGTAAATTTGATCCCAGGGAGCAGATATTATTGCATCTCTCCAAGACCCTAATTATCCCCCGGGGAGGCAATGGGGAAAAGCTTGCCCACTAGCTGCAGTTTATTAATGTAGCATTAAATGACTCCAGCTATGGGAAGTTTGTTTGCCAAGCCATTCTATGAAGATAGAGAAGGAAACCATATGAGCAAATTCCTGAGAAAACTTGATTTCAGAGAGCAAAAAGCATTCAGAGAATAACACATTGTGTTTCAAGAATCTCACAGAGTTTCTCAAAAACCTGAGATTTTCTCATTTTCATGGATAATTATATAGTGATCATATCCATTAAGGGGACACTCTAGGAATATTGGGGTTTTCTAAAGAACATAAAATGCCAAAAATTGAAGCAATGTCATGGTCAAAAATGTTCTCTCACTTTGACTCCATATTTAGGTTTTCATTCCACTGATGTTCAAACAAGAAACACATTTAGCAAATAATTCAGGTCTTTGAAGAAATTCTGTATTCAATTTCATCAGGCAAGCTCATGGATATGTTTTACAAGGCACGTAGAAAAGATCAATTCTACTGCTGAGAGAGAATCTGGGTCAATTTTATAGATTCACACCCTCATGAAATCCACATCAGTACAAAATTTGGGAGACATTGGTTAAAAGAAAAATCATACCAAGTATCAAAATAAGTTAAATTGCTATATGTTTACAGTTGCATAAGTGGAAAATATCCTAGGTCTTTACGCTGATCAATTTCTTGGGCCTCTTACAAAAGCTTGCACGAGATTCTAGTAGTACTTGTAAAAATCTTACACAACCGTGTTCTTAAGGAAAGGGAGCCAAGACTAGCAGCCAAAATTTCCATTTTTGCTCATCAAGATTTCAATCAATTTTACTTGAACAAGCTGTTTCATTCAATTCGCACTGATTAACCTTCGCCCGGTCACCGAAAACTTCATGGTTCTGGGATGCAGGTTTTAACTGTCTTCATAATATACTTGGAAGGTCACTGGGGAAATTAAACACAAAAGGTTTTCTGCACAGGGCTGACAACATAAGGGATCTGGGCAGGAATCTCCATCTCAAACTGATCTTTTTTATGCCTTCTCTTTGCTCATAGAGCGTATTTCTCCCTATTTTTTTTCTTCTCTTTTTGGTCAATATTTATGTGGATGTCATCTAGGTCCTTACCTTTCTCTAATTACTGCTTTTCTCTAGGGCTCTAACAGAAAAACAAAATTTCCGTTAAATCTCTGATACTTTTATCCTCCTTCAGTGTGTACCAAAGATGGGGCTGAGGTATGAAGTTTATAGGGGTACCAATAAACTCAGTCACGAAGATAACTAACATCGTAATGCAATCTTTTTAAAAATAAAAATGAATATGAAAAGTTGGTGATGAATAAAATACTATAATTTTAACAACTCAGCCATGTGACTCCACCCTCGTCCCCGCCCTGATGGGGACTCTGGGGTGGTTATTGGTGCTCCTGGGAACACTGTGGGATGGTGGTTCCTGGCTCCCTCGTGGACATGGGCAGGGCCATGTGACAACTTCTGATCCATAGGTTCTGAACAAAGTGACGATTGCTAGCTTTAGGCAGAAGCATGTGACTGCCAATTAAAGACCCTCATGAATGTTCTTTTCTCTCACTCACAACCACCGCAACTTTCCAGACCAGCAACGCTATACTGACCAGGTCCCTGAATGACTCTGGAGAGCAGAGAGGCCCCCCCAAACCCACAACAGACACATAGAATGAGTGAGGAGTAAATATTTGTGGTCTCAAGATTCTGAAGAGTGTTTGATACAGCAGCTAACACAGCCTCTCCTAACTGACGCAGACTGAAAACCAGGTTCTCACTATGAGAATCCTCGGTTTTTTGGGTGGGAGAAAATAAAGCTGTCCTTAACATCCAGTCTTACAGCTCAAACTCCTTCTTGCCTTGAAAAAGGAAACTGCTTCTTTACTCCTTTCCAGCTCTCCGATAGATTTTATTCTTAGGGCTGAGGGCTTTGTAGATGGACAGATATAGATCTGAAAAACTCTTTCTTACAGTCTCATGATTATAAAGTTTAATTGCCAAACCTATCGGATAAGGTTGGAAATATCTCCCCTGAAAAGTAGTTGCGAGATTAAATGATATAATGCATGAACGTACCTGGAACACAGTAGATAAATGATGCAGTGCAGTCTAATTGTGCTCAAATCACATCTATAATGTTTGCTTAAATACAGGCATCTACATCACCTCAAGCTGGGGGATATAGGATCCAGGAGTCTGCATTTTAGCCACGCCTCCTAGGTTTTATAGTGGACTTCACCTTAAAACACCCTGGGTGCTTCCTTTGTGCTATGGTCATTATTTGAGTCATACCCAGCAGCCTGGGTCTTTGCTACATGTGTGAACTGTTTTCTGCTAAAAATGATCCTGGGAGGAAAATCTCTATCGAGTTAATCTGTAACAACTTTAAAAGTGGAGAGAAAAAACAATGTGGCTTTGGGGGGGAAAAAAGAGTTCTGCCAGTCTTTATGCCTTACAAACCGTAATGCATCTAAAGTAAAGGTAGTTTAAAAATCCCTCAGATGACCAAAGTGTGTGTTTTCATTGGGTAAAAATTCTCATTCTCAATAAGAAACCCATAAAATATGCCCACACAGCTAAAAGGTTGGTAGTCAACTAGTTAGAGCAGCATGCGGGTACAAAAGTACCACTCTTCCATGTGGAGTCAAGGAGGGTGAGCATTCTGGTGACTCTGAGCCACAAAGGGGCCTCCCAGGGTCTACAGACCTTCCTTAAGTACCGCTCAAACCTTATTCTAATAGGGGTAAGCAAACTCTGCCTTCGTTCAAACAAAAACGCCTTGAATACATAAAGAAAACAAGAGCTGACGTTTGCGTGGATTTGCCACAATGATCAGCATACGGTGCGTCACGGGGCAGCAAACTGGGAAGAGAGAGTATTGGGACAGGAGTCAGCTGGAAATCAGAAATGCGGGTTGGGAGATGTCAACTTTGGGGACAGAGAAGTGCTAATGAAGAGCTGGAGAAAGCCTCACATCAACAGATTGGAACCACAGCCACATTCATCGGCCATTTTGGTCAAGATGAACTGCGGAAAGTCCTTTCCCTGACCCTAGATACTCAGAAACTTTTCTTACAACTGGTAACTCAGGAGTTATATGGACACCTGGGGGATCTTCTCAGGTTTAAGCCTTGGAAGAACTACCCAATCAAGGGGAAAAGAGGTACCAGTATCTGTACCCACTACCCCGAGACCCTAGTACATGGGTGTCTTGCAGTCATTTATGTAGGACACCATAGTCATCTCAATTCTCTTTCCTCGGAGCATCAACCTACCAAGGTACCCAATGGTGGGGAGATCCTCTTGGGGGTCCCCAAAGCAAAATAGGGAATAAGAAAAACCTTTCTTCTCAACCTTTGGAATGTAGATCATGCTGTTCAGCATTGCGTACCCACCTGGGTGTTTGCTATAATATTGTTTGCTTACTATAAGAGCAACAGTGTATGACTGGGGACCTATTGAGACACACAGAAATGAAAAGTTCCTCTCAAGAGGGTCTGCAGTGGAATTAACTCATATTGTTTATGCTATAGTGTGGGGACCAGCTTAGCATGCTGACATGTGTTTTCTGTGCGGCTCAAGTGAGCCGATGCAGCTCTAGGGGTTCAGAGTGGTGGTCCATCAGGCGTCCACATGCATGAGGGTCTGGAAAGCTCCAGAAAAATAACTCAGACGCATAGAAGAGAGGGCCAGGGTGCAAAAACTAGATTCAGGGGTCAATGGAAAAGCGTCAATGACTTTGTGTGAAAATGGTCTCTGTAACTCCGAGTGTTTCTTAACCTAGGTCCCTATGGATTCGTGCCCGAGTCACAGTTGGAAGGCTGCAGCAAAGGCCAGGTGAAATATAAATGAGCTATTTTGTCAAAATCTCCGTACGACAATGAGAGCATAAGGCAGTATCTCTTAAGGATTTCCGCTCAATGAAGGATGCCATCAACAAGGGAAAGAGACAGATGGCCCACTCAGAGAAGACACTTTCACTGTATAAAACAACAAGAGATTAATGTCTAGAATAAACAAAGTTCTTTAAATTCGAAAAAAAAAATAGTAGGTGGTTTGCAAAAGAGGAGGCACCAAAAGCCACCAATACCTGCAGAGATGCTAAAAGTCACTGGCAATGGAGAAGAAAGGACAGCAATGATGGAAAACCGTCATCAGAAAGGGAAAGAAAGATGGGGCGCCTGGGTGGCTCAGTCGGTTAAGCATCCAATTTCGGCTCAGATCATTATCTCACGGTTCGTGGGTTTGAGCCTCGCGTCGGGCTCTGTGCTGACTGCCAGCTCAGAGCCTGGAACCTGCTTCAGATTCGTGTCTCCTTCTCTCTCTGACCCTCCCCTGCTCACACTCTCTCTCTCTCCCAGAAATAAATAAAAACATCAAAAATTTTATTTAAAAAAAGAAAGGGAAAGAAAGAGAGAGAGAGTAAGAAAGAGAGCAAGAAGGAAAGGAAGGGAGGGAGGAAAGGAAGGAAGGGAGGGAGAAAGGAAGGAAGGAAGGAAGGAAGGAAGGAAGGCCACCCGTGATGCTGGAGAGGACGTGGGAGAGACAGGAACATGTCACCACTGGGAACGTGCAGCTCCAGGGGAGGCGCATGGAAGACTCTGTACAGATGAGGGGCGCCTGGGAGGCTCAGTCGTTAAGTATCTGACTTTGGCTCAGATCATGATCTCACAGTTCGTGAGTTGGAGTCCCACATCAGGTGATGACGAGCCCCACTTGGGGTGAGCTTCTCTCTCTCTCTGCCCTTCATTTGCTTGTGCCCTCTCTCTCTATAAAAAAATTAAAAAAAAAAAAAAAAAAAACTGCCAGAAAAACATAAANAAAAAAAAAAAAAAGACTGCACAGATACGTCTGCATGTGCCCAGAGCTCAAGACCATTCCCAATTGTCCATCTAGAGAAATTGTCACACGAGTCCCAGGGGCCATGTACGAGGGTGTCCACTGAGGTCGTGCCCACGGCCACACAGAGGAAGAAGCAATCAAAGTGTTTCTCGTGGCGGAAGGGGCTGGGATGTGGTGGCTCACACTGTGGAACATGCGTGAAGCAGAAAGAAGCATCTTTCTCTCTTTTTTTTCTGTCTTCATCATATCGAATCCTCACAACGCTCTTGTGAGGTAGGTATTATTGCGCCATCTTACAGGTGAGGAAACTGAGGCTCACACATGCCCAGAGGCATACAGTCAACAGGAAAGGTCTGCCATCCCAGCATCGGGGTCTCCCCTCACCCACAGACACCCCAGCAGGCGTAGGCAGGATTCTCTCACACTGGCAGGAAGACGGCTCCCGGGGGCACATTGAACACACAACAAGCACCCAGAAAAGCTGCCACTGAGCCAGTATCTCCATGTCCCTGCTGTGGTGGCTCAAGATTATTTGTAGGACTCTGCTGAGTGAACGGGTAGTGCCAGGGATAGCTCTGGGATGGAGGGCGCTGCGGGAGAACAGAAGGAAAGGGTGTGTGGGGCGCCTGGGTGGCTTAGTCGGTTGAGCGTCCGACTTTCGCTTAGGTCATGATCTCGCGGTTCGTGGGTTCGGGCCCCGCATCGGGCTCTGGGCTGACTGCCAGCTCAGAGCCTGGAGCCTGTTTCAGTCTGTGACTCCCTCTCTCTCTGACCCTTCCCTGCTCATGCTGTCTGTCTCTCTCTCTCTCCTAGAAACAAATTTTTAAAAAAACATTTAAAAAAATAAGAAAAAAAGAAAAAGAAGGAAAGGGTGTGGGCTGATAGAGGAACACTTCACATCAGCTAAAACACACACAGACACACACACACACACACACACACACACACTGCACATTCAGTGTGGACACCGTTTTAATGTGGATCCCCAGATGCAGAGCCTGAGACAGGATTCGGATGGATGTGATGCTCTGAGGGGGGCTTTCAGGAGGAAACAGGATGGAGCAGGTGAAGGAGCTCAGAGAAGATACGGAGTTGGGGAAAGTCTAGAAAGATCCCCAGGGCGTTCTGGGGCACAAGGCACATCCGAGGCAAGGGGCTGGCCTTCTGTACCGCTTTTCAGACAGTCATTGGCTGGGGCTTCCCTCCACCCCCTACTCGCCAGGGCTGTGGGAACTCTCAGCGCGGAAGTTCTCCACCTGAGAGCAGTTATCGCCATCCAGGGACTCTCTGCACTCACAGTGGTAGCGGGTCAGGTACTCCCCTGCGAAGGGGCCCCCGTGGGGTGCCCTTAGCACCCACTGCAGATACAAACCCTTGGGAATCCGTTAGAATAAGTAACTATGGAAGACAGGAAGCCGAGAGGGGGCTGGCGAAGGAAGAGCACCTTTTCAGAGCGATGAGGAGAATATGCTGGAAAGAGGAATGTGATAACTGAGCCTCTGAACCTGAAGCCCCTTCTCTGTGCTTTTTGTAAAAGAGAGGAAGGCACACAGCGATGGGCTGAGGCTTGGAACACACCCATTTTAGAATCTCTTCGAAAGAGCCAGAAGGATGGGCACTCTGCCACCTGCTGGCAGACGGACGGTGTACAGGCTGCAGAGAGGTGGTGGCTGCCGGCCCAGGTTCTTCTGGGAACAAAGAATCAGAGGCATTCAGATCCCCTCTGCAAAGTGCAGTATCTGCAGCCATGAAACAAATGATCAGAGAGGTGAAAAGAACAACAGAAGCAGAGAAGAGTCCAAACTTCCTTCTGTGTAATTGACACGGAAAAGGCAGAGCGAGATGAAACCCTGAACTTGGCTGGGCGGGACAGTGAGGTGGGAAAGAGCAAACCCCAAATTGCCAGTAGCTGCAAATGGGGATCTGAGGGCTCTCGGACAGAAATAGATTGCTGCACACCAGGAGGAATTCACGCGGGAATGATGTGTGTGTGTGTGTGTGTGTGTGTGTGTGTGGACGTGGGGCTGTGGCTGTCTTGCCCTTTGTGTTGGGAGCTGCTGCCGCCGATGGCTCTTGCCCAGGTAACTCAGAGCACTCAACAAGGCTGTGACTGCGTGTTTGCGTGCACGCAGTCCATGCACACAGATGCGCGCGTGCACAGGAATACCCAGCTCCTCTTTTCTAAATTAAGCTAGTCTCTTCTGCCTAACCGAAGTGTCTGGGGGATCCCCCTGCACCTCCTCCTGACCCTCAACCCATCACACATTCTCTCCATCCTTTGCGCAACTTCAAAGCTCTCACCCACAAGTAAATTCCGGCAAACCTCTCCCGCCCAGTGCACTTGCCCTGCCAGGTCTCATCCATCAAGCCACAGAGCCTGGGCCAGTGGGTTTCGAAGTGTGGCCCTTGCATCTGCAGCAGCAGCAGCACCTGGGAGGTTCTTAGAAATGCCGATTCCTGGCTACACTCCACACTTACTGAATCAGAATCTCTGGGGTTAAAGCCAGGAGCCTAAGCGGCTCTCTGGTGCCCCCTATGGAGGCTACAGCTTGAGAATCACCACCAGGGCACCAAAGGGGATTAAGTTGGTGCTCACTCCCTATTTAGCCTTCTCTGGATCCTGCAAGGTCACAGCCTTCAGAATGTCTGACCCTGGGAGGGGAGCCTAGGGGACTCAGTCCGTTGAGCAGTTGAGTGTCTGACTTCAGCTCAGGTCATGATCTCACGTCTCAGCTCATGAGTTCAAGCCTCCCATCAGGCTCTGTGCTGACAGGTCCGAGCCTGGAGACTGCTTCGGATGCTGGGTCTCCCTCTCGCTCTGCTCTTCCCCTGATCACATTCTGTCTCTCTCTCAGAAATAAATAAACATTAAAAAAGAAAAAAGACTATCTGACCCTGGTACAGGGGAGAGGGAAACAGGGGAGGAGGGGGCGTCCTGAGTGTGCTCCTTTCACAGGAACAAAGCAGCACAAATGTTTCTATTTAAACAATAGAAACTTACTCTCTCACCGTCTGGAGACCAGAAGTCTGAAACCGAGGGCTGCAGGGCCATGCCGCCTCAGTGGCTCTGGGGGAGGGACCTGCCTGCCCCTTCCTACTGTCTGGTGGCCCAGCCACACTCAGCGCTCCCTGGCTGGTGGACACACCTCTCCAGTCTCTGCCTCGGGCGCCACGTGGTCTTCTCCTTGTGTTCTGTCTCTGAATGTCTCTCTCTGTCCCGAAAGGATACCAGTCATTGAATTTAGAGGCCACTCTAAGCTGATGTCATCTCACCTTGATCCTTAACTGCTTAACCCTGCAAGGACTCGATTTCTAAACAAGGCGACCCTCACAGGTGCCAGGTACCAGAACTTCCACTAGCATTTGGGGACACAGGTGAACGCACAACCCACTCAGGATGACTTTGAGTGCCACCCAGGGCCTACTCTGCAGGACACTCAGTGTCAATTCCTTGAGCAGGAAGCTGCTACTATTATTGATAGAAAATATTAAGGCCAACCTCCAGAGGCTGAAGGAGCAGTGATCATCCAGAGGCCAACGGGCCTACAGAAAAAGCCTAGAAAGTTCCTCCTGCTGGTTGAGCTTCTCAGTACACCGGGTGGACTTGGGCCCTCGCAAGGATGTCAGAGTGTTGGCTACAGTGGCCGCAGCGAATGCCCCACACCCCAGGGAGCCGGACAGGACACTTTCATACTTTCTCGGCTGGGAGACAGCGATGGAACTCACCGAGCCAGATTACACAACGAAACATCCCCAAGTGCTTTTTATTCCCGACAAATCTGCTTTGTGGTTTTCCCTTTTCCCCGGCAGCCCTTCCTCCACGAGACACAGACTGTGAAGTCGCAGGGAAGAGCTGGTCCCAACGGGGCAGCCAGGACAAGCCCTGGGACTCTGCACTTGGAGCTCCGGGGTGAACTTCAAGGAACCAAGAGCACAGGCTGGGCCTGGAAACAATGTTCTGTTGTAAGAGCCATGCCGGTGAGAGAAGAAAGGGTTTTTCTTATTATTCAGGTAACATCAAGAGCCAGCATGGGGGTGTCCAGAGCAAAGAGCTTGACCCCCAGCTCAAGGGGATGACCCCCTCCTGGGCGGGGCCACAGAGCTCACAGAGGGGCCAGCAGGCCAAGGAAGGGAGGGGGAGGCTCTGTACCTGCTTTGGGGACCAAAGCACTTCCCCTCCCCCCACCATGGGTTTGCAGCTACAGAGAGGGCTCATCCAAGAATTGGGGTGGTTCTCAGAGCACAGAAATGGGAGCAAAGCTGGCTTAAAGGCACAAGACACTGAGGTATCCCCATCCCCTGGCCCCCCTCACTCCTGCAGGGCGTGAAGGATTCAAGGGTCCCCAAACGTTGCAGTAGGATGTCGCTGGGAGCTGAGTAGAGAGCTGCCGTGCGTGGAGGGGAGGTGACTGTGCTCGAGATCAGGGACACCTGTGGGCAGCCCATGCTGGGGACTGGATGAAGGATGTGGCTGAGTTCCTAGAAACCGAGCTGCAAGCTGGGTGTAGACAAAGCCAGCGCAAGAGGACTCACCCCCAATCCCAGAGGTCTGCACCAGGTCAGCGGCCGCTCCCAGACCAGACACTTTGCCTCCTGAACATGCTTGCTAGAACATGGACCAACCCGCAGGGAAAACAGATAGGGGCGGAGGGATTAGGAGTCCTGAATTAACTAGGTATTTCCCCCCGGAAGATACCAAGTTTTATACCAAGGGCTGACAAGATTGCCTGGAATCAGCAAAATTAAGTTCTCCATCATTCACAGAAATGAGGGTTTGTGAGCTAAATTAAGCTCACTTATAAAACAATAAAGAAAGTTACATTTCCGCACACCGGAGTTTGATGGTTGTGAAATTTGTACCCACCATATGAGAACTGTAATTGCAATTCAAGGCAATATGCGATACATGCTATATCAGCTGTGGAAGCAAAGTGTTTTATGATTTCAAAGAAAGGAGAAAGCATACCTACTTGAGTTGGAGAACCTGTTTGTAGCACAGTCTGCCCAGTTTATAGATTGCCTGACCCCACAACTCAACTTCTAATAACTGTATTAGTTATGATACTTTCTGCCACAAGTGACAACAACCCTAACTCAAACCAGCTGTAGAAAAGGAAAAAGAATGTATTTGCTCACAAAACCGAAAATCCAGCAGAAGCTTCAGGTACGGTTTGATCCAGGTTCAGATGATTTCCCTGAGATGGAGCTTCTGTCTGTGGATTTCCAGTTCTGCTTTCTCGATGTTCAGTCCTCACCCAGGACTCATGGGCTCACAAGGCAGCTGCCACAATTTCGGCTCCATCATCTAGTCACCTATGCGCCAAGGAGAAAAGGAAGTCTGCTTCCTCTATGACAACAAAAGGCTGGGAACTGAATCTCCTTAGCCATGATGGATGGGATTCGTGTCATGTGACCATTGGGAAGCCAACCATTCTGATCAGAAGGATGGAATGTACTGATTGCCTTACACATGGAGTCATCAGGCAAACTTGACCCCAAATGTGGCATTGGAAAAGGGTGAGGCAGGGGTTTCTCAGGGCAAGGAGAAGGCTCTGGGGGCCAAAATGACAAACATCCAGTATTCAGTCTCAGATTATGGCTCACAGTTTGGTCACTTTTCCTTCTAAGGCAGACAGACTGCCCTGAGGCTGGGAAACATTCCATTTGTTTTCCCATCACAGAGTATGAACTCGATGAGCTCTTTGGATTAATTAATGTCAAATGAAACCAACATCTCTCTGTCCATTTGGGCTGCTACGACCAAGTACCATAGACTACGTGGCTTAGAAACAACAAACATTTATTTCTCACGGCTCTGGAGGCTAGAAGTCTGACATCATGGTGCTGGTACAATGGCTTCTGGTAAGGCCACCCTGTGTCCTCAGTTTGCTGGTGCTTTCTCCCTGGCCTCTTCCCTGTGTGTGCAGGCACAGAGAAAGACATCTCTGGTGTCTCCTCCTTTCCTTGCAAGGATGTCAGTCCAATCAAATTAGTCCCAATCCTTATGATCTAATTGACCTTTAATTACCTCTGTAAAGGCTCTGTCTCCAAATATTACCAACTTGGGGGTTAAGTCTTCAATATATAAATGGGGGATGGGGGATTTGATCCATAACAGCATTCTAGTAGAGATCACATAGATTGAGGATCTTTCAGTGAAAATCTAAACTCCAAGGAAAAGAATAATCTTATTGGCTCAGCGTTGGTCATGTTTCTAAATCTCGTCCATCCAGCTGTTGCCAGGAGGTTTTGTAATACAGACATGGGTGCGGGCAGGTCCAGCCGAAGGGGGCACCAGGGAAGCCAGGCAAACATTTTCCATATGCAGTTTATCCCAAGGTATCAAAGCATTGATGCCTCTCCGGCCTTTCTTGACATAAAGAGTACTTCTACTTGGTTTACGTTCTCAGTGTGTCGATGAACCTTGCTACATCTGGAACTAAGAATATAATATATTGGGTTGTGTAAAGGCATGTCTCTTTGAGGGCACCTCCACTGGTAGAAAATATGATTGTTTTGCTTTGAAGGGTTGCCATGTTTCACTATGAATCATCAGCATGTTGTCCATTGGTGTCCTTCACTTTCTTGGCCTCCTTCTCCATGAGGAAGCTACTCAGCGCATGATGGGATCTTCATTATGTACAATCAAATACTACTAATGGAAAGGCAACTTACATCAGCCTCAGGGACTGTGGAAGAACTACAGATGGTCTTTCTCCAATCTGCCCCTCCTGGTCCACATATAGTAGTCAGAGTGTCCTTTCAATTGTCAAATTCCAAAAACACTCAACCATGAATATACATGTAAATCCTTTAAGAGAAGTCCTCGTAGGTTAACGAAATTTGTTTTTTATCTTGTGTTGTGGACTGAATATTTGTGTACCCCCCAATTCATTTGGCAAAGCCTTACTTATCGCCCAATGTGATGGTAGAGAAGATGGGGCTTTTAGGAGGTCACTAGGTATAGATGAAGCCATGAGATGAGGCTCCCACAATGGCACTGATGTCCTTATAAGAAGAAGAAGAGACCAGAGCTTTCTCTCCACCATATGGGGACACATCGAGAAGATGGCACTCTATAAGACAGATGGACAGCTCTCACTAGGAACCCACCATGCTGAGAGTCTGATCTTGAACTCCCAGCCTCCGGAACTGTGAGAAATAAATGTCTGTTGTCTAAGCCACTCCGTCTGCGGTATTTTGTTATAGCAGCCTGAGCAGACTAAGGCATCTTGGCCTAACAAGTTGGGTGAAGAGTCATCCAAGGAATGAAGATAAACAAGCAAGCCTTGTCCTCAATATGAATATTTACCAGGTCAATTGGGGATAGAAATCTATTCATATATACTTGGGAAAGGTTTCTCAGACACAGCTCGTATTCGAAGCTTATTTACAGCCTCAAAATGTATTCAGATCTTCAAATCAGTGACGACCGCGGCAATACTAATGTAAACAGGGAGCAGGTGCAGGAAGCAGTGAGCGGTACCAGAGGCAAGTAATTGTGCACACGGAGGGACAAATAGAAGGGGAATAAAAGGAAACCCACAGCACAAACAAGATTCCGTCATGTGTCACTTTTTGTTGCCTCTAACCTTAAGGATACAGGTGACCTGAGGAAGTCTGGCCCTTTGTTATGGAGCCAACCACTCACCAGCCCAGAAAGGCAGACCCAGGCCCCAGAGCAGCCTTATGCTAATAAGACAGCAAGCCAGTGACAACATATGTGAGCTTCACACACCCCAGCCAAGTCTTCCAGGAGAATCTCTCATGTGGCTCACCCTCACCGGAAGCACACGGGGAAGGGAATCCTGACATGTCGCCAATGACCTCACCCTGGCTGTGTGAGAAACCACCCTGCAACTTACTAGTGGAAAACAACTGTTTGTTATGTTCATGTATTGAGTGGATCAGGGACTCAGATGAGGCACAGTAGCTACAATTCAGGTTTGTTTCACAATGCCTGGGGCCTCGAAGGCTGAGGGCTAGAGTGATCTAAAGCCCTGCCCACCCATGTGGCTGGTGGGTGGTGCTGGCGGGAGGCTGAGGGCCCATCTCCTCTCTTCTCTTGGCTTGGCCTTCATTGCAGAAGGTGACGGGCTTCCAAAGGCAAACATCTGGAAGAGTGCCCCATGGAAACCACAACCCTTTTAGAACCTAGCCTCGGAAGTCAAAGAGCATCACCTCCACCATTTTATCCTGGTTGGAGCAGTCCCAAGCTACACCTCCCCCAGATTCACCAGGAAGAAACCCAGAGGCCACGTCTCAGCGGGAAATCAGAAGACTGCATTGTAAGAACAGGCTCCGGATGACATATATGAATACACGCAGCTGTTGAAAAACACAACCCGCCACAAGGTCATGGGCAAATTATGACTGTGATCATCCCACATTATACGGAAAACCATCCCACTGACATTTTGATGAATTTGGACATCAGTGTTATTCCGATGATGTAGGATAAAAAACTGAATCAATTCTTAAATTGAGTTGATTTGATCATCTCAAAACTGAGCTGTCTGAGGTCTCATCGTGCTCCAGAATATTCTAGCAAAGCAACAGTCCAAGACTTCCAGAGGCCATGAAGGGTCAAAAACTAAAGATTATACTTCACAGTTCATTAAGACACTTTTTTACTGTCAGTTTCAAATACCCAACTCAAACGGCTTCAAGTACAAAGGAGATGTCATTGGCTCATTCATATAAGTAGAAAATCAAAAGAATATTTCTTATCATGGACTCTCTCCCTCTCCCAGAAATAAATAAAACATTTAAAAAAAATTTTTTAAAGGGTGCTTGGGTGGCTCAGTCAGTTAAGCATCTGACTTCGGCTCAGGTCATGATCTCACGGTTTGTGGGTTCGAGCCCCACGTTGGGCTCTGTGCTGACAGCTCAGAGCCTGGAGCCTGTTTCAGGTTCTATATCTCCCTCACTTTCTGACCCTCCCCTGCTCATGCTGTCTCTCTCCCTCTCTCATAAATAAATAAAACATTTAAAATTTTTTTTAAAAAAATAATATTTCTGATTGTGGAGAGTTTGATCCAGGGAGTAAGAATTATGACTGAGCCTGTATCTCCTGCCCCAGCTTAGCTCCAGAATTTTCAGTGAGGCTTCCATCCATCCCCAGACAGAAGTCTGCAGTCACTTTAGGACTTAGAATGTCTGATAAAAAGGGCATTTCTCCTCATCATGCTGGTAAGTTCCCTAGAAACACACAGATTGGTCTAGCCTGGGTTGTGTCCTCCTCACTGAAATAGCACAATGACCAGAGAAATGAAGAACTCTTACTGGAGCTCCCTGGGACTAGCTGGAGCTCACAGCCTCACCCACATGATATGGGCAGAGCAGGGATTATCCTGTGGGTCAGGAACAATCACCAGATGAGGAGAGGTGGAGCAGACCAAAAATATTCCAAAGCAGAAAGATGTAATCATTGCTAATATTGCACTGGTCAGTAGCTAATCACTTGTGTTCTCTAATTAAATTTTCATGTGGACACTTACATGATTCACTTTAAAATAAAACCACCAATCGATTTAACTCCAAAGGAACCCAAAGGAAAGACTCCTTAAGTAAATAT
This sequence comes from Crocuta crocuta, assembly GCF_008692635.1. Taxonomy (NCBI): domain Eukaryota; kingdom Metazoa; phylum Chordata; class Mammalia; order Carnivora; family Hyaenidae; genus Crocuta; species Crocuta crocuta. Next base: position 3,387,653 of record NW_027551559.1, read on the forward strand.
GTGCAACACTATTTAGTTCCCTAAAGGAAATCTTACACTACATTAGTAGTAACCTAGTCACTGAGCAAAAATCACACCCTATATCCTCATACATTTCAGCTCAAGAAATTGGCCTGGGTATCAGTTTCCCAGAGTTGCAGTAACAGGGTCCCACAGGCTGGTCAGCTTAAACACAGGCATTTACGGTCTCCCAGTTCTGGGGGCTAAAAGTCTGAGACCAAGGTGTTGGTAAGGGCTGGAGGTGGGGGTGAGAGCATCCATTCCATGCACCTCTCCGGGCTTCAGGCAATCTTATGTCTGTCGGATTGTAGAGGGTTCTCCCTGATCTGTGCCTTTATCCCCACTGGCCTTCACCTTGTATGTGTCTCTGTGTCCAAATTTCCTCTTGCTCTAAGGAAACCAGTTATATTTAATTAGGGTCCACTCTGATGACCTTATTTTAACTTGATTACCTCTGCAAAAATCTTATTTCTAAAAAAAGTTACACTCTGAGGTCCTGGGGCTTAGTACCTCAATATATCATTTTCAGGGGGACTCAGTTCAACTCCCAGCAGCCTGATTTCATAACAGGTTCTGAAAATCCAGTTGGTACTCACCAAAACTCATATCTTATAGTAGCATCTTAGCTAAGACCATTATTCCCTTTCGGAACACTTCCGCTATTGTTCAGCCCCTCCATGAAAGCAAAACTAATACTTCCTCCAATATTACCACAATATGATTTCCACAGTTGCGTATTTCTTACTTATCTGGATATTTTTGTATAAGAAGTTCCATCACATCTTCCTCTATCCATGAGAACTAGGAATGACCAGACACCATTCCAAACCTAAACGAAAGAACCATTACCTCTGTCAGAGACCAGCTAATATTCATCATTATCATAAAAAGTAATTTTTAAAATCCTGTCATTAACAGCAAAATTGTCAGGCATTTAATCAAGTATCACCAAATACTTGGAGGAAAATCTAGAATGTTAGAAAACTTTATCAGCACAAAGAGTCTTGAAGCACTAATTGGCTTGGAGGAAATAAATATGAAGCAAAGCTTACACATTATTTTTTCAAGATTTTTAAAGTTACGTTTTTCTGTTGTCAGCAAAAATAGAGATTTCTTTCATAAATGGAAAAAGAAACCCATAATCTGTCACTAGTTCACTGATATAATTGGATCTTTACTGGTGCACAGTTTTGAAAATGGAGGTCAAAGTCCCATCTATTAACTGTTAAATTTTGGACCTGTGTATGGTTTCTTCTTTATTAAACTGTTAAATCTCTTGGTTACGGATCGCATCTGTGAATTATTGATTAGCCCTAAATTAAACTTGACTTTTTAGGAAAAAAAACAAGAATTCAAATCCATAGAGGCTCAAACTATAACTTTCAGTCTTAATTTTCCCAGCCATACCATGAGCATGTTCCTATTTACCTTAGTAAGAGAGTGAGTTTCAATTTTCAAACTATTAAAAGGTATCTTCCCTCCTCATCAAAGTAGCAAGTGCTTTCCAAGTAAAAAGAAAGACTAACTACAATATTTACATATCACCAAAAATATATAGAATACTAGTTTATTAGAATTCAAATTCAAAATTCTTTTCTTGTTGCCCTTCTTTTTAAGTTTCTTTATCTTTGAGAGAGAGATACACACAAGTGTGCAAGTGGGGAGAGGACAGAGAGAGGGAAAGAGAGAGAATCCCAATGCGAGGCTCAAACTCACAAATCGTGAGATCATAACCTGAGCCAAAATCAAGGGTTGGCCGCTTAACTGAGCCACCCAGGTGCCCCCTCTCTTGCCTTTTTATTAGACAAATAGGGATGGAGAAAAAAAGACAAACCATATTCATTATTATTGTAAATTTCTTTAGGTATGATAACAGCATTGTGGTTATGGAAGCCAGTGCCCTTATTTTAAGAAGGTGCGTATGCAGCACTTAGGAAGGAAATGTCCAGATATTAGCAACTTACTTTCAAGTGCTTCAGCAAAACCATTCATGTGTGTATGTGTGTGTGTGTGTGTGTGTACAGTAAATCTTGTATATTTATATATGTATATATCTTGTATATTTATATATGTATGTATCTTGTATATTTATATATGTATGTATCTTGTATATTTATATATATGTATATATAAATCTATGTGTGTATGTATATATATATAGTAAAACCTTGGTTTGTGAGTATAATTCATTCTGGAAACACGCTTGGAATCCAAAGCACTTGTATTCCAAAGTGAATTTCCCAGAGAGAAATATTGGAAACTCAGATGATTCATTCCAAAATCCAAAAATATTCACATAAAAATGATTGCAATGCTGTAATATAATACAAAATGATAAAGAAAATACAAAATGTAAAGCAAAATAAACAAATTAACCTGCACTCACCTTTGAAAACCTTCGTGGCTGGTGTGAAGGAGACAAGAGAGAGGAGGATTATTGTGTAGGACGTCTTTCACTATCACTAATGGAATCACTGCTGTTGGAATCTTCTGCATGGGGGCCATTGGATACACTCGCACAGAGGTTGACTCCAGTACAGTATTAATAAACTCCTGTCATACACTGTATTTAATGGAACTGCAATCAGGCAGCAGAGGAAAGGGTCTCCATCTGCAGGCAGCCTGACCTAGAACAAAGCAGAGCCTTCCTAAGCTCACTCTTGTCTGGAAAAGCAAAGGACTGTCCGTAGGTGCTTGGAAGTGACAAAAAGTACACTATTGTCAGTTGTGGGCACCTTCCAATCACTGAACAATCACGGGTTTCTACCAAACAGGTGGCGTGAGACTGAGCACCCAAGCACGGGACAGGATCACCCACAATCCGTAAGCATGCGTGCGTATGCGAGACAGAGAGAGAGAGAGAGAGAGAGAACCATTGGCTGAACTGTGATCATCTGACGTTTGGCAACATCACATGATGTTGCAAGACATTGCTCGTTTATCAAGTTATTTATGTATTTATATTTATTTAACATTTATTAGAAATGTTTGCTCGTCTTGCAGAACACTCGCAGAACAAGTTACTCCCAATCCAAGGTTTTACTCTATATATGTAATTGTATATGTGCAGAATATTAGTGATTGTTGAGCTTAGAATGTACATCTTATGTACTATTCTTCCTACTTTTCTATATATTTGAAAAGCTTTTAAATAAAATGTTGCAAAAGAAAGGGGATGGCAAAGATGGGGAAAGTTTTCTTCCTCTGGTGAATTTGTCACTTAACCCTTGTCCTCTGCCTGCGGCATCCAAGTTTCAACTCACTGCTCCCCTACCCACCACCCCAAAAGAACATAGTTAAGGATCAAGGCCCTTTAAAAACTTACCGAAAAGGGGCGTCTGGGTGGCTCAGTCGGGTAAGCGTCCGACTTCGGCTCAGGTCATGATCTTATGGTTTGTGGGTTCGAGCCCTGCGTCAGGCTCTGTGCTGACAGCTTGGAGCCTGGAGCCTGCTTCAGATTCTGTGTCTCCCTCTCTCTGCCCCTCCCCCACTCGTGCTCTGTCTCTGTCTCTCGAAATAAATAAACATTAAAAAATTACAAATAAATAATTATTGAAGAGTAAAAAAATTTACACTTATAAATTATTGTATTCTTTTGGGGTTTTTTTAATTTTTTAATGTTTATTTATTTTTGAAGGAGAGAGAGACAGAACATGACCAGGGGAGGGGCAGAGAGAGAGGGAGAAACAGAATCCAAGGAAGGCTCCAGGCTCTGAGCTGTCAGCACAGAACCTGACATGGGGGCTGGAACTCACAAATCACGAGATCATGACCTGAGCTGAAGTCGGACTGACTGAGCCACCCAGGTGACCCACAAATTACTGTTTTCTTAATGGAGTGTTTTGAGGGTTAAATGAGCTCATTTGAGTAAGGTGCTTAGGACAGTACCTGGCACAAATTCAGTGCTCAATGCAAGTTTGGTGTCATGACTGTTATCTAAAAATACAGTGCCTACTGATTGCCTGGTGCTGGTGGCTAAGTACCGTGAATACTGTTTCGCTTGGAAACTGTAAGCATTGGTAGGAGAAAAGATTCCCACTGGCTGCGCAGGACAAGGGAGGTAAAACAGGTGGCATTGTGGCTTCCCCATGCAAGGAGGTTAGAATTCAGAGATGCGGAAGGACACAAACATTCAGACATGCAGGCGCACACACACACACACACACACAGACAGACAGACATGTACACAATCAGTAATTCAAGAAAGGAAGGGAAGGAAGGGAAGAGAAAGAAGAAAGAAGGGAGAAAAAAGAAAAAAAAGAGAAAAATTTTCTATTAAAATGTGAGTCTTTGGGGAGCCTAGGTGGCTCAGTTGGTTAAGCATCTGACTTTGGCTCCCGCCATGATTTCACTGTTCGTGAGTTCTGACCCCGCATCAGTATGTGGAGCCTGCCAGGGATTCCCATTCTCTCTCTCTCTCTGCCCCTCCCCCCAATAAATAAATAAAATGTGAGTCTTACTTGGCCCCACCCTGACCACATCCTAAAGTGGCATGAAGTACAGTCACTGTGGTAAATCATACTTGTGACGGTTAAGCAAGGATACTGCGAGCCAGAAAAACTACTCCTTACAAATGTTTGTTAACTTCAGTCATTCCTAACATCTATCTTTCTTTACAGATGAAACTATAAAATTTCTCTGCAAAACTTTAAGAAGTTAAAAGCATGTGATGTGTAAGCCGAGCCCAACTCAGGACTTGAACCCACGAACTGTGAAATCATGACCTGAGCCGAAGATNGAAAGTGCAGTTATTTTAAAGAGCTAACATACTTACTTATCCACAATCAACTGGTGATAAGCTGTGGAATAATAGATCCTTCTGCTTGGAAAGGGGTTCAAATTTTAAACAACCCCCCCTTTTTTTTAAATATAAACTTATATTTTTAAAAAATGTCAAACCAGGAGCTTAACATTGTATTAAACAAAACGGGACTACGTTGTTACAATTAACATGCTTGGTGCGGTACAATGTAAGAAGTGATTCTCCAAATATTTCTCTGTCGATCAGACATCTTATGGGACAGTCAAGGGTGTGAGCCCCCTTGCATGATTCTGCCTTCTGTCCTGTTCCATGGGGAATTGAGGGAAATTCAGCAAGTGCCTTTTTGGGGCTATAGTCTCTAAACTTCTAATTTGAACATCTGGAGCATGATTATAATCCAGTCAGGAGATGGATTCCATCTGTGAGCTATATTAGCTAAATAACCTTGTGCGAAACTTTTAACATTTCTGAACCTCAATTTTCTCATCTTTATTTACCACCCAGATTATGATGTTGATTGAAAAAGGTATATGAAAGCACTTCATGAATTTTAATGCACTATATGAATGTTATTCATATTCTTCTAAGTGACCAACCTAAATAACCACGTTCTAAAGAACTGATAGGGCAAAACTTAATAAAGAGTGATTAAGAATTTCACTCTTCAAGTCAGTGTGTAATAGAGTCCACCGCTATGCAGTGCTAACTATAGACTAGGTGCTGTTTCCAGATTTTTCATGTATGATCTCAATTTAACCTTCAGAATAGTTCCAGGAGTTGAGGGTTATGATTATTCCCATTTTGCAAATAAAGAGCCATGCATCTTGGAGATCGCGATCTAGCCTTCCAGCTCAAGTGTTTGGGGAGTCCAGTCCCCTGCTGGGCCTCCTTTAACATTTGTATTCTCTGGTTATGCACATGTATTTATAATAATACAATTCATCTTACTAGACCTGTATCTCATGGAGTTACGTCACCAAACACATCAGATGTGTGGGCAACAAACACTGGTCATGGTAACCACGGTGGTTGTGTGGCTATTTGCTACACCGCACTGCATTGACAAGAGATAACTGCTGTAGTGGGGCATTCCACCATGCAGCCAAAGGGGAGAATCACTGCCTGGCTCACCCAGAGTACCCTAAACACAGCCTTCTCTGCCCCAAACACACCAGCTTAGTTTGTATCCCACCACCAATGCGTGTCCATCCACGTTCCAAGTTCTGGATCTCAAAATCACTCTCTCTGGAAGTATCTCCCTGGATGGCCTCCATCTCTGCCTCCCAGAGCAACTTTAATGCTTCTCTTCTGTGCTCGCAAGGCTCCAGACACTGCTCACAATTAGCACTGCTCCCAATTCACTGGGTAGCAGATGGAGAAAGCTTTATTCTCAGGAGGTGGTAGAACTGAGAGCCTGGCTTAGTCACAAAAGAACTCTGCTAAGCCAAGGGGCTGGGTAATCAAGAAGGGCAAAAAACAAAACAAAACAGAAGCAAGGTTGGGGGATGGTATTTGGTGAGGAAATGTTGGAAATGACCACGCTTCATGTTTATAATTCTGCAGAAGAAGCATTTAGAAATGAACATGGTGGAAAGAAAGAAGAGGACATGTCATCATCACTAATATCCATCCCAAACAGAGCACTTTACAGTTTATTACACGACTTCTATGCACAAATTTCTCAATGAATATTTAAACGTAGTAATGGCTACCTTATTACCTCCGTCCTTCTCGATTAATTGGGGGAAAGTCCTACATGCTGATAAGTATTCTGTGCTTACATGCTAGCTAGATTTATTACTCTAGTCCAGTGTCACATCTAAATTAGATAATTTAAAATGACAGAATATAAGATCACTTATAAAAGAAATTGTCAACAGTACTAAAGTACCACCAACTCAGACCCATTAACAAAGCATATTATTGTAAAGGACATTTCCTGAGAGCTTGCTTTTATTTCTAGATAAGACCTGTTTGCAATTACCTTAGGATTTATATATTTAAATGTCACTTCTAAAGTATTTGATGACTAGCTCTTGAGTTTGAAATATACTTCTCATACTGAAATATTAATTGATACTACCTGTAAAGAAAATGCTTAATAAATAAAAGAGATGTGGGTTGAATTCCAGTCTGAATGGTTGTAAATTTTAAATTGAGAAAGTCTAAATAAATAAAGTATGTTTTCCATCAGAGCTTGTAACTTTCCAGAAATCATGATTTGAATTATTAACATAAAATACATAAATGGAAAATTATGCTCTTGATATATTTTTATTTATGCCAGTAGGAGAATGTTGGAGATCCAAAATTTGGATCACATTTACCAGAAAAACTCTGCACCTATGGTCTTTATAAAACCTATTCTAGAATGGTCAGATGAAACTATTAATAATCATCTACACAGGAAACCACCCAAATTCCCATCATGTGTGGAATGGAAGAATAAAGCTATTCAAGAATATTTGTCTAGTCTGTTAGTTGGTGACTCCATTACAAAGTATTATTTTGGGTATTATAATAATAATAATAACATTGTAATAAAATAATGAAGCCCACACCAGGGAGTACTATGCAGTACTGAAAATAAATGTTCTACAGCTACATTCTACAGGGTGGATGAGCTTCCCAAACATATTATGGATCAAGAGAAGCCAGACACAAGAGATTTCCATACACAAAGAATGAAAGCATGCAAAGCTAATGTGTGCCCTTAGAGGTCAGGCCAGCGATTTCCCTTCAAGGGCGTGGTTTCTGAGAGAGAGCACAGGACAGGTTCCTACAGGCTAAAAACCATGTTTCTTGCCCAGGACCCCAAAGATAGGCATGTGCTCCATTGCTGACAGTTTATTGTGTATTTTTCCATATACAGGGTATATCTCAGGGAAAATTTTTTCTTTCTTTAATTGAAGTAAGAAACTAAGACCCAGAGAAGAGGAATGCAGAACATGCCACAGAAGAGGTTTGTGCACAGTCCACTGTCAGTTAAGTTGCTTTAGAACTCTGTCTGATAAAAACCAAATTCAAAATTAAACATTGTAAACAAAGCTAGGCGAGCTGGAGGATCCAACACACTTTAAAGCCCTGAAGAATGAGGGTCATCTGAGTGGCTCAGGCGGTTAAGTGCTGGCTCCTGATCTTGATTCAGGTCGTGAAATCACAGGTCATGAGTTTGAGCCCCTTGTCAGGCTCGATGCTGACAGCATGGAGCCTGCTTGGGAGTCTCTGTCTCTGTCTCTGTCTCTCTCTCTCTCTCTCTCTCCTCCCCCCCCCCCCTGCTCCTTCCCTGCTTATGCTCTCTCTCTCTCTCTCTGTGTCTCTTTCAAAAATAAAAAATATTATTTTAAAAAAATTCTTTAAGAAAACACTAAAAAGTGATAATGGAGATCACTCACATGACTTTACCGAGCAAAATGCACAGACAGACCTGAAGAACCCAAGTGTATGAGGAAACCGCTTAGAATACAGTAACGCGCTTGAGGTCCTGGGAGGAATTCTGCATTTGCAAATTGCATAACTCTGGGCAAATCATAATTTCTCCAGTCCTTCATCTATCAAATGAGGCTAAGAAACCTACCACACAGCCTTGTTCTAAAGATCAAATGAGAGGAAAGGTAAGATGTTTGGACCTACACAAATGGAAATTCTCCATTTGGGTGCTTTTTTTTTTTTCTTTTTTCCAGCATCTTGTACAAACCAGCCACAAAAGTAATGCCGTGTTCGGCCACAGTGAAGCTGCTGTCTGAATACGGGGTTGCGTCTTTACACTTCAGGTCACAATTATCCATCCAGTGCAACCGGGATCAGAAATTGGAACTCTTGTTCATTATCCATTTATTAAATTTTTGTCTAAAGGGCAAGACCCAAGAATTCAAAACAGCACCATTTTAATTCAGAATTATCCTTCACAATCTTTCAAAAAAAAAAAAAGAGAAAGAGATCGCCTCATTATCTGGCATTACAAGACCAATTTTATCACTTGGCGATTGGCTATTGCCGCCACTTTTCATTTTTATGAGGCCTTTCTTCCAATGCATGTGGCACCTAAGCCTAATTTGGCCTAATTTTGGATCCACAAATAGAAACGTCACATAGCATTTCACTTATCTCTGAAATAAAGTTATCGCTCTGGTTTTAAATTCCTTCCTCTAACACATTATTGTTTGTTGAATTATTGATCTTACATGGAAAATTAAAATATTAGCTTTCAAGTCCTTTACATTAAAATGCCATTTGTTAATTTGCATTAAATAGCTGGCATCATGGGCCCACTGAGAATTAACTTTGCTTCTAGCTGTTACTAATTATTAACATTTTTTATCCTTGGCCTTCAAGTATTTGTTTGGATACCCTACTTTTGTAGCTGTTCCAAGTCATAAGTCATCAGGGAGGAAGCAATTAAGCCACCAGATTGCCCTAATGGCATTCATCCTGGGAGATCATTCATATTATGAACTAGAGTTTGTGCTTTAACAACTGGTAAAGATCAATGTGTTTAAATATTGAGAACTAAAATACAGAGACTTCCCGATTCTATGTATACAAATCCAGATTCTTCTGCTCGACCTTGGACTTCTGGCAATGAGGGCCACTGGACAGGGGAGGGTGTCCATTTCTTTCTCAAACACAGAGACATCTGGGGTAGATATTACAAAATATGTTGAAGTGCATTGTCAAGTTCAAACATAAAAGGAATTTTCCCAGGCTGCCAGAAACTAAGCGGGAGCTGGCAGAGACATGGTGCTCTGTGATATGGATCATGAACATGGGCCTTAACACTTAAGGGGCAGGGTTCTAATGACTGTGTTGGGAGAGGTCTTGGGCCCTTGAGAGCTAGGGACAACCAGAACTGCTAGCACCTTTGGAGACCTTCTGCCTCCCTCAAAAAGTTATTCTGTTATTAGAAGTGGAACAGGATGAGGTATGTATGGCTGTGTAACAAATTTCCCCAAAAAGCTCTTAGCTTCAAACAACAAACACTCATTATCTCATAGTTTCTGTAGGTCAGGCATCTTGGTGTGGCTTAGCTGGGCCCTCTGACTCAGGGCTCCCCACAAGGCTGCCATCAGGGTGTCGATTGGGGGTAGATCTACTTCCCAGCCTAGCTGTGTAGCTGTTGGCAGGATTCAGTTCCTCGTGTACTGTGGGCTTGAGGGGCTCAACTTGCTGTTGCGTATTGGCCAGAAGCTTCTCGTCACTCCTCGTCACTGGGTCTGCCTATAGGACAGCTTGAAACATGGTAGCCCACTTCCAACAGAGCAAGCAAGCAAGAGAGTGAGAGAGAAGTAAGATGGAAGCCAAAATCTTTCTGTAACTAATCTCAGTAGTGACATCTCATCATTTTTGCTGCGTTCTGTTTGTTGGTTAGGTCCAGCTTGTGTTCAAGGGGTGGGGATTATACAAGGACATGAATACCAGGAGACAGATGATTGGGAGCCATCTTAGAAAGTGCTCCACATAGTTGTTGGTCTGGATCCATATGTTCTTGTCCAGAAGTGGGGTTATTAGAACCTAGAACTTTGGGGGTGGGGGTCCCTGAAGACTGAAGACCCAGAGCTCAAAGGAAGAAGTACTGTCCAGCTGATACTGGTATCTTGGGGTAAGACTGGCACAGGTGTTATATATAAAAAAGAAAAAGAAAAAAAAAAACAGAAACTAGAACCATTGCCATCACTGGGATGATGAACCATTGCCAAAATAATGCTTCAGGAACAGTGAGCAAACAGGAAATCTTTTCTCTCTCCTTCTGCCTTGCCTTCTCTCTGTGAGGCCCTTTTGGCAAAAGCTGAAAGATAGCCAGATGGCATAGGGGAAATGTGGCTTGCAGAATTCCATCCCTGGCATCAGAAAGAGAGGATAGAAGGAGGGGATTAAAGCTGGGAGCCTACCGCTGAATAAGCAGCACAAATGGCAGTAAGGAATATCTTCCTACCAGCCCAAGAAGGTGGCAAGGCTTATCTCTACCTGAGGGTCTAGGTGAAAATAATATTAAAGTCTCCGATGAGAAATCAAAACGGAAGTTTTGTACATTGCATAGGGGTGGGGTCTAAATTTACACTATCCAAATAATACAGGAATCTGAACAAATAACAAAAATCTCAGACAACAAATTCCTGTGGTTACCAGCAAGAGCAAATGCTACAACACTCGGCAGGGGCTCTTGAATAACTCCAGGCACTGGGGCCTCCCACAGAAAGAAGTAAACCTCCACTGAAGAGGAGCTCATTGTCAAAAATGAAAGAACAGAAGAGGACCTGCTTTACCATAGTGGTGACTCAGCAATCACAAAAACAGAAGGAAAGAAAGAAAGAAGGAAGGAAGGAAGGAAGGAAGGACGGATAGAGGAAGGAAGGAAGTAGGAAGTTAGTTGCAAAGTCAAGGTTTTGAGAGATTAGCAAAATCTTGAAGAGATCATAAAGCCACATTTGTTAAAAACGGTCAATAAGAAGATAGATGAAAGATGAAAGTAATTGTAATGGGAAACACAAGAAAATATGGAGAGAGAGAGAGGCAGATTTTTCCAATGGGTTAAAAGGAAAAACATGGTCATTAAAATTACAAACTTAGTGGCCAGGCTAAATAGATAAAACCCAAGATAGAATTTACCAACTGAAAGCTCTAGATCTGAACAAATTATCCAGAATGCAGCAAGAGAGATAAAGACGCCTTTTTAAAAAGGAGGGGGTGGGGAATCTCTAGTTAGACATAGCAGCTTTAGCATAAACATTTATCACACCTCCTTCCTGAAAATTCCATTAACATAATAGTGGTCAAAGAAAGTAGGAACAACGGAATGGGAGACAAGGTGCAGTAATAAACAGTAAGAAACACTGAGCCCAGAGAAAGCTCAGATCTAAGCCAAGACTGGCAGATCATGAATGCAGGCCGGTTCACACTGTGGATGAAGCCTCTCTTACCTCTGGGAGCAAGAGTGCGTGTGGAAGTCAGGATAGAACTGGCCGGAAGACTGAGTGAGAAAAGGTTGAATCCAGTTCTCCTCTCATTCCTTAGCAGAAAACTCTCTGGAGAAGATGAGCCCAGCTCAACCTCAGGCAAGAACCATGCTTAAAAAATAAGGGAGTACGTGAAAGTCTACCTACTGCAAGGGGGGTCCCTTCCCGACCCCACCCAGCATTTGTGTTTGGCAACATTGGCAGCCACGAGCTATCACTCGGAAGGGAAGTGCAGGATGTGCCCTTTGAGAAACTGAGAAAACATCTACTCTTTTTTTTTTTTTCCTGTCTTTTTTCTTTTTTTATTTTAGAAAGAATAAAAGCACCAGAGGGAGAGATGAGGAGAGGGAGAGAGGGAAAGACAGACAAACAGACAGACAGAGAAACCAAAGCAGGCTCCACACTCAGTGCAGAGCCCAGTGCAAGGCTTGCCACATGCCTTGGGATCACGACCCAAGCTAAGGTCAAGAGTTGGAACTCAACTAACTGAGCCACCCAGGTGCCCCAACATCTACTCTTTGGCTGGGGTTGTATTTAAGACTGAGGATTAGAAAGTTAATTGGAAGTTCTGCATGTCAAAAAGATGGGGGGGGGTGCCTGGGTGGCTCAGTCGGTTAAGCATCCGACTTCAGCTCAGGTCATGATCTCACAGTTCGTGGGTTCAAGCCCCGCATCGGGCTCTGTGCTGATGGCTCAGAGCCTGGAGCCTGTTTCAGAGTCTGTGTCTCCCTCTCTCTCTGACCCTCCCCTGCCCACGCTGTCTCTCTCTCTATCAGAAATAAATAAAACATAATTAAAACAAAAAGATGGGGGGGGAAGGAAGGGAAGAGTAGGGAAGGGAAGGGTAGTGAAGGGAAGAGAAAAGGAAACAGAAGCAATGAACTGAGGTGGAAAAGTAGAAGAAGAAAAAGAAGACAACTATAATATCCTCAGAGTTCTGAGAGAAGACAACACATACATTAAACAAGAGCAGGAGAACACAAACAAGGAAACAACTGGGGAACAAAATGATTTCTTGGAAAATAAAACTACGAGAGTAGAAAGACAAGGTTGAAAGATAGAAGGAAGAGGAACACATCAAAGAAGTTATTTTTTTTTTTAAAAAAAGAGCTAATTCCTCTGGTTTGGAAATTGATTATAGCAAAACAGAGGCAAATATCAGAAGAAACGAAAAGAAGAGTTGAAAATGGTGTGTTTGAAAGCTAAAACCTCCTGCAAAGCAGGGACTCTTCCTTTTGTTGTTACAAGTCTCATAAAACCATTTGGCTCTAATTATTACACATGAGGGACACCCAGGTGGCTCCGTCAGTTAAGCATCTGACTCTTGGTTTCAGCTCAGGTCATAATTTCACAGGTTCCTGAGATCAATCCCCACATCGGGCTCTGCTCTGACGTTGTGGAACCTGCTTGGGATTCTCTCTTTCTCCCTCTCTCTCAGTCCCTCCTCTGCTCTCACTTTCTCAAAATAAGTAACTAAACGTTTAAGAAATGCACTAAAGTGCATGTTAAATATTGCACATGTATTACTTGAATAAAAATGAATTTTAAACTGCATGTATATACGTGTGTGTGCATGCATACATGTATACACACATGTATATAAAAGCATCATTAGGACTCACGTAGAATAAAGAAAAATAAAGAAATAAACAAAAAATAAAGAAAAAACAACTATAATATCCTCAGAGTTATGAGGAGACAGTACATACATTAAACAAGAACAGGACACAAACTGATTGGGAATCACATAGAATAAAATGAGCAAGTCCAACACATGTCTACAAAATATTTTCAGAAGAAGAAATAGAGACAATGGGAGAGACACAACATTTTAAAAGACACTGGCTAAGGACCTGGCATTTTTAGGTCCCCAGCAAGATAAAGTCAAGTGCATGTCTTGTAGCATATTTCTCTCCCTGTGTTCTGCATTTTACTTAATTGTGAGCTTATCTTTCCTGGGACTCCCTAAGGTCTGCTGCCCTGACATCTGTTTTAAACTAATCTCTTGGCTTGGGATTCCTCAACCACATGAAGAGTGTATGTTCAGATGGTGTGTCAGGCGACATTATGGAAAAGATTTACTTTCTCTCAGGAGGCCTATAATTTTTTTTTTCTATTCCCCACACAGACTCCCGGGCTGTGTTTCAAATATGAAGGAGTGAGCGACTGTGGAAAACATCACTGAAATTTGTGGAAAGGTCAAGTAGAAGGAGTCTTGAGAACAGATCATCGGTTTACCAGATTTAGATTAGTGTTGAACTTGTCCGGCAAAAGCCTGCACATATAGAAAACTTTAACAGAATATGATATAGTATATAATATAAGGTACAGAAGGTTTGAAAGAAAAGGGATAGAAAAGACACACCAAGCTGAAAACAAGGAAAAGGACGCTGGCATGGCAATACTAACATCAGAAAAGTAGCCTTAAGGTGGACTTCTGTCCTGAAGGCATTGGTCGCCCATGAGCCCCAGGAGATGGCAGCGCTCCCCATTTATAATTCAGCAGGTGTACGTGGTGGCTGCAGACCCATGGCTGCCTGGCGGGCTGAGCAGCCTGCCCCTCACTGCTCTCCCCACTGGGCCCCGATAACACGCACTCAGTACCATCACCAATTTCACGGGCAGCATAGTGGTTAAGAGTGTGAACTCTGGAACAGAATGTGGGAGTTCAAATCCCGGACCTACCTCTCACCAACTGTGACTGAGCCCGTGTGCCTCAGCTGGCCCGTCTGTGAAGTGGAGAAAACAGGAGTGCTGGCTTGATGAAGTCGGTCTGAGGGCGAAGTGAGCCAATACTTGGAAAGTGACGAGAAGGGGCCTGTCACAAAGTGTGCTGTCACAAAGTGTGCTAGTACATGTTAGCTATCATTATTTCCTACAGCGCGCTTGGGACGACATCAACCCTCTGGTCAAGTTTAATCTCTCGGGTATGGCACCCAAGCCTTCGCCATCCATCCTTCCTTCTGGCCCTAACTCCCCAAGTTCCCACATGAGTACATGAACTTCCCAGACAAGGCCCTTATCCTTAAAAATAGGTTAGGTTCCCAAAAGCATACATCCCCAAGTCCCTCTGTCTCCAAGAGCAAGGTGGCCCTGAGCATGTGGCCACCAGCACGACCTGCTAAAGCCAACGGACAGACGCATGTTTTTCTGGATGCAAAGTCACCCCCTCTATAGAAATTCAAAAGTGCAAAGCTCACACTTGGGCACCTGAGGCTTCCTGAGAACATCTAGCTCTTTCTCACTCTCAGCCCTTCATGGGCACTGTGCCCCCACCCCATGCCCTCAAACTGCCACTTCCCCTCACTCAGATGATTCACACATTGACAATGTTACTTGGATTTATTGTTTCTGTCACGTTAGTGTTTATTGTACTCTTATCCGATTCAAGCAAGGAACACCTTTTTCCAGAAGCTTCCCTAATTCCTCCATTCATTCATTCGTCTGCTCACCAGTTAGTGAGATCCTGTGTTAGATCCCGGGTACAACCAGGGGAAAGAGACAGTCTTTGTCTTCAAAGGGTTTCCAAGCTCACGGGGCTGCCCCCTCTCTTCAGGGTACTGGAGGCAGAATTCAGGGTTCTGTCTGCCCTACCCAGCTGTCGGTGCCTAAAGGCATTGGCACAAGCCCTATTTGATTTTACTGACTTGCATCTAGTTATCCTATTTAACATTTAACACCAACACATGACAGTCCCTGTGGTTTACATGCAGTATTTTATTTAACCCTCGTGACAATCCTATGCAACAGGCACTATTATGATGCCCATTTTATAGATGAGGCAACTAGGGAAAAGAGGATAATTCACCTACTCAGAAAGATGGAGAATATAGATCCAGAATTTGAATCTAAGTCTTTCGAGTCCCAAAGTTAATAGGTCATCTAGACCAGGTGTCCCAAACTTAGCACGACTGGCATTTGGGGCCGAGTACTGCTTTGTTGTGGGGGCTTCCTGGCGCACTGTGGGATGTTTAACAGCATCCTTACCCTTGAACCACTAGATCCCAGTGGCGCCACTACCCAATCATGGCAAAAACATCTCCGGACAATTGCCAAAGGTCTGCTGGGGGCGGAAGGGGCAAAAAAGCCCCTTGATTGAGGGCCGCTGCTCTGGAGTATTTTTCTATATCCCCAAACTAAGCGCTACAGATGTCCCCTTGAATCCAAGGAAGAGCTGTCAGGAAATAGGATCAAGAGTTCAGACCACAGCTCTGTGGTCTACACAGGACTCCGAGTCTCTCTACACCCCATCCTGTAGGCTTTAAAATGAAAGTGGATCAGATACAATCTGATGAGTCTATCAACTCTGAAATCATGCGATGCCCTTACAACATGGAAATGCCTTTGCGTGTGGAGATCCATGAACCGCAGCTACCTAATCCACCATGCCCCTGGTTCGATGGCCTCATCAAAATGGCCCTATAATGGGAACCCCTGGAACAAATGGTCAGTGAAGCAGCTTGTTCATACTCTCATTTGTAATTCGGCCAATTGTAATCCATAGCACTCTACCAATTTACTCAATATACGGCAACACCCAGAGGAATAGAGAGCAAGAAATAGTATGATAGCACTCAATTATACCCCAGGAAGGCAGAGGATAACTAGAGAATCCTAAAACAGAATCATTCTCCTTTGCTTGAAATGATCAGATGTCTCATTTTTTAAGAACGTGAATTCTTTTAAAAATAATAACTTGTTTTCTAAAATGAAGTCTGCATTAAGGGTCCTCAAAGTATGACAATGTAGGGTCCGGTTATGCAGTATCTAATATTTGTACAGTATGACCTTGTTTTGTTATCTGCATTTTATTTTCACAACTCTGACTTGAGCAGAGCTATTTGAGCTGTTACCATTCTTTGATGAAGAGCCTTAGGTCCAGAGAGTGTAAGCTATTTGCCTAAGGTCACGTGATAAAACAGTTCTAAGGTAATAAACTATCTCAGAGGTCCCACACCAGAAGCATCCATCACATGACAAAGAGCGTGCATTGACCTGAGAGGGCATCTTCTCCGTGTGCTCCACAGTGCCCAGAACTGCATTCATTTGATGTCTGATTTTGAGACTGGTACTCAACAGAGACAGGCTTGGGTGGTAGGCAAGTGGTATGTTCCAGCTGAATTTGAAAAATGGGACCGAATAGAACACCTTAGAAAAAAGCAAGAAAGGGAAAATAGGCAGAGCACAATTGTTCAGACAAAGTCAGAATTAAAGAAAAACAATCCAGCTACAACAAATATCCCCCAAGTATCAAATTTAGACCAGAAATAAAACATCGACAACTTGAAAGTTTACACAGAGGGCTACGTTAAATCCTCAGGAGACTGTAGATGCACAGTCCTGGGGGGAATTCACAGGAAGAAGTAGTTGGAAGGACAGCTGATAGATAATCCATTACCCACCCCCCTCCCATCCCTGCTAAGGGGCCTCCCCTTTGTGTAAAGCTTTGGCGGAGAATGTGGCCTGTGGCTTTCATTTTGCCATCATGGACACTGTAAATGACATATTGCAACTAAAAGAGCACAGGACTGCATACCAAGAGAGCTGCTCCTTGATGTACTTGGCCACCAGTACATCAAGCCCAATGACCCTTGGGGAAGCTTTAACCTCTGGGGACACATGATCCTTACTTGTGAAATGACTGTATTGAACTAGTTCAACTTTAAGGTTATCTTTTGCCTTCAACATCAATAAAGCAGGCCAAAGAAAGAGAACATGGCTAGATCCTTGAAGTTTAACTGAGATCCTACAATCTCTACCATTTCTTTCCTAGTCCTTGCTGTACAGGCAGTGCCTTTATTGTCCCCAATTAAAACAGGACACGATCTGATTCCATCATTTGTATCTTGGCATTATGCCTTAGATACCAACCCATTGTCTCCCATTTTATTTATATAACAAGGCTCTCAGTCTACACTAGTCTGGCTGAATGGAGTTTCAGCTGAAGCTACGAGTGGAGATTTGATGTGCAATTAGAACATTCTTTTAGTGATTGTAAAGTCACGTCCTTGGATAACCTGGCTGGAGTCATTTCAGACTCTGTGAGATGGGGTGAAAAGAGGAAATGCGGAAGATTGCCTTCTCTCCCCACCTTCTTGCTTCCTTCCTTTTCTTAATCCCCCTTCCTTCCCCTAGGAGGGACGGACACGTGGATGGAGTTCTGGGCATGTGAAGAATATTGTTGCCCTTGGACCCTGAGCCTGCAACATATGTCATCCTGGGGTCCACCCATCTGGAAGACTGTGTCATTTCCACACATGCAGGAGCTAGACTTGCATAGAATATTCTCTTGCACGTGAGTAAACTTGCCGCAAGGTAAATCGGACACACATTACCTACCAGGTATTTGGGCTTCGCACTAACTAGGAATAAGCAATAAGAAGTCCATTAATTCAGTTGTGTTAGTTTTGGTTCGTTTGGGGCTTCCTCACGTTGCTGCACTCCAGTTTTTCCAGTGGATCTGCACTCCCACACTCACACACACACGCTCTCGGGGAATTACCTCCGCACGGCGGGTATTTCCTTCTCCTGGAAATCTGCTCTGTGAGGTGTCCCTGGTTCTGCCTGCACTAGCAGATGCCATTCTTCACCTGCCTGGACCCTCCAGAACCCCACCCCCACGTCCTTCCTGTCCATCCTCTGGCCTGGAGGGTCTCTAGTTACCACCTAAGCTGGAGGTTTCCCCACCAGCAGCGAGTGTGGGCTTTGACTAGCAGATGCGCAAGAAGAAAATAATGAGGCTCAAGAGAGAGACGAGAAAGACCCCAAACATTCAGAGGCATAGAGTATTTCATCTTCTCTGATCCTTCCAAAACCACTCTACTTCTCATTTTACTTTATGTCTCTCATTTTTCTTCTGAACACAGGGATTAAAAGTAAACCGAGAAAAGCTCTAAAACAAAAAACATGTGAATAAGTAACAAGAGCGTGACACTGAGCCTCTAACTCTAGCATCTGGTGACTCCCTTGGGCACTGTCCCTAACCAGTATTCTTTTTAGATACAGTCGCTGAGCCACAGCATGATATATTTTTTTAATAGTTTATTGTCAAGTTGGTTTCCATATAACACCCAGAGCTCATCCCCACAAGTGCCCTCCTTCATGCCCATCACCTCCTCCCCCTCCCCCCACCCCCATCATCCCTCAGTGTATTCTCAGCATTCAAGAGTCTCTCAAGTTATGCTGAGCAAAATAAGTTAGGCAGAGAAGGACAGCTACCATATGTTTGCACGTATAGGAGGATTAGGAGGAACTTAACAGAGGACCATGGGGGAGAAGAAGGGGAAAAATAGTGGGTGGGAGGGAGGGAGGCAAACCATGAGACACACCATGATATTTAAAGCCCCTTATCTTGTGTAGGGTTCAAGCGTCCACCTGCACAAGTAGGAAAGAAGAAGGATACAAGTTCAGGATCAAGTTCGTGGTAGATTGATCTACAGGAAAACCAGAAAGTCAGAAACAAAAAGAGAAAGAAGCTAAAATTTCAGGAAGAAGTGTTCTTCACCAAAGAGTCAAGTAGTTGAGTGTAGACTCTCTCTCTGCCCCTCCCCTGTTCGCGCTCTGTCTCTCTCAGAAATAAACAAACAAAAAATTTTTAGAATATCCAGTGTTCCCGCTCTTAAGGCAAGAGACAAGGGAAAAAGAGAAGAGGAGAAAGTGAATATTAAAGAAACACAGCCACCTCCTAGGATTGTAAAATACAGCAAAAAATATTGGCTCTGTGTATTAATCAAGTGACGGAAGAGCCACATGCAATTTCCCAAATAAGAAGTAGTTATGGCTACTGCATTCGGGAAGGCGGGAGTGGAGGGGAAGTGTCACGTCAGATAACTGCAATGTAAGGAAAACAACGGCTTAATAAAGTGGCAGCAGCTCCCTCACAGTTTAAAAACAGATGGGCTTTGCTACACGGGAAGAAAGAATTTTTAGCTGTGCTGCAATTTGAAGTCTGTCATCGCCTTTACTGAATCGTTAAAACTCCGAGAAGCTTAAAGAATGATAAAATCACACTTCGCAAACTTGGGCACTGTAGATCTCCTGCGGCCAGCAGTATAAAACCATCATCATTTTCAAATCATGATACGGAGAATAGACATTCATATATCTGCAAACTTTGAACAGGATTTTGGCCAAAGTATTTACAACCTTTTTAACTTTCTGTGATCAAGTAGCGTCTCTAAGACGCTAACGAGTTGGCTAAGGTACCAAGCTTAGACCCATGCATCACACATGTGTGTGCGTGCACGTGTATCTCCAGTGTGAAATGTAGAGACTTCCCTCCTGCCACAGATAGGGTGAGCAACTCAGTCTCACATGTCCAGAACTTTCCTAGTCTTTTTTTTTTAATGTTTTAAGTGTTTCATTTGTTTTTGAGAGAGAGATAGAGACGGCGTGAGAAGGGGAGGGTCAAAGAGAGAGGGAGTTACAGAATCCAAAGACAGGCTCCAGGCTCTGAGCTAGCCGTCAGCACAGAGCCCGATGCTGGGCTCGAACCCATGAACTGTGAGATCATGACCTGAGCCAAAGAGGGATGTTTAACCGACTGAGCCACCCAGGCACCCCTGAACTTTCCCCGTTTTAGCACTGGGAAATTCTGGATCCCTGGGGAATTTCTTATTTTAGCCAGACCAGGACAGATAGTTACCCTAGCCACAAAAGCCTTAGGATCAACATTTGCAGCATTTTAGCTCAGCATTTTTGTTGCCACTATAAGTGAAGTAGAGTC
Source organism: Crocuta crocuta (assembly GCF_008692635.1). Classification (NCBI taxonomy): domain Eukaryota; kingdom Metazoa; phylum Chordata; class Mammalia; order Carnivora; family Hyaenidae; genus Crocuta; species Crocuta crocuta. Next base: position 3,408,093 of record NW_027551559.1, read on the forward strand.
TCTTTTTCTTTTCCTTTTCCAACTCTATTGAGATATAATTGACATAAGTATTGATTTGATACATTTATACACTGCAGTATGATTACCATGGCACTGTTAACTAACACCTCGATCATGTCACAGAACTGCCATTTCTTTTTTGTGGTGAGAACATCCAAGATCTGCTCTCTTAGCAGCTTTCAAGTATATTAATACAGTATTGCTGTTTATAATCACAATGCTGTGCGTCTGAACTTCGGAACTCATTCATCTTCTAACTGAAAGTTTCTACTTTTTGGCCAACATCTCCCCACTTCCGCCACCCCTGGTAACAACCATTTCTATTATCTCTTTCTACCAGATGGGCTTTTTAAAATTCCACATATAAGTGGGGTCACACAGTAATTGTCTTTCTCTGGTTTATTTTACCTAGCATAATGCTTCTAGGACCTCAAAAAATTAAAAATAGAACACCGTATGATACCACTTCCAGGTATATCCTCAAAGGACGTGAGGACAGGATCTCGAAGAAGTGTCTACACCTCCTTGTTTATCATAGCATTATTCACAATAGAGCCTTTTTTTTTCTTGATAGGAGTCTCTGGCACCTTAAGGAAACCATGAAAACACATTTATCCCCCGATCTTAGCATAAGAACCTTGTTTCCTTTCCATTTGGAACTGGAAACCAAAGCATTGAAGACAGAATACATAGTTCCTAAACCTGCCCCACAAGCACACCTGGAATTGACAAAACTTCTGAGTGTTCTTTCATTACTGGCCCCATACATGGTTTAAAAGAAGTGATCATAACTTTTTTTCAAGGTAGAAGCAGCCCTAGGGTAGTTCAGGAGGCCTAGGTTCTTGTCCTGGTGCTGCTCGGAGCGGCTGTGTGACCTGAAGTAAATATCTTCACCTATGTGGTCAACTAGGCAACTGGTTGATCAGCCAGTTGGTAAGTTGGGCTGAGGTTCTGTTCCCAAGAGTCCAACTCTTTGTAGTAAGCCTTCCCAGCTGCATGCTGTTAGCTCTGCTCCTCTCTAACAACCCTCACAGGCTTCTGTGTCTCACATATTGGGCCACACGAGGCAATAATACAGAGCTTCAATAGGGCATTTTTCTTCAGGCTACTGATAGGTTCCCACAGGGATGATAAGGTTGGTGAACAACAGTTTTCTAGAGCATTTACTCCCTGATAGGATTAACATCTCTCTCCAAATTCTGAAACCCTTTAGAATTTCTACCACATCATAGCAAATTACAGAATGACACTAAACCTTTATGTGTAACTACTATTGAAAGGAGAATACGGCACCATTTCATCAAACCAATAGATAAGGCACCTTTACGTGATAGAAGAAACCATGTTACAGTGTTAAATAGACAGATCCCCCATATATCCATCAAAATGTTGTGCACTTCTTCCCTTTAAAGTCTGATTCTCGGTTTTTTTGGTTGTTATTCCCATAATGGCATTTATTTTAAAAGTGAGATCTTTTGGGGGCACCTGGGTGGCTCAGTCAGTTAAGCGTCTGACTTCGGCTCAGGTCATGATGTCACAGTTCATGGGTTCGAGCCCCGTGTCAGGCTCTGGGCCGACAGGTCAGAGCCTGGAGCCTGCTTTGGATTCTGTGTCTCCCTCTCTCTGCCCCTCCCCTGCTCACGCTCTCTCTCTCTCTCTCTCACACACACACACACGCACGCACACACACACACAAATATTTTAAAAATTTCTTTTTATAAGTGAGATTTTTTTATACCAACACAGACATACTGATAACAAGACAACATTGTAAGTGTTGTGGCTCATGATGAAAATTGCAGAGCCCCTCACAGCCAGGCTTCCTCCCGGACTGAAAAGAACAAATTCCTCTCTCTTGTCTTCGCCGTTGAACTCTGTAAGGTACTATCAACAAGCCCAATTCCTTCCATGTTCACATTTTGTGTGTTAAAGGAGGACTAGGTCAGTAAAAATTAATTAAAAGAGTTGCTTGAGCAGAAAAAAGAAATTAACCGAGCAATTTCCCACTTCCTGGTGAAAACCTCATCCTGGGCAGTGGTGTCCCCTGAGCAAGTGGCTGTATTTCTGATTTAACAGTAGGATATTTCTGAGCTTCCTCATCCCATCTGCATCCATTTCACAATGACTGAACAAATGCAATTAGCTTGCAGTGAGCCAAGTAATGGTTTTCTTAAAGAACTGGGAACACTGTCTTAAACTAATAGGTACGGGCGTCTGCCGCGGCTCCTTCCAGACAGGCCCCCCTCGGCAGCAGCCACATGCACTTGCCTAGTACACCAAGGCAGACGTATTTTACAAGAAAACAGTACCAAGGCATTGAAGAGCTAGATGGCAGTGGGGATGGGGAGGTTCAAGGCCTCACTGCCATTTCCAGCCTGAGAACTCTACCTGGAAAGAAAAGAAAGGAACACTCCTGGCACACCCACCGAACGCTGGGGATGGCACTCATGCTTTTACGTGCATTACGCAGCATTCTAGAACGTCGGTTCCGTCAGAGCAGAGACGGCATCCGTCTTCCTCACCGCGATATCCCTAGCACGCCTGAGAGGCATGCAAAAAATATTTGCTTGGGGAAGCCCCCTGAAGACCCCTAGGAGTCATCTCCACCCTTAGATCTAGTAGATTCCACCACGGTATTGTCTCACTGCTGGGTGGTCCTGGAAGCCAATGGGCTTCTCGGGAGTCCTCATACCTGGGAATCCCCTGAGAGCTTGAAGAGAGACTTTCAGAGTTCCGGGAACGTGGAAACACGTTTATGAGTACCTTTTATTCAATGCAGAGTCTGTAAGTGGGCTGTTCATGGCCACTTATGGATAAAAGTATTTGAATGAGACTATTAATCTATTCTGGGGATGGCCCTCTTTCTTGCCTGATTAAATTAGCTGCCTCTAATGTCTAGAGTTACTGGTCATCTAGTATTCTTCAGCTACAGCTCTTCAATATTTGTCTTCAATAACAAACACTTGCGAATCTGCTCTGAGTGTATAAGGCGCCGTGCTCGGGACAGTGGAGATTCCAAGCTGAAGCAGACACAGCCACCTTTGATCAGCTGGCCGGCGTTAAGCCTCCTGCATTGCAGCCCACTGATAACCGCATTCCATCAAATCTAGGAAACATCAATCATAAGACACATTCTGATTTGAGAGTATTTTTATCTCTTCCACTCTATTCTGCCTCCTGTCTCTACACTGAACTGACATGCACGGAGGAACAGGTTAGGAAATCTGAAAGTGCCTGATGGTTCCAGGGCGATCGAGGCCCTTCTCGCTGGAAAGGGTCATGTAGGGTGAACCCCATTAAACTCTTCACCCCAAGCCTCTGTAGTCTTCCATTACAACAATCTACTATATCACTTTCATTTGAATACACAGTTGTGCGTGCGCATGCGTGCACACACACACACAATTTAATCTACATGGGAATTGACAGTAAAACTACATTTTTAATGACAAATAAAGTGAAGTGATATGAGGATTGAAAAGAACCAGATTCTTATGCGTGCATACTCTTTGGTAGAACCATATTTAGATTCAATTGCTACACACAAAAATATCTAATTTTTTCGTAATCAGTCCAAAGCTATTTGGCAGGCTTAAGTCCGCATGCTTCAACTGTATTTCCAACTAGTCACTATGACATTCATATCTTCAGACTTCTTTCTTTTTTTTTAAGAGAGAGAGAGCATGCAGGTAAGGGGCAGAAGGAGAGGGAGAGAGAGAATCTTAAGCAGGCTCCATGTTCAGTGCAGAGCCCAACCTGGGGCTCGATCCCACAACCCTGAAATCATGACCTGAGCCGAAATCAAGAGTCCAATGCTCAATGGAATGAGCCACCTCTTCAGATTTATTTCAAAACCTAAAACCAATATTGCTTATGTTTTTGTAATTAAGAAGAAACTTTCCCAAACAACTTATTTTTTTAAGAAATTAGAAGTCATTGTAAAAATTCATTTCTATCTTTTTTGGTTTGGAGGAGGAAGAGTGAAAATTCACCATTACTAAGTAGATTTTTCCATACAAATAAATCAAGACTTCCTGATTGTATTGACTTCTACTATGGAATCTTGGAGAATTTCTAAGGTATAGAAACTTGATCAGTAAAGAAACCATAGTTCCTTGGAAGACTTCTCCTTTTGTAAACTGTTCATACCAAAGACACTTCGATAGGAAAGCAAAAGGCATACGTATGAACCCCCTGAACTATCAGCCCCCCAAAGGGAAGGGTTACCGGGTTTCATAACACGATGAGTAATGGGCTTTTAATAAATGTTTATTCACTGAATGGATAGAGAGATGGATGGATGGATGCCTTGCCTAACCATGGAAGAAGAAGCTGTGATAAGCAAAGGACCCCAGGACTATAGGACATTTAATAGTAACTATAATAAACAGGCGTGGAGATCCACTTACTAGGATGCATTATCTGAGAACAAGTTAGATAAGATGGAGATCGTTGTTTGTCTCCTGTAGAGATCATGGATTTATTCTAATCTGTAAAGTCAGAGAGATTGAGAATGTCCACATAGAGCAGGGAGGCACACTCAAGCAGAATACAGATGGGCTTGCAAACTGGGATATTTTAAGAGCAAAAGAGCCCAGGTACAGCTCTGCTGGCTTCCCATTATGGACTCTGCAAGACCTCAATAGAGCTCGTGTGGGTTACTTACAAAATTGGAGTGACTTCATGAATCATTTCTTGGAGATCGCACATTTAATGTATAGCCAGGATGCAGGAGGGGTAGATCTCATACCCGTGTGTTCTCAGTCTATCTCCAGAGCTGGTTCTCTAAAGCACAATGCTTTCCTGAGTCTCCCTCAGGAAGGCCAGGGCCAGGACTGATGGATCCGTGTCCTGAAAATAATGGCCACAACGGTGGAAGGTAAGACTATTGACTCAACACGAAGGCAGATCCTGGTATTGAACATTTTTGCGCACTGTGGTAGAAGCTCTTTCTTCCGGCCACAGTGAGGGGTAGGGGAAAAGGTAGCCCAGGGACCAGCTTGCTTTGTCTGATGCTCATCCCAGTGGCTCCCCCCATCACTGCTGAACTGCTGATCTGGGTTTTTCCTTTGCCTCGGGTATCACTGGCAACGTTGTCAGCTGAGCGGGAACCACTGAATCTTTATTCCTGGAGATGAGATGAGATAGCGCAGGTGCACAGCTGGGGTTTCTGATCTCGGGTGGGTTTGCAAGGCTCAGGTTGGGGAGGGCAGGAATCATCTTCTCATGTGCAAACTGAGTAGTCAGGCTGGAAGTCAAAATCTATAAAATCCAAGAGGAAATCCTAAACTTTGTTTCCAGTTGTCAGGCCAGACTATTCTTAAAAAAAAATAGCACTTTTCTTTCAGGTGGTTAAATGAAACAAGTAAGAACCCCCCAAAACAAAAATCACTGGATTTAAATAATTTACATACAAATTGTCTTCTCTTTACGACTTGTCTATAAACTTCTTGAGAGTAGAGACTTTGTCCTCTACCTCTTTTTTTATTCCCCACAGTACAGTTTATGCTGACTTACACATGACAGGAAGTGAATAAATGCTTTTGGAATGAGTGAAAGAATTCAGACCCAACACAATTTCACTCTTGATCAAGCAGAAATATGCGGGCCTGAAAGGAGGCATAAATGAGACATGTGGATTAAAAACTTTGCAACTAGTGGGGCACCTGGGTGGCCCAGTAGGTTAAGCATCTGACTTTGAATTCGGCTCAGGTCATGGTCTCCCCATTCGTGAGCCCCACATCAGGCTTTGCACTGACAGGAGCCTGCTTGGGATTTTCTCTCTCGTTCTCTCTCTGCCCCTCCCACCCCCACTCTCTGTCTTTTAAAATACAAATAAACACATTTTTTTAAACCAAAAACCACAAAACTTGCGACTAATATATTTGGAAGGAAATATTGCTAGTAGAGAGAGCAAGGACTTTTGACCAATAGCCGCCAGTTTCGAGTCCTGACTTTACCACCTTCTCTCTGTGTGACCGTCAGGAAATTATCGTCTTTCTGGAGCCTGAGTCACTGGCTTTGCAGGGTCATGACCACCCTGTGAAAACACATACGTGGGATTACGTTACCCCTCTGCTATAAGACCTGCCCCCAACAGTTCCCATCTCATGCCAAGCAAAAGCCAGTGTCCTTATAAGAATATTCTCCCCACTCTGGCCACAGCCTTTACTTCTTAGAGGAGCAGAGTGAAGATGGATCTCAGATATTTTGTTGATTGGTGTCATTTATTTCCTGTCTTCCTCCTACAGTGTAAATTCAGTGAGGACTGAGAATTCAGACTTGACCCACAGCACTTTGAAGGTTGCTGGAACTCCATGAGTATTTGTTGAAGAAATGGATGACCTTCTAGCACAGTCTCTGGCACACAGGAGCTGCCCACTAAATGGAGATTTTCACCATTATTCTTATTATCTGGGATCTTCAGGATAAGCTAAGCTATGGACTGTGGGTTTCATGTTACACACAAAGATCCACCTTTCTAGGAACAAAGCCACAAACACGTATAGTAAAAAGTTTTCATACAATAGTTTCAAGACCTCTTTTCTTGGATGGAATTTCATTTTTTTACTTAGCCCTCATTACACTCCAATGTTCTCATCAATGGATATAAAGGAGAAAATAAAGAAAAATAAAAACACAAGACCAAAAAAGACAGATGGAGAAATACCATGAATCAGAGACCGGCCAAAGAGTAACGATGGGGCTACGTGAAGGAACCTAAGCCAGGAAACGGCTGTAAGGGCCTGTGCAGGAAAAACATTCCTGGATGCATGTTAATATTTAAGCCTGTGGTAAAGGAGAGAGAGAAGGAAAAGCCTTCAGAGAAAGGAGAGAGAACTAATTAACTAAAGCCAACTTTATCACTTGGAGATGCCAGCTTGAACCCTCACAAAGCTGTATTTTCTTTCCTTGCAGGCATTTTTTCTAGTTGCCAACAAGTGGTGGAAATGACATTGATTCAATTCACGTGGTTTATAAGAGGCACACTCTCTCAGAAGTTCCGATTTCAAACATTTCTTCAGAGTGACTGATACAAAAAAATGTTTTCATTTCATAATAACATATCGGGAAGACAGAAAAGAATCAAAGGAAGAGCTATTATGATGACTTCGTAAGGTAGTGATTATATATATGTGTGTGTGTGTACACACATATACACACACACATATATATATATTAAGCAAAAACTACTACAAAGATATCAAAGAAGACCACATTCATGACAGCAAAAAGAGAAGAAAATATTTAGGCACAAATCTTGCATAAGAACATCCGAAACCCATTGGAAGAAAACTGGAAAACACTCCTAAATGACATGAGAATCGTTTCAAACAAATACAAAAGCAGTCTATATTTTCATATAGGGCAGGATGATTTGGCGTCAAGAAGGAATCAGTTTTCACTAAACTAGTGTATATATTTAATGTGATTTAACTATGAAAAATTATCAGATTTCATTTCTCTCTGAGGAGACAGACTGGTTATAAAGTCAATTTAGAATAACAAACAAGTGGGATGCCCGGGTGGCTCAGTCGGTTAAGCATCTGACTTCGGCTCAGGTCATGATCTCACAGTTTGTGGGTTCAAGCCCGGCGTCGGGCTCTGGGCTGACAGCTCAGAGCCTGGATCCTGCTTCAGGTCTGTGTCTCCCTTTCTCTCTGCCCCTCCCCTCCTCAAAAATAAATTAAAAAGTGAACAAACAAAAAAAAAAAGAATAACAACCAAGCAGAACACTGAATGGGGGAGGAGAGGGTGGCTGGATATTAAAACACACTATGAAGCTTCTATGACCTAAAAGGCTTTCTAATGGTACTTGAATAAACATACATGACCCAGGATAGAAAATCCTGAAACAGCCACACAAGAATATGAAAATTTAGCAAAGAATAAAGACAATATCTTAATACACTAGTAAAAAAAAATGAACTTTTTCTTGAGTGGTGTTGGGCTAAGTGCACAGCCATACGGGGGAAACCAACTTTCTGCTCATGCCCTGTGTGCACCAGGATGAACGGCAAATGGTGTGTATTTAAATGTTAAGAAAGATAAAACCACAAAATTCTAGAAGGAAATATGACTGAATTCCTCTTTAACCTCAAAGTGAATAAAACTTTCTTAATTAAGATTTAAAATCTAGAAGCAAGAAGTGAAAGACTGATTAATCTGATTACAGAACAAAAACTTATATGGCAAAAAAAAAAAAAAAAAGCATAAGGAAAGTGAAAAGACAGATGTCCCACATAATGACTGGGAGAGTCGATGTCTAATGGATAAAGAGGTTCTAAAAATAAGAGGAAAAAAAGCCAAGAACTCTACCAAGATGTCATCTAGACATATAAATAGATGGTATATGGAAAAATAAATGTGACTGATTCTTAGACAAATTAAAAGGTGTTCAACCTAGCTCAGAATAAGGGAAATGCAAATTAAAATTATCCTGAAATACCACTGGATTGAAACACATCAGATGCGGTTACATCTATATGTTCTTAATGACACATACAGGCACAAAAAGTCTTTGTTTTTCCTCTCTGGAGGATGCCTGAGAAGCAATTCATTACTGTGAAAGTAAGGGAGAGAAGAAAAAGAATCAGACATTTATTTTGCCTTTCCTAAGTGACTGTTGTTTAGTATAATCAAAGAGGAGATAAAAGGAATTTTGTCTTTATAAAACTGCTCCAGGGGCGCCTGGGTGGCTTAGTCGGTTAAGCTTCCGACTTTCGCTTAGGTCATGATCTCACGGTTCGTGGGTTCGAGCCCCGCGTCAGGCTCTGTGCTGACTGTCAGCTCAGAGCCTGGAGCCTATTTCAGAGTCTGTATCTCCCTCTCTCTCTGACCCTCCCCTGCTCACGCTGTCTCTCTCTCTCTCTCTCTCTCTCCTATAAATAAATAAAAAGAAAAAGAAAAAAAAAAGAAACTGCTCCAGCTAACACAGGAATGATGGAATTTAAATATCACCCTCTTGTAACCCCTAATGAATTCACGTATTGGCAAACTCCCCAAATTTGACGATAAGTGTTTCTCCTTTACCCAACGTATCGCACTGCTAGGATCTAACCCAATGACACACCAGCAAAAATTTGAAAATCTGTATTCAAAAGGCTATTCGTTACAGCACTATTTGTGAGATCGCCCAGAACTTGGCAACCCAATTGTCCAGCAGTTAGACTCAAGGTGAATTAACCAGAAACATCTACAAAGTTCTAAGGTACTTTGCAGTATTTAAAAAAAAAAGGTGGGGCACCTGGGTGGCTCAATCAGTTAAGCATCTGACTTCGGCTCAGGTTATGATTTCATGGTTTGTGAGTTCAAGCCCTCATTGGGGTCTGTGCTGACAGCTCAGAGCCTGGAGCTTGCTTCAGATTCTGTGCCTACATTTTCCTCTGCCCCTCCCCCCTCAAAAAATAAGTATTAAAAAAACTTCTTTGACTTCTTTGAATAAATCTTCTGTAGATTTAAGAGCATAGTTCTAAAACAAAATTAACTTGAAAAAACAATCTGTAAGAATCAAAAATAAAGTGAAGCAAATGAACTTAAATGATAGCAAGTAGATAGCATAACCACACAAAGGAATACACATCTCCACTGAGAACTCCCTAAGGCAAAAAGAACTTCAAACAAATCTTCAATTGTTTTCTGTAAATATATTGCTCCTGAAAATGTTGATATTGTGATTTGAAATTTGTATGTATGCCTTGTGGGATAATGCAAATGATTAATTGCATTGGTGTCACCGAGATCCTGAATTTTAGCATAGAAGAAAAAATCCAAATGTAAGATTGATGAGGCTAAATAAAAACACTATGGCCCTAAACTTTGAATTGGAAGGTTCAGCATGAACTCTGTAGAGAGTTTATCTTAAACAGCAGATAAATATCCAAAAATGTTTCCTATCTCGGTCTGTTGCAAGTCCCGGGATCAGTGACCAGCCCAGTAGCAATGAGAATCCCCTGCACCCAGAGTGCGGACTTGACTTCAATTTTCCCACTTAAGGGAGTAAGTGCTCCTTGGAAAATAGGCTCTTACAGGTCCGGGTCTTTAATGTACGAGACGAGTCTGAACCTCTTATCACACCAGAAAACAGGGACGCTATCAAGAACTGCAAGGGTTCTATCAAAATAACTTAGGGTCCAAATGGAAACAACCTAAATGTCCATCAATGGATGGATGGGTAAATAAAATGTGTATACCCATAGAATAGAATGTTATCGGGCAATCAAAGGAGACAAAGTATTTACCTCTTAGAGCATGGATGACCTATGAAGACATTTTGCCAACAGAATCCAGACACAAAAGACCACGTATTGTATAATTCTATTATATGAACTCTCCAGTAGGCTTATCCATGGAAACAGAAAGTCTATCAGTGGTTGCCTAGGTCTGGGGGTGTGAAGGAGGAGGAGACAGGCAGAGGGGAGTTGGGAGTGAGAGCTAATGGATACAGGGTTTCTCTGGGGGTGACAAAATGCTCGAAACTTTATTGTAATGATGGTTGTGCAACTCTGAAGATACTAAATCAATTGGATTATATCCTTAAAATGGATAAATTGTATGGCATGTGAATTATGTGTTTCAATAAAACTATTTTAAAAGTTAAGGAGCCGGGGTGCCCGGTGGCTCAGTCTGTTAAGTATCTGACCCTTATTTTTGGCTCAGATCATAATTGTTGTGGGATCAAGCCCCTCATGGGGCGCCACATTGCGCATAGAGCCTGCTTAAGATTCTCTCTCTCCTTCTCCCTCTGCCCCTTCCCTGCATGTGGGCACGCTTGCCCTGTTTCTCAAGAAGAAAAAGAAAATTCAGGGACCAACGTGGTCAAAGGCAGCAAATTTGATTCTCAGTAAGGACAGCCAATGCATTGGATGAGAACATGTGAAATATGGTTAAATCCATAAATTCATAATAATGTTTTTAAAAGTTTTTATTATCTTTGGGGGAAAAAGTCTAGGAACCCATTAGTATTAAAACTAGTAGGTAAAGAGAAAAAATGCAAGCATTTTCCTGCCCTTACTAAATGAAATGTCCCTTGGGGTTATTAAATCGGTGATAAGGAGAAAATTCTACTTTATAGGAATAATCCAGCTACTAAATGAAGATTGGAGAGTGAGACATTTTGCAATCTTATAAAGTAATGGGTTTAGTCAACTGGGGACTGTTTTGTACAGCCCTCAAGCTAAGAATGGTTTCATATTTTTAAAGAATTATAAAAGAAAAAAGCAAAACAAGAAGAATATGCTGGTCCAGTGTCCACCACCAGACAGCCAGGTAATCCTTGAGTCTTTCTGGTGGAAGGAAGCTCACCCCAGCACGCAGGAGCAGCTGTGCCAAATCGATCAAATCTGAATTAGCTCCTCCATCTTCCTACCTCTTCATAGGAAGGAGAGCAGACAGTAGGACAGGTCCAGCGTCCCAGGAAGGATGAATCAGCAAGAGCCCGACCGCTGGAGAATCTGCAGGATGAAATCTATCGGCATTGGCCAATGACTGCAGGGAAAACCCGTGGATTAAGACCCACATAAGAGCGATGTCACCTAGAACCTGCCAGGGCACCCTGATTCAAACAAACAAGAGGGTGGTTCAGTTGGTTAAGCATCTGACTCTTGATTTCCGCTAAGGTCATGATCTCATGGTGGTAAGATCGAGCCCCATGCCTCGCATGTGGGGCCTGCTTATTAAGATTCTTCCCCTCTGCCCCTTTCCCCCATGCTAGCTCTCTCTCTTAAACAAACAAGAAACACACACACACACACACACACACACAAATGTAACATCTATAAGACAAGGTGGTGGGGGGTGGGGTGGAGCACAACCTGGGAGTTTAATAGTAACTCATTCCTGATATGAAGTCTTTCCTGTTACTTTGGCCTACATGTCATGATACCTAATACACAACGCACACTGACATACTTTACCTATCTTAAACTCCTAGCAAGGAATTGAAGTTGCCCCGCCAGATCTATAAAGGGAGGAACACCTCTGCACCGCACCACCCCACCTCTGCTGGCCCTCCAGCTGCCCTTTCCGCCCCCACCCCAGGGCCCACATGCCCCCTGCCCTGCAGCCGACTTCTCACCAAATGGCAACAAAGAAACATCCTGCAAAGGGTGTCTTCTTTGCAAGAGTCAACCCCCCCAGACTAGAGTGTTTTCGGTCAGAAATGCTGCTCCTTTGCTTTCCGAAAGAAGAGGGAAGCAGTTTCTCCCTGCTCAGCATCCAATAAGGACTGTGTGTACCCACTGTGCCCAAGAGCTCCCCCCGGACCCTCAGGAGTGGCCATGGCTCCCAGCATCACACCGTTTCCACTCTGTCCCGTGCAAAGCCTGTCAGAGAGCAGGACAGACCTTAAGTGTGGACCTATGTGACCGCTGCCAGCATCGTCTTCGTCACCACCCGGGAGTCTGAGGTTCCTGGACTGGACGAAGACAGTAGCCAGAGTGGGGAGCCGGGGTCACCACCCAGGGGTCTGAGGTTCCTGGATAAGGACAGTAGCCAGAAGGGGAGCCGAGGCACAGGCAGCAGGTGGAATTCGGGAGCCAGGCAGCTCTACCCATTCAGGGAGAAATCTGGTGTCTTCACTCACCGCCTCCATCCCACTGCTAACGGTGATCCTCAGTTTCCTACCTTTTCCTCTCCGTGGTGACGCTGTTTCTCCCTAAACCCTGATTTGCATCGTCCGTTCCCGTCAGAGCAGGAGACCCCCCGACTGCTTCCCCGACAGACGGACTCCCTCACTCCCGAGCTGGCCCAAGGCAACTGGGGGCGCTTCGTCCTGTCTTCTCCGCTTCCCCCCCAACCCGTCCCCACCCCCAGTTCCGCCTGCTGCGTCTTAGTCACATGGGGTCTTTGTGGGAAAACGTGCTCTTCCCAACCAAACCTGTTCTGAGACACTTGAGTTTAACGCTGTTAGCACTTTCTTCGAATCGCCCACAGAAGCCGCTGCATTTGAAGGGCAGGTGCGGGGGAAACAGGGGTCATGACTAAAATGACTCTGGAGCTTGCTCCTCGGGCTCTGTGTGGAGGGGGCGCTGGGGGACCCCGCCCAGGTCGCCCCGATGGGCTGGTGGGCGCGCCCATCCCCCGCTGCTGAGAAACACGCTGGCTGGTGTTATGGGTTGAATCGTGATTTCCCCTTCCCCCCAAAATTCCCACACTGAACTCCTTCCTGACCCCAGTACCTCGTAAGTGACTTTCTGGGAAATGGGTGTTTACAGAGGTGGTCAAGTTAACACGAAGGCGTTAGGGTGGGTCCTCATCCCACATGACTGGGATCCTCACAGAAAGGAGAAACTGGGGCACAGACACAGATGGGGGAGGGGAGCAGGTGAGGAGATGCAGGAGGAGGCGGCCCGGTCCCCTCTCACCACCCTCGGAAGGGACCGACCCTGCAGACCCGCTGGTTTGGCCTCCAGAACCGGAAGACAGTGGATGTCTGTTGTTGAAGCCTCTGGTCTGCAGCTCTTTGGTGCCAACCCCGTCACACTGCTACAGGGGGTAACTCGCTCCTGCCCCTTCTCCTGAGCATCCCCCCTGTCCTGGCGGATGTCACCCCACCTCCCCACCCCCCACGGCCCCTCGTCAGTGACCACACGTGGAAACACAAAAGGCTAGCCTCCTTGCCTCGGAGGAAACCAACAGTGTGGCATGACTCATGACCCAGAGCCTCCCCTGGGGTCAGGCTGAGGCTGGCCTCCAGTGGGGCCCACATCCTCACTTAGCTGCCCCCACAACCCCCTTCCTTTCCCTGATGCCTTCCTCCCTGGTCCCGAGAGCACATCTTCAATAAACTTCTTGCACGAGCTTCCCTGTCTCAGGCTCTGCTTCCAGGAGCCTGACTTTACACACTTAGCAGCTGAGTAAGAGCATCTGGGTGGGAGCTGGGGTCTTTCTAGCAGTCACCCCCACTTCACACCACCTCCGTCTCCAGCTTGACTTCCTTCCTCCCAGAAACCTCATGGCTTTGACAGCTGGGACACTGGGGCACCCCAGAAATCCAATGCCATCAGGCATATTCCAGGGATGTAAAGCACCCCCTCCTCTCTGCTGAGCCACAGAGAGAGCCCCAGGGACACCAGCACATTTTATTCCCCGCTGAATTGTCGCAGTGCTGCCATGGCTCCTTCCCCATTTACGCAGCTTCTCGATGCATTTTGATGCGCCGCTGTGCCGGGGATGCCTGGGGATCATTAGAGAAGCTATTCAAGTCCCCATGAGCAAGCCTCACTAATGTGACAGATGAAGGGGAAAAGAAAGGAGGGAAAAATCTTACTGGTTTTAAGATTCACCAGGGGAAAAAATCCACCCATTTACCTACTAGATTTCATGTGGCTAACAGTTTCATCTTCCAGTTTTCTCTTCCAGTGACAAGAAAGTGTTTTCTCTATTTTGCAGGTGTTTTGGGGGGAGAGGTGGGACTTTTGTGTTTTGTTTTCTAATTTTTTTCTAAATCTTTGATTGGGTTCCTCACTCTAGTACAGCCCAAAAAGCACATGGGAAGGGAGAGAGTATATAACTCACTTTCCCTTTGATTATGCTTCAGCAGATCTACGCAAACCCACACTTATAATTTACAAATGGTTTCCACATGTTTGCAGAGTAGATGGTTTTCAGGGCGTACGCTCGCACTTGGAAGTCTGCTCCCTGCTGAAAACTGCTGTTCACACTCTGCTAAATCATCTCAAAGGCAAGCCAATCCAGGGTAAAAAGACTTCAGAAGCTCCTCTGTCCAGACAGCTTTCTAAGGCTTCTGGGGAGTTGTCTCCAGAGATCAAATGTTTTCCTTTCAGAAAACAGTCCAGAGTATTCAGCCAAAGTGCTGTCTTAAATAGCCTATGTTTTAAAATACAGCCACAGGACCAGGGGAAGTAATTCCATCTTTCTTCTGTTCGGGTTTCTTCCAGCCAGGATTTCACATCTTCCTCTGGGTCATCCCAGAACTAACTCCCTCTCAGTCCCTCTTTTTTATTTCTTATTTTTTACAGGCATTGTTTTCACTTTTGTGGCCCAATTTCAATCTGTTTTCAGGCTGGCCTGTCATTGTAGTTCCACTCATATCTGTGAAAATATGCGTCTTGTCTAACATCCTCAACTGAAGATTGAAAGATGAGCAAGATGGAGAACCTATGCTGGAGAATTTTACAGCCAAAGAGGAGGTTAATCAAGAAGCCACTAATTACAAGCTGGGGCAGAATACGATGTCTATCATGAGAATTTTGCAAAGTGATGTGGGGAGGAGAGTAAGAGCGACCTACTGAGAGCATTCAGGCCACGCTTGAGGAATGGACATCATTTCTCCGTTAGAAATGGGAGGGACATGGTTGGGGAACGTAAACATATTTTCCGTGGAAGGGGCAACCTGTGCAAAGGCCCAGAGGTAGGGGAACGAAGGCCATGTCCACTGCATGGAAGCCAATCCAGTGTAAGCAAAGCATGGAGGATGGATACATGAGCATTGAAGACAGCAAAAATCAGTGCCAGATCCTAAGGTCCCTTAAAGGCCTGGGAGAAGAATTTCACCTTCCTGTTAAGAAACTAGGTGCCTGGATGGCTCAGTTGGTTGATCAGCCAACACTTGAATTGAGCTCAGATCATTAATGGGTCACATGGGCCAAAGAGATGCAGCTATTACTGGCTGATGCCCCCAGCGGCTCTCCCCCTCTTCACGTGCCATCGCAATCCCAACTGTGTTCAGGAGTTGGAAGGCCCTGTGCTTCCCTCTCCAGTTCCAGGATGAATCTCAACTGGTCTAAACCAGTCACCACCATTTTATACCCCTTGTAGACAGCTGATTCTGGTTTGGAAGGGAGATGCAGTCATGGTCAAGTACAAAGAGAGGGGTATCTGCTGGGAAACATCTGAGACATTATTCCCCGCTCATAAAAAAAGGACAGAGATGTCATCTGTGTGGTACGCCTAGAATTGAGGCGGCCATCTTTGAACCGCAAGGGAAGCCAGCCTAACATAACAAGCCAGGTCACCAAGGATGCCAGAGAGGGCAAGTGGGGTGGATTGAGTCCCAGCTGATTTTGCTCTTAGCTTGTGTGTTGCTTGCAGCCACGAGCACCTTAATCCGTGTAACTCCCACTGGTCCATGTGGAAGAGCTGGCTCCTCTTCATCTTCATCTGTTTCTTTCACTCAGACTAGGGGCAGAGTCCAGAGGACCCTCTCTATGCACCAACATTCTCTCCAGAGCAGGTTACATATCCCTGAAGCAGCTTCCTCTTGGAAGAACCTGGGAAAACAAGTACAAATTCCTGGTAGTGAAAGCACACACATTTCCTGCTGACTCCCTCCCAAGTTGGGCCTTCTGTTCTGGAGCGACTCGCATCGCTTTTTCCTTGGACTCTTTCCAATGTTTTCAGCATCCCGGTGCTCGTGTTTCTAAACCCCAATGCAGAACTCCAACTGTGGGCTCGTCAGCTTTCTCCAGACTATTTTCTTCATGTGTGCCAGGCTTCTTTGCTGATAGGAGTCACAATGCTTTTCCTACTCTATCTGCTTGATAAAGAAACAATTCAGCCTTTCGGCCCTGCAACCTGTAGGCGTCTGCCATTCTTCCCAGATCCAAGCTCCCTGCTGGACCCGAAAAAGTAGCAATCATAACAGTGCCTTACATCGCACTACCGAGTTCGCGATAGTTTACAAAGCATTTCCACACATGCCACCTAATTTAATCCTTGCGATGAGGTATGAGATAAGGAGAGCAGACAGGATTATTCCTACTTTATGGGAAGAGAAGCACATTTAGAGAGGATGACTGGTTGAGCCAAGGTCAAAATGGCGGGTAGCTGGCACAGGTGAGATCCGAACCCAGCTAGAGTGTCTCTCCATCCAATTCAACTGCATTGAATTCAACTCTTTTCCAGTCTTCACTAGGTGCTTGGCACTTTGGGGCTTGCCTGGTCAATGGTGAGGATGAGGACTATGTTCATGCTTCTGCTTAAAGGACATGGAAAGAGGCCAAACACCAGTGATTGATGCCAGACACCAGTAATGTAAACTTAATGTGGTTCCAGGAGTTTGATATAGCCTACTCTTTGTTCTACGAGGAAGAAGGTCTTTGGTTTGTGTTTTCTTGAGCTCTATACAGGGAAACGGGAAGCAGGGAGTGGAGAACATTCCGTGTCTAGGAGGCACACTTATTGTGCTTCAAGGGTCTCAATTAGTTATTGATGAGTCACAAGATGTCCCAAAGTCCTGTGCTTTAAAACGACAACTGTTTATCATTTCTGAGCTAGCCATGTGGTTCCAGTGATCTGGGCCGGGCTGTTCTTGGCTCGGCATGCTCACGAGTCTGTGACCAGTGGGCTGGGTGGCTTGGACACGCTGCTCCGGGATGGCCTTGGCTGGGACAGACATCAACAGGCTGGCCTTGGCAGGTCCTTACGGCAAAGTAGACTAGCATGAGGGAGAACAGGAGGACACAGGGTCCCTGCCGCACTGTCACATCCACCGTGTCTTTGGGCCAGTGTAAGGCACAAGGTGGCCTACACCCAAGGGTGAGGAAATAGATATCACATATTGATAACCAGGGCAGCAAAGTCACTTGACAAAGGGCTTGGGAAGAGGGAGGGGTAAGGAATTGAGGCCCATTCCACGAGTCGTATTTTGAGGGCTGAGAGAAAATCATTTTTTTAAACAACTTTTTAAAAATGTTTTATTTATTTCTAGGAGAGAGAGAGAGAGAGAGAGAGACAGCGTGAGCAGAGGAGGGTCAGAGAGAGAGGGAGTCACAGACTGAAACAGGCTCCAGGCTCTGAACTGGCAGTCAGCACAGAGCCCGACGCGGGGCTCGAACCCACGAACCGCGAGATCATGACCTAAGCAAAAGTCGGACGCTTAACCGACTAAGCCACCCAGGTGCCCCGAGAGAAAAATCATTTATAAGACTGGTCTTAATCCTATCATGTGGAAAATAGTTACAAATTGGTCTTGTGACCTGTAAATGCATGCTGAGTAGGACCACCAGAAAGATATCATTTGAGACGTTGTTGATGATTACAAGGTCAAGGGGATATTTTTGCATAAAAATAAAAGAGCAGATCAAGAACAATGGCTTTGGTCAAGGTCAGGGCTACTAGAACCGCCTGGAACAATGCCACTCAGGAGGTTTGGAACATGCACCACACCCAGTAGCTCATGCTCAACACATGAAGAGGGCTCTGCACACATTGTTGTGTGTGACCCCACAACACCTCAAGGTAAGGAATACTGTGAGATTTCTTGCTGAGTTTTATTCAGGATACTTTTGAGCACTCTGATGGAGAGAGCACGTGTCAGGTACATCTGAGATGTAGTGTATGAGAACACTCCTTCTACTGAAGCAAAGGGAAAAGGAATATCTGTTTTATACTTTGCGTCCCACAAAAGAACCTCATTATTTCCAACCAGGCCCCTCAGAACTCTAGACTATTTTAAGTCTTGACAGTCTTCTGTTCAAAACGGCAATGAACCATTAGAAAAGTATAATATCTGAAATAGGGGCGCTTGGGTGGGTTAGCAGTCGAGCATCCGACTTAAGCTCGAGTCATGATCTCACAGTTTGTGGGTTTGAGCCCCACGTCAGGCTCTGCGTGGACAACTGAGCCTGGAGCCTGTTTTGGATTCTGTGTCTCCCTCTCTCTCTGCTCCTCCCTGGTCATGCTCTCTCTCTATCTCTCAAAAATAAATGTTAACAATTTTTTAAGTAAAAAAAAAAAAGAGGGGCGCCTGGGTGGCTTAGTCGGTTAAGCATCCGACTTTCGCTCGGGTCATGATCTCGCGGTCCGTGGGTTCGAGCCCCGCATCGGGCTCTGTGCTGACAGCCAGTTCAGAGCCTGGAGCCTGTTTCAGTCTGTGACTCCCTCTCTCTCTGACCCTCCCCTGCTCACGCTGTCTCTCTCTCTCCTAGAAATAAATAAAACATTTAAAAAAAGAAAAATATAATATCTGAAATATATTATACTGAATATATTTTTATAATTATCTGAGTACCAATAGTCAGACTTTTTATGGAATGCTAACAAGCAGCCTTGATCTGACGTCTGTTAACAGTAAGCACGTGGAGCCAAAATGGACATCTCTCGGTGGTTCCAATCATGCCACTGACCTTGTTCCGCGGTGAACGTGTTTATGATTCAACAAGAAGAGCTGCCTTTAGAACAACTACTTTTGGAGGAAGATGTGGAATCGCCCTGAAGCCCCCGCCAGAAATCGAAAATTTATGAAATTCATAGATTTGTAAACTGTTAGCACGTTCCCTTTTATTGGCAGGCAGTAAAGTGACGGCCATGCTAAGACAGACAAGCAGTTCCAGTTAAGAAAAGGAACAGGGACACCTGGGTGGCTCAGTCAGTTAAGCGTCCAACTTTGGCTCAGGTCATGATCTCATAGTTGATGGGTTCGAGCCCCACGTCTGGTTGTGTGCTGACAGCTCAGAGCCTGGAGCCTGCTTCACATTCTGTGTCTCCCGCTCTCTTTGCCCTTCTCCCCTTGTGTGCTCTCTCTCTCTCTCTCTCTCTCTTTCTCAATCTCTCTCTCTCTTTCTCTCAAAAGTAAATAAACATTAAAAATTAAAAAAAAAGAAAGAAAGAAACTAAAGCAGACCCACACGAAGACCCTCACGTTGGCCTGGGAAGGAAGGATTCTAATGGTTATGCTTGACATACAGAATGGTTTGAAGGCCTGTGTGGCTCTGAGCAATTAAGCATCTGATTTCGGCTCAGGTCATGATCTCAAGGTTCATGAGTTTCTACAAGGAAACTGCCTGGGATTCTCTCTCCCTCTCTCTGCTCCTCCCCCGCTCCCTCATGCACACATGCTCTCTCTCTCTCCCTCTCTCAAAATAAAAAACAAAAGCACATTATTAAGAAAAATGAGTGGAAGAGAGAGTTGCTTTACAGATCACAGAAACCTGCAAATATGCAGAAAAATTGCTTCTGGCCCCCAGACAAGATAGAAGTGTGGCTGTGAGTCTGGAACTTTGGCTTCCACCTCTGCTTTTGCTACTTGCTGGCTGTTAGATTTGGGTCCAGTTACTTCATGTCTTGGGACCTCAGTTTCCCCCAACACTTAAGTGGGAATATAAAGGATCTATCCCACTGGATCCCTGTGAGGTTTGTCTCAAGCAGGAGTGATGCGTAAAGATTGTAGGGCAAAGAGGCCAACCGTGATAAGCGCGTGTAGGGGCTAGCACAACCCAGCCTCAGGGCACAGAGAGGAGGCCGGGGCTCCTGCCCACGTCTCTAACTCCGGGTGATGACTCCGGCCTGATAGCCTGAGCAGTAGCTGCGGTGGTCAGACAACAACCAAGAGCTGAACAAAGGCACAGGTCCCTGTGGTCAGTCTTCATTTTCATTGATGAGAAAGAAGCCCAGCTGGAAGGTTCCAGAGAAGCCCTGAAGCTCCGACATGGAGCCAGCCCACGACTCCCACCGTTGCTGGGCAACCAGGCACCACTAGCACTTCCTCCTCCTTCACCTTCCACCTGCCTCCCTGGTGGGCACCGTTTCCTCTTTAAAAGTTCCTGAATGTTAAGTTTAACAGACAGGAAGGAGCAGGAGGCCGGAAAGGGGGACTGATGCGATCAGAGTTGCCCCCGTCCTCAGATCCTCCCAGATGGCCATTCCTCGCTCCCACAAAGTCGTGCATGGCCCTGAGGAGCTGCTTGCCGTGGCTCGTGAATGCCCGGCCCCATCCAATGGGGGCTGCTATACGCGCTTGCTTGCCAGAGCTGCAGGGCACGTGTACACACACACACACACACACACACACACACACACACACGCTCACACATATACACAGACACAGGCACGAATGCCCACATATGCACACACAGGTTCAATCACACAGACGCACACATAGGGGCACACACAGGTTCTCACATACACATACAGGCTTACACACATGCACACACACACAGACACACAGACACGCACACACATGGGTTCAGCGACAACTTCTGGCTGAGTGATGGCAGTCGTGGTGGCAGTAGGAATGCCCGGCTTACTCATCTGCTTGTAAAGCCCCAGACAAGGCTCCCAGACAGTGACTTTTTTTTCTTCACATATTGTTTGAAAATATAACTCATTTATAATTAGTATCATCGTGACAGAAATATTTCTGAAGAAAGCAAAAGATTCCAATCTAAGCCTGCAGCTACTAAATTTAAGTAATACTCCTCTGTGTAACAACTTAAAAACTATTTTTTTTGTTTCAAGTTTCTATTTAAATTCTAGTTTGTCCACATATAGTGTAATATTAGTTTCAGGAGTAGAATTTAGTGATTCACCACTTACATAGAACGCCCAGTGCTCATCAATACAAGAGCCTTCCTTAATGCCCATCACCCATTTAGCCCATTGGCCCCCCCACCTCCCCTCCAGCAACCTTCAGTTTGTTCTCTATAGTTAAGAGTTTGTTTTATGGTTTGCCTCTCTCTTTTCTACCCCTATGTTCATCTGTTTTGTTTCTTAAATTCCACACATGAGTGAAATCATATGGTATTTGTCTTTCTCTGACTGACTTATTTTGCTTTGCCTAATATTCTCTGGATCCATCCACATCATTGCAAATGGCAAGATTCCGTTCTTTTTATGGCTGAGTAATATTCCATTGTAAATATATAACCCATTTTCTTTATCCATTTATCAGTCGATGGATATATGGGCTCTTTCCATAATTTGGCTCTTGTTGATAATGCTGTTATAACCATCGGGATGCATGTGCCCCTTTGAATCAGTATTTTTGCATCCTTCGGGTAAATACCTCGTAGTGCAATTTCTGGGTCATAGGGTAGTTCTATTTTTAAATTTTGAGGAATCTCCATACTGTTTTCCAGAGTGGCTGCATCAGTTTGCATTTCCACCAACAGTGCAAGAGGGTTCCTCTTTCTCTGCGTCCTCACCAACATCTGTTGTTTCCTGTGTTGTTAATTTTAGCCATCCTGACAGGTGTGAGGTGGTATCTCATTGTGGTTTTGATTTGTATTTCCCTGATAATGAGTGATGTTGAGCAGCTTTTCATGCTTGTGCATGCAAAAGGCCATCTGGATGTTTTCGCTGAAAAAAAGTCTGTTCATGTCTTCTCCCCATTTCTTAACTGGATTATTTGTTTTTTGGGGTGTTGAGTTTGGTAAGTTCTTTATAGATTTTGGATACTAACCCTTTATCTGATATGTCATTTGCAAATATCATCTCTCATTCCATTGGTTGATTTTAGCTTTGTTGGTTGTTTACTGTGCAGAACTTTTTATCTTGATAAGGTACCAACAGCTCATGTTTGCTTTAGTTTCCCTTGCCTCCAGAGATGTGTCTAGTAAGAAGTTGCTATATCCAAGGTCAAAGACGTTGCTGCCTCTGTTTTCCTCAAGGATTTTTATGGTTTCCCTTCTCACATTTAAGTCTTTCATCCATATTGAATTTATTTTCATGTATGGTATAAGAGAGTGGTCTGGTTTCATTCTTTTGCATGTTGCCATCCAGTTTTCCCAACACCATTTGTTGAAGAGACTATCTTTTTCCATTGGATATTTTTTCCTACTTTGTCAAAGATGAGTTGACTATATAGTTGTGGGTCCATTTCTGGGTTTTCTATTGTGTTCCATTGATCTATGTGTCAGTTTTTGTGCCAGGACCATACTGTCTTGAATACTAAAGCTTTGTAATGTAGCTTTAAGTCCAGAATTGTGATGCCTCCACCTTTGCTTTTCTTTTTCAAGATTGCTTTGGCTATTCAAGGTCTTTTGTGGTTCCATACAAATTTTAAGATTGTTTATTCTACTCTGTGAAGAATGCTGGTGGTATTTTGATAGGGATTGCATTAAATGTGTAGATTCCTTTGGATAATACAGACACTTAAGAAAAATTTGTTCTTCTAATCCATGAGCATGGAACTTTTTTCCACTTCTTTGTGTCTTCTCCAATTTCTTTCACAAGTGTTCTATAGTTTTCAGAGTAGAGATCTTTTACCTCTCTGGCTAGGTTTACTTCTGGGTATCTTATGGTTTGGGGTGCAATTGTAAATGGGATCGATTCCTTGATTTCTCTTTCTGCTGCTTCACTGTTGATGTATAAGAATGCAACAGATTTTTGTTCATTGATTTCGTATCCTGCGACTTTATTGAATTCATGTTTTAGCTCATGCTCCATTAGCACGACACATGATTCTCCATCCCCTTACTTTCAATCTGCAGGTGTCGTTAGGTCTAAAGGGAGCCTCTTACAGCCCCAACAGTTATAACGTGTCCTCCTCGGTGTGTCACCAAGATTCGACAGCATAGGCACTGGAAGACCATCAATATTTAACATGGGCTCTCATGGTGGGCGAGGGGCAGGGAGAAGGCCCTGGCTTGCAGGATTTGTTGATTTCTGTGGTGTAAATACTCCCTCAAGGTCAATTTCAAGCTACCGGCATGACATCACAGAAAGCCAAGTTGGGAGAGACATCATCACAGTCGGCTCTGGTGAGTCCCAGCACTGGCTCAGGTGCTAGGGGGACACCATAGTGAATCACGGGAGCCACTTTCTTCCCGGTGGGAGACCATGATACCAAACCCCCTGAAGAAACAAAACCAAACCACCGTCCCAGCTACAGGCCAAAGTCTATTTGTTCAACTGACAATATTTACTCAAGCAAACTAAAACTATGGAGAAATATTAGGGGGGAAAAAAGCCTTCCTTTTGACTTTTGGTGAAATGTATAGTTAACAAATGTAGACCATTTTTCTGTCCAGAAACCAGCAGAATAAATATTATTGGGCAAGCTCTGGCGGCCATCATTTCTTTTGGAATTTTCGTTGTTGTTGTTGTTCTGGAGTCTGGTTTAAAATAACTTCAAACAGCTCTCTAGCACACAAAATCAGAAAAGATGAAGAACTTACTGGAAACTCACCCCAATCTAAGAGAGGCCAGTGTGAAAGGCTCCTCTGCCTAATGTGTGTAGTTTTGCACCAGGGACGAAGGGTGGTTAGAAGCTTCAGAAATAACTACTGGGCTGAGCACGCGCACATGCCCCCCCTTCCCAAGAAGCCGCCAAGTCCTTCCGTGAGGACAGCTCTGTGCCATTATTCTGCAAAATCCTCATCAAACAATTTCTTTTCTCTCCTCTGCTTTAGCTCAGTTGTTTGCCGCTCACATTTTTATTAGGTTTTCTGAATGTAAACCTGAGATGACTCCCAGTGCAAACAGAGAAGCTTCTGTTACAGTCCATTTGAAAAACTGCCCACTGGAATAGAGAAAGAGAAAACACATTTTCGTATTTACCCAAAAGCAATGGAGCCTCAAACAATAAGTTAAGATTATAATATTCTTGAGGGAGGCAAATTCTCAATTCCAATATAAACTCTACAATTGGTTATCTCTATACCATTTAGGAAGTGTCCCAGCCGAATGAACTAAATGCATGCTGGATGGCCGAGATCATTTACAGAATAGCAATCAGAACAAAGGCAAAAGAGAGATAAAAATAGAACACCTCTCCCTGGCAGCCACCCCTAAGCAGAAAGCTATAAACCTATTAGGAGTGTGGGCTTAACATCTCATCCTTCAGGAGTTTATTAATGAAGCTGTGTGACTATGAGAGCCTGGATTTATGAGGCATAGGCTTCAAGACTCAGACGTAGACACCAGGACTCAGAAAGGTGAACTTTCAGCCATGTTACCACTGCAGCTATGTGTAGGAGTGAGGACCAAACCACAGTCCTTCTGGCTTCAAGATAAATTCTCTTTCCACCAGATCAGAAGGGCGTGGGGAGGCCACAGTACCACAGCATTCTTGCCTTTGAAAACTAAAATTCTGCTTGTGAATTTGCAAGATATAAGCATTCCATGTTGTGCCTTGTCTAGAAACTTGTATGTTGAGTGAACTAAAGTGCATTTGCTTTCTGGGGTAACTGGGGTAGGAGAGGGGTAGAGTAAGATGTAGCCTAAGGTTCACCAGAAGGCTAATGCATGAGGATCCTGGCGTTGATTCTTTCTTCCAACATTTTGGAGCTGTGAAATCCTGGGCAAGCTACTCAACCTATCTGAATCTCAGTTGTCCCCATCTAAAAAAAGAGGATAATAATAAGTATCATCATATGCAACAGCATCACCCCATTGAGAGCGTTCAGTGAGATAAATCAGGCACATGGCAAAGACTCAGAGGTTGTCGGCTATCATTTCTGCTCTTCCTTGACCCAAAGATGCACACTTTCCCACATTTTAACACTTCTTCAGTGCACCTGACAGTCTACAGCATCCTGGCATTGTGTCAAATTTTTAATGGCACATCTTACAATCAATGGAGTCTTGCTTTCATGAAATACGGCGCTGTAATTATCAGTACTATTATCACCAGAGATTTGACCGTAAAATAATAATGAGACTGCTTCCATGAGCTGTGGACAATAAGCAGCCTTATTATTTTATAATAGCACAGCAGATTTCCCGGCTAGAAGACTCTCCTGGGGGCCACTGTGCAATGGCTACCATGGATGGATGTTGCCTTCTGGCAGTAACAGACTTTCAGTAGATCTGTCTGACTTTAAGCAAGCGCAGGATATGAAAATTCACATTTCTATTGAAAAACTAATTAGAAGGTAATACTGTAAAATAGAAAAATACTAAAATACCCATTTAGGCATGTTTCTCAACCATTATTCCCCATCCCCACCCCCATGAGATGTTTAAGACATTTTTGTTCAAATCCCTTCCCAATGAAATGTTAATGTTAAAGACATAGTGTCTAACTATCTATGTATTGTATGTGTATCTGTTCTTTACACATAAAGACCTGTATGAACAACGTATAAAGGAGTATGATTTCTATGCTCTCTTAAGGATTCCCCTTTGAGAATGCATGCTTTAGAGACAGATGTTAAAGGCCATTTGAGATACTATGTGACTGGAAATGTTTATTTGCACTTAGTTTTTCTGTGATGTGTCAACTACGGGAAGGAAGACATTTGATAGAATGTCTGCAGTGGGGTGCCGCCCCCACATTCATTACAGGCCAGTGTCTCTCTAGCTGATTTTGAAACCATGCTAACCAAGCAACACTCCAGGAAGGTGGAGCAAGTATGAGCCAGATTTGACTTTATGATTACAGAAAACTTGCCTCAAAGTTAAGCAGCCATTTTTTTTAACGTGCATGAGTGTCTATCTGCCCCATGACAAATAGGCATGGATGATCAGTAGTTTGTTCAAATAACTGTGATTGGAATTATTTCAACAATAGCTCTCAATGTATATATATATATATTTTATCTCACACTGTTATCTCTCTAGTAGCTGAAATCAGCATGCTGGTCAACAAGTTTCCTGAATATTACCTACAGGTTAGCCCCACGGGCAGGGTTCTCTGTATCCCTAATCTCACTGGCCCTGGGCAGGCTGAAGTTTCCCGGACCCCAGAGGAAGGACACCTGAAGCAGCAGAAACAACTGCTTCCTATTTCCTGCTTCTCACTTCCTGCTTCCTGCTTCTCACTTCCTGCTTCCTGCTTCAGTCTTGGCCAAAGTCCAAGGCATCAGGAATGATGGACCCCTGGCACCTCTGCCTCAGAGTAGATGGCAGAGGCTTGGACAGAAGACAGACAGAAGGTTCACGGGTAATGAGCTCTGTAGAGCTGGAAGTCTTGGTCTGGAAGGAGGAAAGGATAAGGGCTAAAGGAAGGTTAGTGAGGGGAGCCCCAGCTTCTGTGATGGCAACGAAGGGAGGGAGCCAGCGCAGGAAAGCCAGGAAGAGGCAGCCAGCTCACATGGAAAGGCTCCAAGGAATCGGTGGGCTCCAGCCAGGGACAGCAGCAGAGGGAGCCCAGCTGTCCCAGCTCGTGCATGAGGACACATGCACAGAAGCCAGGAAACAGCAGTGATGGCCCAAAAGTTAGCCTCATCGCCCATCCAGGGGCCGCACAAGAACAGGCTGAGAGCTTCCTTTGAGGATTCCTCCACCCAGAGGAAGATTTCAGAGACCCTGGAGCTGGGCTCAGAGGAGCACCCACGCCCTCACCCTGATGCTCAGGAGGTAGGCAGTTCAGTCTGCTAGTGCCCGTTTAAGGCGGCCAGGGCTTTCCCCTCCACCAATGAGATTGTTTGCCTAAAAGGTGGAGGGAAGGAAGGAAGGAAGGAAGGAAGGAAGGAAAGGAGGGGAGGAGGGGGGAGGGAGGGGGAAGGGAGGGAAGGAAGGAAGGAACTGGCAAGATTGTCCACCTCAGTTAGGGCTCCACGTAGGGGTTTGGGATATTCAATGTGGCCGTCAGTCCTTTCCTGCTGAGCCTCAGGAAAACAGGGACCTGGTAAGAGCCATCTCTCCTCCCAGAGCCTGAGAGCCTCTTGACCCTTGGAAAGACAGTGCTTGTTCTATAATATAAATATATTTTAAGTTTATGTATTTATTTTGAGTGGGGAAGGCCAGAGAGAGAGGAGAGAGAGAATCCCAAGCAGGCTCCGAGCTGTTAGTGCAGAGCCTGATGCTGGGGCTGGATCCCATGACCTAAGCAGAAGCCAAGAGTCAGAGGCTTAACCGACTGAGCCCCCAGGTGCCCCTGTTCTGATGAAGATCACTCACAGCTCCTCGTTCCCCATGCAGTGGCCCATTGGAGCCCCTGACTCAGTGGGCCAGCTTGGGGTCCCCAAGAATGAGGACTGCAGAGCCTCCAGAAAAGCACGCCATCTTCATTTCTGGATAGAGGCCCAGACCTAGCACCCCCGACCCTAATTTTTCATCTGACCACAAACCAGTGAAGGCCATTCTCTTCTTATTTGGATAAGTGAAGGAGACCAAGGATGAAGAGGGCTGGAAGTGGGGAGTTGGGGAGATGGAGGGCAGGGCAGCAGGAAGAAAAATCCCCTCCCTCGACTCCACAACTTCTCCAGGCTCTGCTTTGTTTCCATCGATGCTAACGTAATGTGCTTTCAAACAGGTCATGTCACACCTCATGCCCACGGTCACGCAGGACGCAACAAGAACACCGGCAAGAATCACTTGTAACTGTCCGTTGGTTGAGTGTATATTGAATACTTTAAATTCCACAATTGGGATAAATTCAAAATTTACTTTGCATGACACTTACCTGGCAAATGAAGGGAGATGACACAGGTGACCAGATGCTGACATAAAGAAGGGTCAATAGAATGTAACCCTGCTAATGGTACGTAAGTTAGGAACTGGAGAGTTTAGCATTGGAGGAATCTGGAAGGAAGAAGCGCATGCACGTGAACAAGCATGCACGCCCACACACAGTGCACACACACATGGGCACACACACCTTTGCACGCACGCACACACCCCACCTTGTCCTGTTTGTTTCCAACACTGCTGTCCATACAACCTGAATGTACTTAATCGGTTTACTTCTTTGTCACCAGTCGACCCACTCTTAGAATGTCCCCAAGAGCAGGAATCCTGTCTGTCTTGTTCAACCCAGGACCCCCAGGATCTAGAACAATGCCTGAAACCAGAGCCCATCCCTGGTCGTGAGGAAGAGAGGGAGGTATAGCAGTCACACACCTGCCCCATAATAAGTGCTGAGACCAGCCAGGCTGTACGGCCATGATCAGTGGGATGCTGTCAATCTCTTCAATAGTTCAGGTGGCCAAGCATAAGACCATGGGTCTGGGACAATAGCCATCTCTCGAATTCTAAAGTTACGTAAAGGGCTACATTAGCTAAAGTAAGACAGTAAGTTGGTGAAAAGGAAACTCCTTCCTGGTTTCAGATACACAGGAGATTTGCAGTCACCCAGAGGAGGGAAGAAACTAAAGGCACTAGTGGCAAAGCCTCGCTGCTGGCTTGCTCTCCAGGAGAGCCCTGCTTACAGGGGGAGTTTGATGTCGGCACACCCCCAACAGTAGGGCCTTCGCTCTGTCTGGAGCACTAAGGCTCACATGCCTCAGTTTATAACTTTGCCCTGGTCTGGATGTGGGAGCAAGCTCTTTAGGTTGACATCAGATATGCACGGAGTTCCGGCTTACAGTGTGTGCTTAGCCGATATTCCAATGCACTTACCCAGAAAGGACAGAAACTGTGTGCGCCCTGGCCTGATGGGACACCGGGCACGTGCAGCTGGGAGATTTTTGTTTACGGTGAGTGTAACAAGCCAGCACGGTTGGAGCAGAACCGTGTCCAAACCCAGCTCCAGTCTGCACTGGGGCCAACACGGTTAAGTGCTCATCAGCAGACTGGAGAGGTCCGGGAGGATAGAGCCACGGTGACCAGAGGACCTGCGGTGTGTCACCCCGGAAAGGAGGAGGCTGTGTGCCCTGGAAAAGCAAAGGCTTGAAAGGGCCTAGAAACCTTCTACAGGCGTCTGACGATGAGGAGTCAGTCATCCTGCCATAGAAGAAGGACAAAGAACTTAGGCCAAGGAAATAGGAAAGTAAGAGGATTTCTGCACCAGTTAAAGCTTCAGACAATGAATCTACAGCAAAAAAGAGCATGGCGGCCGCATCACCCCTGCGCTGCCATCTCCCAGCGGCGACGCCTCGGTCCAGTTAGCCAATTTCTGCGAGCCCCAGTTTTATTCTCTCCAAATTGGGAAACATAAAAACTTTGTCAATGTTTGCAGTAAAGGTTAAAATTAAGTAGTGCATGTTGGTGGGAACGTAAGCTGGTGCAGCTACTTTGGAAAACCGTGGCGGTTCCTCAAAAAATTAAAAATAGGACTACCCTATGACCCAGTAATAACACTGCTAGGAATGTATCGAAAGGACACAGGAGTGCTGATTCACAGACGCACATGCACCCCAATGTTTATAGCAGCACTTTCAACAGTAGCCAAATTATGGAAAGAGCCTAAATGTCCATCAACTGACGAATGGATAAAGAAGATGTGATTTATACATGCAATGGAATACTACTTGGCAATGAGAAAGAATGAAATCCTGTCATTTGCAGCAGAGTGAATGGAACTGGAAGGTATTATGCTAAGTGAAGTAAGTCGGAGAAGGACAGATACCATATGTTTTCATTCAGATGTGGATCTTGAGAAACTTTACAGAAGACCATGGCGGAGGGGAAGTGGAAAAAAATAGTTACAGAGAGAGAGGGAGGCAAACTGTAAGAGACTCTTAAATACAGAGAACAAACTGAGGGGGGATGGGGATGGGGATGGGGGAGAGGGGAAAATGGGGGATGGGCACTGAGAGGGCACTTGCTGGGATGAGCACTGGGTGTTGTATGGAAGTGATGAACCACGGGAATCTACCCCCAACAACCAAGAGCACACTGTACACACCGTATGTTAGCCAATTTGACAATAAACTATATTTAAATAAATAAATAGTGCATGTAAAACATTTAGTATGGAGAGTAAGCACTCAAAAACAGTAGCTCTCATCATCTCAACATTACTGAGTACTCAGGACATAGTCCTCTATTATGTAAAGGGGTGCTGTTAGGGGTCCCCCCCCAAAAAAAGATGTGTTGGAGCCCTAAACCCCAGTATCTCAGACTAGGACTTTATTTGAAGTTAGGATCTTTACAGAAGTAATCCCAATTAAAATAAGGTCATTAGAGTGGATGCCAATCCAATACGACAGGTGTCCTTATAAATAGGGAAATGTGGACACAGACACAGGTAAACAAAAGACAGACGGCACACAGAGACGCAGGGAGAAGATGGATTTTCACAGGCCAAGGACAGTGGCCTGGAGCAGACTCTCCCTCCCAGCTGCAGAAGGGACTGACCCACTGACACCTTGACCTTGGACTTCCAGCCTCCAGAACTGGGAGACAATAAGTTTCTGTGGCTTAATCCCCCTGGTCTGTGGTCGTGTTTAAGGTGGCCCTAGCACACTGAAATGGGTCCCCTCTCACCAAATACGTGGCAGCTTCTGGAGGGGTGGGGGTGGACATGACCAGATTATCATGACATAAATACAGGCTTCTGGGCCCCACCACTGGGGACTCTGGTTCAATTAGGTCAGGACAGGACTCCAGAGATGCGTTTTGAAAAACAGCTCCAGGGGCGCCTGGGTGGCTTAGTCGGTTAAGCGTCCGACTTTCGCTTAGGTCATGATCTCGCGGTTCGTGGGTTCGAGCCCCGCGTCGGGCTCTGTGCTGACTGCCAGCTCGGAGCCTGGAGCCTGTTTCAGTCTGTGACTCCCTCTCTCTCTGACCCTCCCCTGCTCACGCTGTCTCTCTCTCTCTCTCTCCTAGAAATAAATAAAACATTAAAAAAAAAGAAAGAAAGAAAAGAAAAACAGCTCCAAGGTCCATCAAGTGGATGCTTGGTTTATTTTTTTAATTTTTTAAAATATTTATTCATTTTTGAGAGACAGAGACAGAGCAAGAGGGGGTGTGGCAGAGAGAGAGGGACACACAGAATCCGAAGCAGGCTCCAGGCTCTAAGCTATCAGCACAGAGCCGGATGCGGGGCTCAAACCCACAAACCGTAAGATCATGACCTGAGCTGAAGTCGGACGCTTAACCAACTGAGCCCCCCAGGCGCCCTATTGGATGCTTGGTTTAGAGCCGGACAAGCTTCGAAGTACTCCTCAGCTCTGTTTGCCCTCCACATGAAGCAAAACGTGAGAAGGCACGGTGTGTGCACATGTGTGACCGTGTGCATCCGGGCCTCCAGGCCTGTGTTGTTCTAAGCATATGCCCAGATTCAGAAAGGATCCTCCCTTCAAGATTCCACAAATGTAAATGAGAAGAGAAAAGAACACAAGTTGAATTGATTGGTCTTTGCCCAAACTGGCTTCCATCCAGACCCAAGCAGCCCAGCAGCGGATCTGCCTCTGCTGCCCATGCAGCTCCGGCCGATAGCCTCCCAGCATCCCCTGCTTCCTCCCTCCCCGGGCAGCCACCAGGGCACCCCACCATGGGCATCAGGCTAGGCAGGATCTACCAGCACAGCCGCAGCTGTTCTGGGCCCGGAGCTCAGGGCTCCTCTACCAGACGGCAGCGCGTCCCAGGTGGCTCCACAGAGTGAATACAGCCCAAAGAGCGATTCTTACGAAGCCCGGACTTGTACTTGTGAGATGCCAGAGTTCCATTTTCAAAGACAGAACAAGCAGCTCAATACAAAGTGAGCATTTTCTGGCATTGTGTTTTATGTAAGTGTTGGCCAGTTTGGACATATGAGAGCATCTTCCCACCTGAGCTATGATCTTAGGTCTGTGCATGAAGACCCACCGGAGGCGTCCTGCCCCAGAGCAGTGTGCTAGCCTATGTGAAGGCCAAGACATGTAGCCTCTGCGAGTGTCTGCCAAAGGGTGGGGACGTGTGAATTCATGGAAAACAACAATGCACTCAGAAAGGACACTACTTGGGGTGCCTGGGTGGCTTAGTCGGTTAAGCGTCCGACTTTCGCTTAGGTCATGATCTCGCAGTTCGTGGGTTTGAGCCCCGCGTCGGGCTCTGTGCTGACTGCCAGCTCAGAGCCTGGAGCCTGTTTCAGAGTCTGTCACTCCCTCTCTCTCTGACCCTCCCCTGCTCACGCTGTCTCTCTCTCTCCTAGAAATAAATAAAAACATTTAAAAAAATTAAAAAATAAAAAAAGAAAGGACACTACTTTACTGGTATAATAGTGTCTGATTTCATTTAACTTAAATAAAGCAGACTGAGTGAGTTATATCAGACTGAAAGTTATGTCATTCCTTAATTCAACTCTGGTATTTTTTCCTGGCTAATAGTTACCTACAGTTGCATAACAGATTACCCCCAAAATGTAGTGGATTAAAATGACACACATTTATTATCTCTCCATCTCTGCAAGTAAGAATCCAAGGTGGCTTGGCCAGGGGTCCTCTGGCTCAGAGCCTCTCCGGAGGTGGTAGTCAAGCTGTTGGGCTCATGGGGGGGTCTCATGCGGGGAGGGTGCCATAAATCAGCTTCCAGCTCTCTCACATGGTTATTGTCAGGGCCTGGTCTCCTACCATGCGGGTCTCTTCTTCACAGGACCGCTTCCCAGCCTGGCTCTGCCAAAGGTGAGCAGACCAGGTGAGCAAGAGAGAACAGTAGACAGAAATCAGTCTTTTTATAACCTAATATCAGGAGCAACATCCATCATTGTCACCATATTCTGTCCAGTAGAAGCCAGTCATTAGATCCAGACTCACACTGGAGGGAAGTGTCTTATACAAAGATATCATCGCAAGGAGGAGGGGATGGGAGGGCATTATCTGTGAGGCTTCCTCTCATATTCTGAATCAGAGAAGAGCTTCAACATGGCCCCTTGGACAAGGTCTTCCTACATTCCACCATAAGCTGTTCTTCACAGCACACCTCGCCACGTCACAGATAGGAAAGATGGCACTTTATGGAAGGATGTGTCACATTTCCTAAGAAATGAAGGCTTAAAAATAAATTCTAAAATGATCCATTATCTAAATATTTACCGAGTACAAATCCCTTTGCTTCTACTTTTTTTTCCTGTAGTCTATAGGGGTCGGCAAACATACTGCCAAAGATCAGTCAGTAAATGTTTTTGGCTTAGAAGCCCATAGGACCTCTGTCACAACTACTCACCCTTGCCACGGTAGCACAAAAGTAGCATGAAGCAATATGTAAACAAACAGGCATGGCTGTGTTCCAAAAAAAACTTTATTTCTACAACAGACATCAGGCAAAATTTTACTTACAGGTCGTAGTTTGCCAAGTGTAATAGAAAATGGCCTGTATTCTATTCGAGAATAAAACAGAAATTAGCAATAAAAGTACAGCTAACATGTTATTGTCTTCAACAAAGGCATTCAGGTGACACGTATTAAATGCTTCATCGTAAACACGGGCAAATCGTATTGAATCCGTATTGACAATCATCATCCAAAATAGAGAACCTATGACCTTGAACTGTCCTGTCGCCTAGAATCATGTAGAAGCTGTGTGCCTGTTGAGGCACTGGGGTGAGCGTGGAAGGCCTGGAATCGCCTGAAAGGTTTCCCTTGCCATCCTAGTGATGAATTTCCACCTAGTCACCTAGAAGAGCACATCCATTCATTTCTTTTATTTAATGACACAACGAAAGAACATTGGGCCGACCATGAAAATCCCATCTGTTGAGGGGATATGCGTAATATAAATGAGAGGAAAAGCTCATAAAAATAATTTCTAAACCTGTAGCGAAGATACAAGAAGAGGCTTGCTCATGATGATTTTTCAAGTCTGAGCCTCTAGAAACCAGAGCAAGACCAGCCATGAGTTCAAGGGAGTTTGACCAGCCCTGCCCCAGAGGATGCGGGACTCCTACCACCCCTAGCTCCCAGGGCATAAGCGATGCCTGAAAGGGGAAGGGGTGTGCCAGACAACCTCTCCCCACCCCACGTTTCCTCCTGAGGGATCTTCCCTGCAGAAGGACAGAGAACCGGGAAGGACATGACATCTGGATTTTCTCTTTTAAAATGTGTCCCGAGGAACTCTACGGGGTATTTGTTTACAAACAGCCCAGCATATTAACATTGCAAAGCTTCAGAAACTGGGAAGTTGTTTAGGATTTCAGTTTGTTTTAGCGGAGAGTATCAGAAGACCTACGTCTGTGGCGGGTCACTGTGCACAGTTGCAGCCTCCAACAGACTAGAATGTAAGCCCTGAGAAAGCTGAGGCCTTACCTTCACTTTCTAGAAAAGTGCCTGGCATAGGGTATGTCCTCAAAAATATTTGTTGAATGAAACAAAGCCTATGAGATCAATGAACCCCTTCTTAGTCTTGAGATTCCTAGATTTATCCTCAGAGCCTGGCAGCCAATGGTGCCTCCCTCCTCCCGCCATGAAAACCCTGGGATTGTAGGATGAAGACAAGGACCCCAGGAGACAGCCCAGGCCAGCACATGTCTCCCAGGACCACCTCACATGAGCAGACAGATGATAAGAACAGGGCTACTTTCTGTCTCAGCTGCCGTAGCAGCACCAGCCTGCTGCCTAGAATCCCAAGGAACATTCAACTCTCCAATCACCTCAGCGAAAGTTGGAGAAGTTGGACATGAATCCCAGGGACAGGGATAAAAGCAGAGAGCCTAGGACACTTGATGGAGAGGGCCTCCAGTAAATGTTGTCTAATGGAATAGGACAGACTTCAGTATCAGAAAAAAAACAGCAAGGTAATAACGGGGAAGGGGGTGCAGGTGAGCAGGGAGAAGGGTGGAGAGCAAGGCTTCAAATTGTGTGATGAATCCATTAGAGGCACTGCTTTTTATTTATGTCCAATTTCTAAGGGTGAAAAGGAAGACAAACTAGACCCTCTCTGCCATTTGTGGGTGTGAAGTCACATCAAGTTTCACCTCTTCCACAAACCCGGCAAGGAATCGCTTCGGTGTAACTTTTCTTGACCCAAACACCCCCTGGTTCTTTGTTAGGAAGATGAATAGTCATGTTATAAGTCTCAAGCGAGCTACGGAAGCTTGTATCTTTTCTTTTATCTTTTCCATGGCCAAAGGCAGTTTATTAATTTACGTCAGTAAAAAGCTCTGAATGGTGCCCCAGAGGGTCCCTCCAAGCCTGAAGGATGGGCTTGAGATTTGTTCTTATCTAGATTAATTGCAATTGTATTTCCCAAGCTGGGACCTTTTCCTAACAATTGAGCAAGAGCTGAACGGGCTTTTCCACAAACATGTTGAAATGGAGGACACCCACCAAAATCATTATTTACAGGCTTCTCTAGCCTGCAGAGTCACACACAGGTACTTTTGCCCGAACAGAATAACTAATCAGTTTTGTTAAATCACTTCACTGAGAAGAACAATGGTTTTAAAAGAAACCCAAGTAGGGGCGCCTGGGTGGCTTAGTCGGTTAAGCGTCCGACTTTCGCTTAGGTCATGATCTCGCGGTTCGTGGGTTCGAGCCCCGCGTCGGGCTCTGTGCTAACTGCCAGCTCAGAGCCTGGAGCCTGTTTCAGCCTGTGACTCCCTCTCTCTCTGACCCTCCCCTGCTCACGCTGTCTCTCTCTCTCTCTCTCTCCTAGAAATAAATAAAACATTAAAAAAAATTTAAAAAATAAATAAATAAATAAATAAATAAATAAATAAAAAATAAAAAAAACCCAAGTAATCTCAGCAGGGAAAACAGGCTTCAAATTTGTTAGGGCAATTATTTGCCATCTCTATCCTCAGAATAGTGAGAGAGAATAAAACTCACTTCCTCTCATTGGCAAAGGAGGGAAAGACAGAAAGAGAGAGAGGAAGTGAAGAAGTGCCCAAAGATATCTTCTAGAATCTTCCAGAATCATAGACATGTGTATGCTTATTGATACAGGCATATCAGTTGAAGGTTACGACACAAATAACTTATTCACACTGATTCCTAATAAAGAGCTGAACTCACCAGTAAATTAACTTAAATCTATAAAATAACTATACTTAAAGCCCTTTCTGTCAGCCAGGTAATACAGGTTAACGTCACCTATGATAAGTCATATTGATAGCATGTGCCCTTGAAATTACGTGGAGAAAATGGCACTTCACTTCTATGGTCTTCTTTCCAAAAACCCATAACCCCTGTATAACAATGAGGGAAACCTCAGACTAACATAAACTGAGGGACAGTGCATGAAATAAGATAGTTTAAAAAAAATCCTTACTATTTTTTCTGGAAGCCAGATGTTATTAGCTGTAGACTTGAATGCTGATAGGATTATTAAGAAGTGAAGACACGCCTTCTCCTTTGGACATTGCTCTATTATTTAGATTTTCTAAAGTATATTAATTTTATTTCTTAATGTATTTATGAAAAGTGTTTCTTACATGAAAGTCATCTAAACACCCACTATGTAGTAATCAAAACATCTATGCTTATCAAGAGAAGGCACAACACGCTTGTTTGGAGGGGTAAGAAATGGCCAACAGCCTCCTCTTTGAGATCCTTTGCCATTCCTTTTTTTTTTTTAATTTTAATGTTTTATTTATTTCTGAGAGAGAGAGACAGTGTGAGCAGGGGAGGGTCAGAGAGAGGGAGACACAGAATCTGAAACAGCCTCCAGGCTCTGAGCTGGCTGTCGACACAGAGCCCGATGCGGGTCTCGAACCCACGAACCGTGAGATCATGACCTGAATCGAAGTCAGATGCTTAACCGACTGAGCCACCCAGGCACCCCCTGCCACTCCTTGTTTAAAAGCCTGTGAATTGTTTTTGCTATTTCTCTGAGAAATGTCATTCGAATTTTGACAGGGACCACATTGAATCTATAGATGGGTTTGGGTGGTGTGGATATTTTTAATTATGTTAATTTTTCAAATCCATGAACATGGGATATCCTTTTCATTTGTTTGTGTCTTTAATTTCCCTCATCAAACTCATGTAGTTTTCATTGTACAGATTTTTTACTTCCTTAGTTAATGGGATGTGCGTGGGATGGATCTTGAGGGCATTATGCTAAGTCAGGGAAAGACAAATACTGCATGATATCACTTACATGGGGAATCTAATAAAAGAGCTGAATCATAGAAACAGAGAGAAGATTGGTGGTTGCTAGGAGCTGGGGGCTGGGGCAATTGGGGAGATGTTTAAAACAACAAACGTGGGGAGCCTAGGTGCCTCAGTTGGTTAAGCATCTGACTCTTGATCTCATCAGCTCAGGTCTTGATCTCAGGGTCATGAGTTCAGGCCCCACATTGGGCTCTATGCTGGGCATGAAGCCTACTTTAAAAAAAAAAAAAAGAAAGAGTACAAACTTGCAACCAGTAGCTAAATAAGTTCTGGAAACGTAATGCATAGCACAGTGATTACTGTCACCAGTACTTTATTATAAATTTCAAAGTTGCTAAGAGACTAGATCTTAGTTGTTCCAACCACACACACACACACACCCCCAAATGATACTTATGTGATGTGATAGAAATGTTAGCTAATGCTAAGGTGGTGGTCATATTATAATATAGAAGTATATAAAACCAACAATTGTATACCTTAAACTTATACAATGTTATGTGTCAATTATATCTCTGCTCTTTTTTTTTTTTTTTTTTTTTTTTTTTTTTTNCCACCAAAACTCTAAGATTGCCCAAACTGCTTTCTAAAAGCAAGCAGCACAGCCGGAGGGCTTTGCCCATCTGGAAATAGCAGCGGTGGGGGGGGAAGCCCAGACACTGGGGGCTGCAGCTGCCACTGGGGGAGACAAGCCCCTACCACCCTCCCATCTGACCTGGCTGGCTCAGCACCTGTGGGTCGGTCCTGAGTGTCTGCCCGCTGACCTGGACCACTGCTTGGGGGTGCAGGATGACATTGCAGTCCAAGTCTATCGTCAGGCTGACATCTCCACTAACTATATACAGTGTGATGGTTGTTTTTTAACCCCCACCCTTCTTTTATTCTTAATCTTAAATCAATGTGTCTAAAGAATGATCTCGAACACCAGTCTTCAAAATGTGGTCCGTGGGCTCCTGGAGGTTCCCTCTACCCATTGAGGGGGTCTGTGAGGTCAAAACTATCTTTTTTTATGATACTGAAATGCTTTTTGCTTTTTTTCTGCTTTCATTCCCTCTTGAGCATACAAGTATATGTTTACTTTGCTCTTTCTCTAAAATCTCTAGCAAGTCTTTGGATAGACCTGGATTTAGTTCTTCAAAGTTTACCAAGCATCTTTAATATGCGATCACATACACTTCTTGTAAACATTCTAGAAGGGTGTATTATAACTCCTATTTTTAAGGCGGGGTAAGAGGAGGTTCCAAGACTCAGAGAGGATGGCGTATCCCCACTGTCACACATACGTGTCATCAGGCTGGGTCTCCAACCTTCGTCTGGAGCCCCGAGGCCATCGCTCCATCATTTGTAGATTCTCATTCCTGGACTGATCCCACATGGAAGGTGTGAGCAGAGGCTCACTGCCAAAGGCCAAGGAGCCCCGCAACATCCCGCTTGTCTTTCCCTTAAGCTCTCTAAAAATGACATACTCTCCCCCACCCCCCGAAGAAACTTTTGAACTTTCTTAATGGGAAAAGGATAAAATAATATCCTAGTACCACTGAATCCTGAATAGATTAAAAAAAAAAAAAAGCTAACCAAAATATGTTGTTCTTCAATTTCAGACTCCCTTGAGATGATTCTATCTTGCTGAAAGCCTCTTTATTCTTGATGCCTTTGTCATGTTTATTTTTTGTACTTATAGCAATTCATATACCCTTGTAAGACTTTTATATAAGGAGATAAATGCTAAGACATAATATTGAATAACTATTTGAATCCCCGAGTAAGATTCGGATTACTGCCTCCTGTGGAACCACAATCACAGAATGTGGAAGCAGCTCGTGCAAGGTCAGCCAATGACTCTGTGAAAGAGCTGGAAACAAAATCATCCCTGCCCCCATGCCGTTTCTCGCCGCTGAAACACACTTTTCGTAGATGGTCTCCACAGCGTGTGCGGTTCCGTGGGAAATCAGCATTCACGACTGGCGCCCTCTCATCCTGTTTGCGGCTTCTATTTTCTAACTTCCAAATACAGATAAGAAAAATGTGTTGCCAAGACTCAGGCTGGTTTATTTTCTTTCTTTCTTCAAATATCCTTAGCCAAAGGGTAACCTCATATGTGACGAAAATCGACCTCCATGTCTTTTATTAGCTGTTAAATTACCGTTGAAAAATCCCTCAAAGTGCTTCTCAATTACTCTGTGACTGACTGACAAGTTGAAGCCTAATGAAATCTCAAAGGATTCCTCGTGTGTGTGTGTGTGTGTGTGTGTGTGTGTGTGTGTGAGAGAGAGAGAGAGAAAGAGAGAGACATGTGGTGTTCTATTATTTTTATTTGGCTCTAGGACATGCATATTCTCTGCGAGTACTGTATGTGTATGTGGGGGTATCATATAAGTTATATTTAAATTAATATTATTTAAAACCTCCATAATATAATGAGAAATACCTTGGATGTTGCAAAGTCAGGAATGCTCCTCTCCCTTTCTGAGCAATGTCAACAATGGGAGAGAAATTCTGTGTAGTGAGTAAGAATATAAAAATTCTCATCCATCAGACAAACAGCGCGAGAAGACAGAACATGTGGGCCAGGCTGGAGTAAGGAAGCCATGTCATCAAACTGACTGATAGGCGGGGTTACGTCAGTACGCTATCGGATAACTCATGGACTCCATGATGCCAATGAAAATTCCATTTGCAGTAGTAACGCCACATCCTACGGTGCGTTATGACTTACAAAGTGGGACTGTGGCCAGCTGTGGCCAGCACAGGGTTCTCTCGGGTCTCCCGGTACCAGCCACCGATCCCTGTGCGTGGCCCTTCACAGACTGGGTTTCTCCATGAATGAGGGCAGAAGTCCTCGGGTCTCAGGATCCCATGGAAGGTCCATGTGCTGAGGTAGAGCTACACGGTGTACAGGCAGCACCCAATCCCCGCCTCACACCAGTCCTGGGTGGTCAGCGTTCACGTCTCAGAGGGATTGTGCAGATAAGAAAACAGGCTCAGAAAGTCCCAGTGATGTAGCCCGGGGTACAAATGTGCACATGGAGAAGAGGATTTGCATTTTCTGTTCCTTCTTCCAATACTTTTTCCAGTGCTTACAGTATTCACAGTAAGAAGTATCTTATGGGGGCGCCTGGGTGGCTCAGTAACTTAAGCGTCTGACTTCGGCTCAGCTCATGATCTCACAGTTCATGGGTTCGAGCCTCACATCAGGCTCTGTGCTGACAGCTCAGAGCCTGGAGCCTGCTTTGGATTCTGTGGCTCCCTCTCTCTCTGCCCCTTCCTTACTCATGCTCTGTCTCTCTCTGCCTCTCAAAAATAAATAAACATTGAAAAAAATATTTTTAAAGAAGTATCTTACCAGAGTACCTGAGTGGCTCAGTCAGTTGAGTGTCCAACTGTTCATTTCTGCTCAGGTCATAACCCCAGGGTCATGAGATCAAGCCCCACATCATGCTCCATGCTGAGCATGAAGCCTGCTTAAGATATTCTCTCTCTCTCTCTCTCTCTCTCTCTCTCTCTCTCCCTCAGCCCCTTTCTTCCATGCACTGTCTCTCCTAAAATTTAAAAAAAAAGACTTTTTTTAATTAAAAGAAGAAGTAATATACGTTCACCATTTGTTTTCCAGCCCCATTTGTGATTGGACAAGTCTACTCAGAGAAGAAGGGGGAAACAGATCACAAAACTCTATTTGGAAAGCGGCCAACAGTGGGAGAAAATGGGATTGGGGCTTCAAAATTTCAGCTTCTGGTCCCAGCGGGCACTCAAGAGTTGTGTCCCGTTTCAACCCAACAATCCTTCCTTCTCCCTTTTGTTTACTTTTGTTTTTCTTGGTAGAATGAGTGAAACTGCCCCGCTGTCAGAGGTACAATGAGCCTCACATAAGATTAGTCATCCAGCAATTCTGATAATATCTGAGCGTTAGAGTGTTAGGCCACATAGAAACTTTCCAACGGGTGGTGCCTGGCATTTATCCTTGGCATCTGGGACTGGTAAGGATGGACACACCCATGCGTACACACATGCATACACACACGTACACACATGCATACACATGTTCAAGGGGGGAAGCAAATGTTAGGATAAGTGGCCATCTATACTGACGTTACTTACATATTAGGTATATTTTCATTCTCCACATAGTCCTTCACTCAGGACCTTGCTCTTCATTTTAATAACAATGTGAGAAATTAAATGTATCCCTGCTCTGGAATTATGGGGGAGAATGTGCATTGAATGTTTTTTATTTTTTTAATATTTATTTATTTTATTTTGGAGAGAGAGTGCGAGCATGGGAGGGGCAGAGAGAGAGTGAGAGAGAATCCTAAGCAGTATCCACACTCTCAGCACAGAGCTGATGCAGGGCTCAGACTCATGAATCGTGAGATCACGGCCTGAGCTGAAATCAAGAGTTGGATGCTTAACCGTCTGAGCCACCCAGGCATCCCTTGAATGCTTTTTATGTGCCCACCTTGGTTTTGGGTGCCGAGCATGCAGTGGGACAAATGGACAAGGTCTCTCCTCTTTTGGGGCTGATGCTCAACCAGTGTTAGTCAGAGGAGACAGACATTTAACGCCCAGAAGATGGATGAGGAATTTTGGATGAGGATGATGGACAGGGATGAGAGGCAAGTACCTGGGCTGGCTGCTGCAGATCTGGTGGGCAGGGGAGGCCCTGTGGGAAAGTTGATTCCAGAATAAGAAGGATTCTGGGGGAATGATCTGGGGGAAACAGCTCCGGGTGGAGAGAATGGTTAATGCCAAGGTCCAAAGGGAAGAACTGGCTTGTCACGCTACAGGAGTGTCAGAAAGGCCAGGGTGGCCAGAGGGGCCATGAGAGATGAGCTCCGGAGGCAGGCAGAGCCCCCACCACACAGGACCTGGGAGGCCACATGTGCAGGAGGGGAGGGGCGTATTTGGCCACGTGTAAAGACACCCACCACAGGAACTTGATATGAATAGACTGGAAGCAGGTCCATCTCTCTGCAAAGCCCCACCCCAAGAACCTCAAATCCCCCCTGCCCCTGGTCTGTGTGCTCGGCCACCCTTAGCAGATGGCATTCATACCTTTAGCTGCCTCACAGCTGCAATATGACTGCTCTGCTTTCCACCTGCTGTCTGAATTCAAGGCGGCATGAACCATGACGTCAGCAGAAAGAGTTTCCACACCAAGCATGCAAATTTTGCCAGAATCTCCCAACAAACCTCCGCTTACATTTCCATGGCAGAATTTGCCCTCCCCTAGCTGCAAGGGAGGCTGGGAAAAACTCCGGTGGTTTTTTTTTTCAAGCCAAGCTCCTTACACAACCACATTGTCTTCAGTAGTGATGCTATTGACTAGGCAGGTACTCCACGCCGTAGTTTGGATGCTATTCCAGGTGGGAAGGTATTCGGGGGTAGGTGGGTGAATCGGGAATGCTGCCTTGAACATGTAAAACTAGACATGACTATCACTCCAGTGTTCAGTCAGTGTAGTCCCAGAACAGGCCTCAGGGCAGCCCAGTGGGGCCACCAAGGTCCTTGCGTTGCTTGACTCCCTCCTCAGAAGCCTTGTTCTTTTACCCCAGGATTCCCTAGCAAAGCCACACGCCACTGAAGGTGTCATCACTCTTCACATGCAGCTTTCTGTCCCTATTAGGGGCAAAAGTGCTGCCAAATAAACTATAACGCAATGTTTTCTACAATTTTTATTCTGTACTTCTTAGAAGTGGTTTTTTTTTGACTTATTAAGACATGAGCTCTTAACTATACAGTCAGTACTCATGCACATATATAAGCAGGAAAATCTTCATACAATTAATTGGTTAGGTATCCTGAAAGGTTCCTTCCATTCAGGATCCATATCCAGAGTGTCTGTGGATTTTCTCACTCTCTTCCAAGAGAGTCTGTGGATTTTCTCACTCTCTTCCACTTAGAGGGTTAGTGATGCTGCAACTCTTAAAAAGAGCGCTCTGCTATTTATTCCGGATTTTCTTCTAAGCGGCTGACGCCTGTCTGCGAGTTTTGATGTGAACGGATGTAAGGGAATGACAACTCTATCATGACGGCCGCCTGGCCAACAACCATGTTGCTATTGATGCTGCTGAAATGTGGGGAGAAAGCCCCAGTGGGTAGAACGTGCATTTCTGTAAGTGCGGTGACGCAGACTTGGGCGGCGCTGCGTTAGACACCCAGAGGTGGGGGAGGCAGAGGGATGGGAGTCCAAAGCTCAGTGGAGAAGCAGGCGTAGAGAAATGGGTTTGCAGATTTGTTATCCGTAAGTATATGGGTGACGGTCATCCCCATGGGCCTGCACGTTGCCATTAAAAAAGGATCCAGACAGAAAGGTAGTGCTGAGCGTAGAATAGTCAAATGTCTATAAATCTAGGGGAGAAGCCAACATCACTGAGGTGCTGTGGCATCCCTGAGGCTAAGGAGGAGGGGGTCAGCTAGGTCAATGCACACGGGTCAAGTAGGATGGGAGGGGAAGGGTGACCCCGGGACTGGGCAACATGGAGGTCGTAAGTATCCCTGATAAAAGGACCCTTGCCTGTTTGAGGGCAGCCTCGGTGCGCCGGACTGGGCTGGGCTGAGGGGTAAAGGGGAGCGAGGTGCTCAACCTCCTTGATCAGCTGCATTGTCAAGGCCAAATGCACAGCCGAGAGAGACGGCTGTACTTCCTCTTCTCAGGACCCTCGGCGAGTCTGAACGCTCCTTCAGCAAGGCGGGGTCAAGCAGGGCTCAAAGGCCACGGATCCGCTTTGGACACAACCGAGATCGGTCGCAACAGCACCCGGCGGGCACAGACGCAGCGGCGCAAGAGCTGGGTCCTGGTCCCCGGCTTCGCGGCGCGGTTTCCCGCGGGGACACCCCCACACGCAGGGTTTCAACTCGTCCCTGCAATCCTCGGGCTCCCGGTCCGGCCCGCCGGGGGTCTCATTTCCGCAGTCGCCCCAAGGGTGAGCCGGGTGAGCGCGCCGGGCAGCGCGCCGGCTCGCAGACAACCTACAGCATCACCCCCCGCGCGCGCCCCGACGGGGCTGTTTCCGCACCTCCGTCCCCGCCCGTCCGGCGGTGGCCAGAAGCTGCCACCCTCCCGTGGAGCCCTTTCGACCTCCTTCCNCCCCAGTGCGGGGCGCCGGGCGGCCGCGTGTATAGGGGCGCGGCGCCCGTGACTCGTAGGCGGACGGCGTGCCGTGCGGATAGAAGCCCCGGAGGAGCGGACTTCGTTGTGCTCCTTAGTCGCTCACTGTGACTTCCTGTCCCCCGACTTTCTTTCGCATCCAACTTTTTTCCTGAAACGTGTTTTTCTCGGACTTTTTTTTCCCCGCCGCAAATCCTGAACTTCTGAGCCAAGAAAGTTAATTCCAGGAAAGAGTCAACTTTCTCAAAAAGAAAAAAAAAAAAAAACGAATGGAAGCCGACTTCTTCGGTTCACAGGGCCCACCCCTCCCCCCTCTGAGCGCGGGTCCCGTGTGTTCTTTCCACTCTGTCCACAGGGGTCGCTGTGAGCCTCCCTCCTGCGGAGCGACCGTCGATCCGTATGCAGGGGCCCGGGGAGGGGTCAGACCCCTGCGCGTGCGGTCTGA
Organism: Crocuta crocuta; assembly: GCF_008692635.1. Taxonomy (NCBI): domain Eukaryota; kingdom Metazoa; phylum Chordata; class Mammalia; order Carnivora; family Hyaenidae; genus Crocuta; species Crocuta crocuta. The sequence continues at coordinate 3,452,962 of NW_027551559.1, forward strand.
ACTGCACACCTCAGTGTCACAGGCCCCGTCGCGTGGTGACAGAAGTCTCAGCGACACATGGCCGCTTTTTGTGACCCGTTTGTGCCCATTCCTGTTACCACGGTCGAGTCCCCGAATCTCCATCCGCTGTAGGGCACGAATCCTCTGCCTCAGCAGGGGCAGCGGAGCAGATTTTAAATAAGGTGCGTTCCCGAGCAGGTCATGTTTTTCACTGGTGACAGAAGTTCTCAACAGCAAGAAAACTAACTGACCCTCGAGGAGAAGAATGGCTAATTGGTGTGTGGGGACTTAGGAGGCGTGGGATTTTAGGAAGATAGGCTTTGGGGCCATTTGTACTGCACCAGTTATAAAAAAGAGACTCCTCTAAGGGATTTTTTTTCTTTTTTTCTTTTCTTTGCTTTTTTTTTTTTTTTTAAGATCACTCTGCCTTGGCTTCCTCCTGCCAGGAATCGCCTGGGGCTGCCTGCTGACCTGGGCAGTTAGTTCTGCAGGCAGGAGCCCCTCCTGTTGCAGTCATGTCCTTGGCCTATGCAGCAGTAGTCTGTCCAGGGTCCCCCCTGTGCCCGGGGAATGAGTGGCATTAAGGTCTATCTGTCGGAATGATACCGAAGCAAAGTAGCAGTAATGAAATTGCTCGGAGAGACATACCCATATGGAGACTTTTTAAGATCAGAGGTATAAACGGTACATTATTAGCTCCCTGGGAGAAATTTCATAAAGGACTCTGATTTTCTTTGAATTGTAAACAGCTAGGCTTTGTGAGTTACAGATTGAATCGTTTATTTATGCCCCGAGAAGCAGGGAACCAACTTTTGCGCTGGTGAGCAGTGAACTTGGGGCTCTAGGTTTAGAGACTTGTCACTTCTCTGGGGCTCACTCTTCCTAATCTTTGAAATGGGAGGGTTGGGCCAGCAGACCTTCCTCTGGGAAAGTCCAGGACGTTCTGGAGCTCTGTTCCTTCCATCCACCAGGATCAGAGCCAAATCCCACGGGTAAACTCAAGTGACTTCAGGACAGATCCTTCAGCCCTTGGTGCCCAGTCAAGCAGGAGCTACTTAGGGATTCGTCACTGTTATTCTGCATGTTCTTTTTTTCTTTTTTTTTTAATGTTTTATTTATTTCTAGGAGAGAGAGAGAGAGAGAGAGACAGCGTGAGCAGGGGAGGGTCAGAGAGGGAGGGAGTCACAGACTGAAACAGGCTCCAGGCTCTGAGCTGGCAGTCAGCACAGAGCCCGACGCGGGGCCCAAACCCACGAACCGCGAGATCATGACCTAAGCGAAAGTCGGACGCTTAACTGACTAAGCCACCCGCGTGCCCCGATTCTGCATGTTCTAAGACTGGTCACTCTTGGCCAGAGTTGGAGGAAGGGCCTGGCATCCCGGCCCAGGGGTGCAGGTTAGAAAGGGGCCTTTTGCTTTCTACAGCTTGCAGTATTTCGCTTCCCAGGAGTGCCCCACAGCGCAGTCTCCCAGATCACAGAGTTCCCGGCGGGAGGCCTCAGGGTGTGCTTCTTTACTCCCGCATGGCTGGAGAGTAGGCAGTTCTGCAGAGTAGATGTTATTAGAATTTTTTTAAAAAAGACAACCTGCTATGATAAAGAATACTCCTCAAAGATAGCCAAGAGCACTGTTCATAAATCAAATAACAGCCTTTAAAAACTTTGGGAACCCTTTCATTAAGTGCTTAAGTTGGATAACAAAGACTTGTGCTTAAGTCCTCAATCGGAAACAATAAAATTCTCTCCCATGACTATCTGCATGTTCTTTTGTGTTTTCTCATTATTGCTGTCTGAAGCAGGGACCCTCCTGTGCATTCCTACACATCCCGCTTCTTCCTATCATATTACCTGCACCTGTCTGCCTCTCTTCTCCTTGCTTCTGCCTGGGTCTTAGGGATATCTTCTGCCCCCGGCGGGCACAGTGTCAGACACCAAATAACAACTAGCTCCCCAGTGAGTTTCTCCCAAGCCAAGCCTCCTACCACCTCGCACGTTCTCCAGAGCATGCCGGATCTGCAAGGACGCTGGACTTCTGAGCTGTCTCCAGTGAGTGGTAGTGATTCAAGGAGGCTCTGAGCCAGTTTAGGTAGCGTGGTAGTAGTGGAGATAGTCACCAGCTTGTGCTGAGTGTTACGATGTTTCCCTCGAGCCTTCTCAGTTCTTGCTGAGGCCCCTCCTACTACTGATAAAAGACAGACTAACGAGAAAAACAGAAGTTTGGTAACACGTATGCCTTCCGTATTTATGGGTGGGACCAAGGAAAACCGAGTGACTCCCCAAAGTGATGCAAGCCACCACCTTAAATACCTGCTTGGTGAAAGACCGGTGGAGACACCGCCTCCTGTCATCCGGGTGTAAAAGTAACAAAGTCTTAACGATTTGATACCTCGCCACTGCTCTCAGCTACAAAGTATCTGCGGAGAAATGGGCTGAGACCACTTGTTCTATGAACGTTCTTGCAAATCCAGATTAGCAAAATTAGAATTAGCGGGGTTCTGTTTCATCAACTAGCTGGGCCAGTGCACCGTGCGCCACAGCAGAAAGGAGAAAATAATTATCAGCAACGCTGTTAACTCATTTCTGCCTGTCTTCTGGAGTTTGTGGCAACGATGTGGATAAAATCTCTCTGTTAACTACATTTTGCTGCCTCTGTTCCCCTCCATTTCCCAGGGTAGCCAAAACCATACATCGGTAAAGTTCTCGTAATTCTATAAATGGGATGGCTTTGAATGTTACTAATTTTACATGTGGTTTTCTTTGGAAAGTAGACTTTCCATCCCTTCTGGAACTGAGTCATATGGAAATATAAACACGGCCATATTTATTTAAAGTAAAATGGGAAGCAGACTACTTTTTTTAGTAACTTTAAGATCATTGGATTCTTTGTTACATTAATCATTCAGATGTGAGTTAAGGATGCATTTAAAAGGTTATAGGTGATCATTCTCCTTAAATCATCTCCAGGAAAATTTTCACATTATTGAGGCACGTGTATTGCTAGCAATAAAAGACTAATTTGTCTTTTATTGTACTAACCGCACAGTCACAGATTTGCTAAGCACGCCCCCAATCAATGATTAACTTCAACCCAATCACTGATTAACACTCGAAGAGTACAGGAAGGAGTCTGCTTTTACTCCCGACATGCCACGACAAAGAAGGAAAAAAAAGTCACTAGTCAAGTCACTGCATTTTTTTCCCCAAAAGCTTCAAGTCAGGGTGGCACGCAGCATTTCTAAAACATAGTTTAGGTTTCACTTTCTTCTTCAGGACTTTGGTTCATGCTCTGGGTACGTTCTTTCCATTCCAGACGCTGCCCTGCGCATTCATGCTTGGTTCGGGCCATGCTTTTCATTTCCCAACTTGGGGAATCTTTGTGTTTGTATTGGAAACGCCTATTACTGTGTCAACTACTATATTCGTCACAGTTATGTTAAAAGTATGAAGCATTAATTACAGCTCTGTCAGCAAGTCCGATCGTGCTCACTGCTGTGACCTACAGCCCAGAGTCCCAGGCTGAACAGGTCAGGGCTGTTTCCCTTCCAGACGCAGCTCTCCCGCAAGGAACAAGGCGCCCCGTGGCAGGGCCTGTGCGGAGGGGACAGTGGGTGTAGGTCATGGTGTGAGGGCTACGGTAACACCTGTGACTGTCACGTGCATCCCTGCATCCCTTTCTTACGGCTGCTGGAGGCAAAGTAAATTTAGCGCCTTAAAACAACACATTGCTGTTTCGTCGTCGTCGGGAAGGTGACAAGTCAAAGATGGGTCTCACTAGGCTGAGATCAAAGTGTCTGCATGGTTCGTTCCTTCTGGAAGCATTTGGGGGAGAATCTTTTTTTTTTTTTTCTCCTTGCCTTTTCCAGAATAGGCTTTTGCTAAGGTCAGCTGAGTAGCAACCTTAACCACCTCCCCTCTCCCGTCAGGTAACCCAACACATTCACAGGTTCCGAGNAGGACGCAGTTCAGTGGCCCCAGCCCACCTGCAAGGGCGGCCGGGGTGGGAGTGAGCCCCTCGCCAGTGCGGCCTCATGTGACAGCCCCGGTTCTCTGCTGCACTTCCAGGTTTGGGTCCTGTTTCCCCGGCACTTCTAGAAATCAGGTTCCCTAACCTGAAGGATACCCATGAGGCCGCCCCCTCCCCCTCCTCAGCGTTGGCCCAGTCTGCCCAGCAGGGCCCCGTCCTGGCCCGGCCACGACCCAGCTTGCCCGCTGGACAGCTCACTGCGCTGCAGAGGGCGGCCGGCCTGCCTAGGTCGGGTCCAGAGGCCTGGCCGTCAGGCCACGACCCTGAATTTCATCTCCACCCCAGGAAAGGGACCGGGCTGCCCCGTGTGACCCCAGGGCTTTGCCACCTTCGTCTTCGATTCTAAGCGCAGAATAGCAGTTTCCCTTCATTCTTCCTTCGCTCTCGGAGATCAAGCCGTCAGGGGCGCAAGTTGGGGAATTTATCAGGGGCTCGTTTTTAGCACAAGCCATTGNCTGACCTCGCAGCCCTGCGGGGGGCCCACCGCCCCCTGCCTGCCCTGCCTGCCCTGCCTGCCCTGCCTGAGGTCGCTGGGTTTGCTCCTGACGTCCAGCTTCCAGTCGGCTTCCGGCCTGGTTTCTTCTCTTCTCGCCTGAAGGTGCTGGGAGCCTTGCGCCTCTTCTTTTCCCCTCGAATATCATTTCAGCGGCTCCTCTCAGGTAAGGACACGGTGACACCTGCAGCCAGGGCTTTGGGGGTATTTGTGTGAAGCGGGCCGAGCCGTGAGTAACCCTAGGGAGAGGCTTCTCGTCCCCTGCGCGACTTCCAGCGTGCGTCTGTCTAGCCTGCTCCCGAGCACGGACGAGGAAGCTGTCCGTGACGCCTTGCAGCCGACGCACCGCGACCCCCGAGGGGAGGCCCGGCCACAGGCGAGTGCTCGGTGTGTCCTAGCTGGCAGAGTCCGACCAAGGAAAATGCTCCCCCCCCCGCCCTCTACCCCTTAGGCAGGAAGCTCCTCTGCGGAGAGCCTCGAAGGCCAAACCCATGGTCTTCCCCAGCGTGACCATCACTGTGTGTTTCTGTGGGGTCCGGTCATGCCGTCTCCTGGAAGGTGCACGCAAAGAAAGGCTTGCGGGTGTGCCGAAGGGTACGGGCTGTGCGGTCAGACCCGGCTCCGAGCTGCCTCGGGGTCACGGGCTTCCCCCCCCCCCCGCCCCGGGCTCAGGATCCACTCCGCCGTGTAAGGTGGGAAACCACATGGCCACTGGTGAGAAAGGGGTCTGCACGGAGCTGTGGTACGGTGCTGAAGAGCGAAGCTGGAGACCTAGCCAGGATCGGACTCTCCAGAAGCTTCCACACGTAGATGGCGATGCACCGACGACAGTCCTGGTGAAGGTTAGCTGACCGCATCCACGGAGCACCCAGTGGGGAGCACTGGACAGGGTGTCCCAGTGACTGTCCCGGCCGTCAGCCGCGTCCTACATCTGAGGCAGCTGTCGTGAGGGGCGGGGCAGCACCGCGGCCACCGGCTGGGGGGGGCCG
>NW_027551559.1:3458525-3478472 GCF_008692635.1 Crocuta crocuta
GCGGAGGGCTGAGCGCGGGAGGCTGAGCCTTAAAGCCCGGTTAACAGGAGGAGCCCGTGTGCCCCGCGCTGCGGGAGCCGTCTCCCATGCCGGACTCATTTAGCCCTGAGCACGCCCCTGACACACACACACACACACACACACACACACACTCTCTCTCTCAAGCACGCGCGCATACACAGATACGCACACAGACTTGCCCATGCGCACAGACGCACAGACACACTCGCGCATGCGCGCATACACACAGGCAGACACTCGCGCATGCGCGCATACACACAGACACACAGACACACACACAGACGGACACACACACACACACACACACACACACACACACACACACACACGGGCAGAGCCAGGATTGGAGCCCAGATCCGACTCCAGGATCCATGTCCCTCCCGTGCGCACAGCCCTTCTGTTCCTTCGATTCGAAGCTCTCATTTGAGAGGAACTCTGAGTTCTTTTTCCTAATGTCTCATAAAAATACTTAGATTTGCAAAGGTTTCTGCAAAAATAACCCTGCCTTTGTATTTTTTACAACGGAGGAGCTCCAGTGACGGAGAGAAAACAGCCACAACTGATGTGTGCCGTCACAGACTTGGCCAGCACCGCCGGTGGAAATGAAGCTGTCTCGGCGTACAGTTATTATCAGTATTGCCACTTTTATTGCCGCATTAATCACCACACACACTGTGAGGGATTCATGAACTTAATTGTTTTTATAAAGCGAATTAAACGAGGTGCTCATGGTGGGGTGACTGAGCCGTGACACGTGTGGTGACGTCCACAGAGGTGTGGACAGGCAGCTCCGTGCAAACTTCCGGCTGGCTGATTTCAAGTGTCAACTTGACCTTCGTGGTCGACTTTCTTTGTAGTTGGTTATCCAGCCCTTCTCCCTTTAGTCCGTTTCTAGAACATATCTGTGAGCTGTAGTTTTTAAGAGTCAATGTCTGCCACGTTGACATGACTCAGACATGGCTTTCTAAATGGGCATGGGTATCAGTCAGCCCGCGCCGCTGTAACAATATCCCACAGGCAGGGATTCATTTTCTCGCAGTTCTTGGAGGCTGGACGTCTCAGATCAAGGTCCCGGCAGGTCTGGTTTCTCCTGAGGCCTGTCTCCTGGGCTTACAGACCGCTGTCTTCTTGCCGTATCCTCACATGACTTTTCCTCCGTGCCGGCATCCCCGCGTCCCTTTTTCTCTTAGAAGGACACCAGCCCTGTTGGATTAGGACCCATCCTAACCACCTCATTTTAGCATCCTCACCTCTTTAAAGGCCCTATATGCAGCTACATTCTGAGGTCACGGGGGTGAGGGCTTCCACATGTGAACCTGGGGACCCAGCATGGCCCATAGCACCTTTAATCAATTCCTAATGGGTGTGGGTGAAGCCTGGGGTATATGGCTAGAAATGAATTTTTAAAAAGTCTTAGGGGCAGCCTGGGTGGCTCGGTCGGTTAGGCATCTGAATTCAGCTCAGGTCATGAATTCGCGGTTCGTGGGTTCGAGCCCTGCATCGGGCTCTGTGCTGATAGCTCAAAGCTTGGAGACTGCTTCAGATTCTGTGTGTCTCTCTCTGTCTGTACCTCCCCCGCTCATGCTCTGTCTCTCTCTCTCTCTCTCTCTTTCTTTCTCTCAAAAATAAATAAACTTTAAAACAAAATTTAGGACAAATAAAAAACTTTTAGGGGGATAATTCTTGCAGCCCCCCGTTAGCCAAAAACATAACTCTCTAATCTTCTGTTTCAATAGAGTAGAAAATTAACTTAACATATTACAGAATTTTATTTCAGTTTCTATTTCTTAAGGTTTGACTGACTACCCAACCTGGAATTTAATAAGCCACCTGCAGTGGTGTTTTTTGCTTGCTTTCTTTTCATAAAAAAAAAAAAGAAAAATCTGAGCCCAAAACGAGGGAGATCCCCCAGGAACCGCACCCAAAGAAGACACAAATTCAGAACAGTTAGCATGAGCCTTGGGCCCACATGAGGCAGGGGTGGCTTCTCTCCCTCTTTGCATAAGGACAGACACCAGTTTGTTGGATTAGGGCCCACCCCACCAGGCTCATGTACCCCAAGACCCCAACATAAAACGGGTGCTCAGAGGTCAAACCTGTGGAGCAGGAGAGGAGCAGAGATGCCCAGCAACAAGTGGGATGGTGGAGAACTGCTCTCCTTCAGCCTGGGCTCTGATCGAGGAGAAAATCCTCCCTAGGAACCATGTAAACGCAGGCCTGCCTTTACAGGTGCTGTGAGTTCAAATGTTTGGCCATCCCTGTTCTGAGAAATCTGACGTAAAAAGGATTTCCAGGTGCCTGTACTGGTTTGACACAAGTGTGTACAGCGCCTTTCCCAAGGGATGCTTGCTGCCTGTGCCCCAGGCCCCAGAGGACCCCCCACACCCCAGACAAAGCCGTCCTGAAGGGAAGCTCATAATCTACAATCACCAGAACGAGAGTGAGAATCAGCAGAAAAAATACAAGTGGGATTAGACACCCAAGGACCTCAGATCATAAAATAACTGAATGTACGACTACACAAATAAGCCTAAAATGATTATATGCAGAAAATAATTAAAAACACAAGACATGAATAAGACCCTATCAAATAAAAGCCTGGGTAAATTTGAGGGGGGAAATAAAAGCTCTAGAAATGAAAAATAAAATGATTGAAATACAAATCAATAGGTGGGCTCGGGGCCCCTGGGTGGCTCAGTTGGTTAAGCATCCGAGTTCGGCTCGGGTCATGATCTCCTAGTTTGTGATTTCGAGCCCTATGTTGGGCTCTGTGCTGTCAGCTCAGAGCCTGGAGCCTGCTTTGGATTCTGTGTCTCCCTCTCTCTCTGCTCTTCCCTCGTTTATGCTCTTTCTCTTCTTCAAAAATAAATAAACTTAAAAAACTTTTTTAATTCAATAGATGGGCTAAAACATCAATTTTTGGAAGAATCACCACACAGGATTATATTTCCTTCTTTCCAAGTAGAATGTCCTCTTGAAAAGAATTCGTGTTGGCAGCAGATGTGTCCTCAGACAGGGTCCTTTATGTCACTCACCCTCTGCTTTGCATTTTTCTGATAGGCTGCTTACTGCCAGGCGCTGCTGGCCACGAAGCAGGTGCTGTCGGCTTCCTGAAGCCTGGGGGCTGCAAACTCTTGCCAGGAAATCAAAAACCAATAACCCCCAAGTGTGGGAGCCTGAGGGTGTTTCTCACATTTTCCTTCCTGTTCTTTAGAAGCATAAGGAGACTTGCCCTGGACCTTTCTTAGTTCAGCAGGGCCCAGAGGACACGGCCTGCCACATGGGCTGGCTGTGATCAGCGCTATGCGGAGGGGTGCGACACAGTGAGCCCCACACCACGACCCTGGGGGCGATGAATGCAGGTTCCTGGCTGTACTTTGTTTCAAGTACTCGCCTGCAGTAGTGCTGTTCGGGCTGCTGCAAGCAGAGCAGCACACACTGGTGGCCTGTAAACAGCAGAAACCCGTCACAGCACTGGAGGCTAGAGGCCCAAGGTCAAGGCCCCAGCAGATTCAGTGTCTAGTGATTTGGCTGCATGGTGCATAGACAGCCATCTTTTTGCTGCGTCCTCACACGGGGGGAAAGGACAGGGTACCTCCGGGGTCTTTTATATGAGCCCTAATCCCATCTGGGAGGGCCCCACCCTCATGACCTAATCACCTTCCAGAGGCCCCACCTTCAAACACCATCACGTGGGGGTAAGGGTTCAACAGCTTCTCTTACTTAAAGACCTTAGGATGCAGCCCTTACCCCCTTTCTGCAGATGAAGCAGTGAGGCTTTGAGGGGCTAAATAGTCCGAAACCATACAGCTGAGGACAGTGTTGTGGCTGACTGACCCCAAAGCACATGCCAGTGACAGCCACGGGAGGCTGGCTTTTTGTGGATATAAGGCTGGCATTTCCAGACTGTTCTGTGGAGCACTGTGGTCCTAAAGGATGAGAACCAGCATTCCCGGGGTGGGAGGGACTTCTGAGCTCGCATGAACTTGGGGAAGGTTCTATGCCCTGTGTGCCTCAGAAAGCTTACAGGGCTTGCTGAAGGCCAAGAAAATCTGTCTTGAGGAAACCCACTTAATTTGTTCAACCTAGCATTTCTCACACTAAGAGATCCTAGAATTCCCCATTTCTTAGGCTTGTTTTGTTTTCTCTGTTTGCTTTCTTGCAAAGCAGTATTAACATATTACCCATTGAGGAAACACAAATCAAAGTACAATAAGACAACACTTCACTCCCACTGGAATGGCTCTGATTAAAAAGTTAGCCAGTAACAAGTGTTGGCGAGCATGCAGAGAAACCGGCACCCACGGGCTGGCAGAATGCAAATGGCGCCGTGGCTTTGGAAAGCCGCTTGGCAGCTCCTCACAAGGACACGTACAGTTATTGTGTAACAGGACCGCTCCGCTCCTGCGTGGATGCCCACGGGAGTGACGGCGCATGTCCACATCCCCACTCAAACACGTGTACACCCGTTGTGCGTGGCTGCATTATTCATACCAGTCACATGTGGGGACAACCTCAATGTCCATCAGCAGACAGAGGGATGCGTCCAGTGTGGCCTCTCCGTGCAGCCACAGAAAGGAATGAAGGGCTGACGGGCTGGCGCATGGATGGACCTTGGAAGCTTGCTGAGTGAAGGAAGCCGGTCAAGTGTGCGGGACAGGCAAACACAGGGGCTGCTGTGAGCTGGAGGACGGAGCCCTGGGGAGGGACCAGTAACTGGTATGGGGATTCTGTTTGGGGGGACGACGGTGTGCTGGCATTGGTTGTGGCGATCGCCGTATGGCTCTTCCGAGTGCGTGCAAAACCACGACTGTGCCCTGTGGATGGGTGACTTGTATGTGCATTATACTGACTTGCATATGCACAATATATGTGCAATATAGGCCAATCAGTAAGGCCACTTTTTAAAAAAAATTTGTATGTTTTATTTATTTCTGAGAGAGAGAGAGAGCATGAGCAGGGGAGGGTCAGAGAGAAAGGGAGACACAGAATCTGAAGCAGGCTCCAGGCTCGGAGCTGTCAGCACAGAGCCCGACGTGGGGCTCGAACCCACAAACCGTGAGATCATGACCTGAGCTGAAGTCGGACGCTTAACCGCCTGAGCCACCCAGGCGCCCCAGTAAGGCCACTTTTAAAAACAGAGTTAACACGTGCCAACGCTCAGGCTTCATGACGTAGTTTGGGAACGGCTGCCACGGACCCTTGGCCGCCGCCTGCGTGGGCTCTATGGCAGTGGCCCCGCAGCTGTCCCATGTCACCTGTGGCTGTACCGCCCCATCCAAAGCGTCATCGATATTTGAGAAAATGTCACGGGGCAGGGATTAAGTGGGACCCCGTGGCGTCCAGAAGATGCGCAGAAAGAACCCAAGTGGTTTATACTCTGCTTCCACTCTTGCTACTGCGGAGTCCTTGTCGGAAGCAAACGGGACAAATGAGAGCCTCGGAAAGTGTCTAAGTGGATCTGGAGTTAAACTGGGTGTCGTGTGGAAACCAACTTGATAATCAACTATTTAAAAAAAAAAAAGATCACCTTGGTGCCGCATCACACTCGCGCTGACCTCTCGTTAACCGTGGTCACTGCCCGGTCATCAGGACTACCTTGTGGCTGTAGGGGGGACCGACCTTAGAGCCAGCCCCCCCACCCCGGTCTTCTGGCCACGTTGCTCACACCTCACTCTGTTTCCGTTGTAGTGAAAGCTGGCGGAATGCGCATCGTGCAGAAACACCCCCATTCTGGAGACACCAAAGAGGAGAAAGACAAAGACGAGCAGGAATGGGAAAGCCCCAGGTGAGGACGCAGGCGACTCTGTTCTCTGTTTGTGTCACACCGGCCGTTGCTCGGGTGAACGTAACGTGCGTTCCCTGCTCCGCGCTCCCGATGACCCCTCGCCTGTGGGGTCGTGCGCCGCGTATTTCTTTCTTTCCTAATCCGTGAGGCTCTGTCCCCAGACGGGAGAGGTGGGCATCTGGAGTCTCTGTCCTGACTCGGCGGCGCATGCGCTGGCTGTCAGTCCACGGGCAGTGCCCTCGATTTCCACGACAGTGTTGAAATCGCCTGGAGACCCCTGAAGATGCCATGCTAGTTGAATCCCTGGGGCAGGCTGGCGTCTGCAGCTAAGACAGTGAACTACGGGTTTAAAACCGTCCACAAGCATCTGGACCCTCCGGTTCTTCCGCCAAGTCAAAACCAGCAAGGCCACACCCTCGGGAGTGCCCAGGTGTCCTTAAATGACATCTCTGCCCCTGCTCCCCGGGTCCCCAACAGCCCCTCTGTCTGCGGTGCTCCCGGCTCTGTTTGTTACCCATTTTCCTCGGAGGTTCTGATGTCGGGTTTGGCCCCAGAACCTCGCTGCTCATCTCTTCCCTTCCACCCTGTGATATGCAGACAGGCGCCACAAAGGCACGCACGTCTCTCTGAGATGGTCCATGAAAAAGAGAGGGATCACCAGGCTTTGGGTCCCCAGAGGGTGTCTCTGCCTGCAGAGGGACGTCGTGTGGGAAGGGCGTGGAGAGCTAGCCTGTGTTGCTGTGGGCCCGGTGTGTCCCCTTCAGTCCAGGAGTCCCGAGTATCAGGTGGTGATCTCCCCGATTTTCACATGGGACACAAGTCCACATGCCTATGCCGTGGCCTCGCGAGTTATTGGATCAGGGACTTAAACCTGGGTCTACCAGGGTCCAAACAGGCCAGGCTTCCAAAAGAGTAGCCCCCAAGATCACACGTCCCCTGAAAGGACATCCGTGTTCTTAGAAACCCCACGTGTCCCCACATGAATGTGCTGCACCTCGGGGTGTTTCCTGTAGGAGTGACAGTGCAGTCACCGGAGGGGCACACGAAACTAGGGGCCAAGTTTCTGGGCGATCATCGGCCGTTTTAAATCACGAGATGAGCTGTGTCAAGGTTCTGTTTGAAAAAAGAAAGTGGTTAAAGAAAATGCTAGAATTCCCTTTCTCGCTGGCTACTTGCACACAGCTGTGTTTGGACCATAACAGCCTCAGTAATTGTCCCAGGGATCCACAGTCCTGTATCCAAAAACCTTGCCTGATTTATTTCAGAACTGAGAAATTTGGGGGGTTCTACGAGAATGAAAGTGGGGCCTCGGGCAGCACATTGGAATCTGTGTACGAGGTTTGTAAATTTACAGACTTGGGTCAGTTCAGGTTAACTTTTGCGTCCGTCTAAGTTACAAGGAAACTTTCAGTTTTTAGACATTTCTCGAACTCGGTGTCGAGGAGGAGAGTGTGCGGGTCTGTGTAGTTTCCTCCAGTACAAAACCCGAGAGGCCCCGTCTTCATATCCAGTGGTTCCGTCAGGGAGAGAGAGGGTGGGAGAGGAAGCCTTGCCTGGGGAGCGAACGTAACACATTTTCCGCATGGTTCCAGCGGAGGAAGGTACAAATAGCTATTTCCCTGTGAAACACAGTGTCAATACGGTGCAAGTTGATCATTTATTAGCATGTTTAGAAGTAAAGACTGAACAGCCTACTCGTTTTCTTTCTATTGATTTTTTTCTCGTGAGGTGAAATACAGCGTTTATCGAAGACCTGCAATTTAAATAAATATGCCGGCAGATGAATGATTGCAAGACAAAGGAGCAAGCGCACCAGCACCCTAGACCTAACATCCTGCCTCAAAGATTTGTTCTCTGCAGAACCAGGAATTTTGAAGCAGGCTGATTGCAGAGTAGGGTTTGCATAACACATGAGCGAGGGCTTTGGGTTTTTTTTCCCTGCAGCAAAATTGCTGTAATATGTTCCTTGGGAGTGTGTTAGCTCCTGTGCTCTTGACTTTGGCCTTGCTCTTGACCGCTGTGGGTTAAACCGCTTGACACACCATTGGCAGATGGGGTTCGCCTCTGAAGCCTCTTAAGCTGTTGACAAATGTTGCCGACACGTGTCGTTCCAAGTCTCTGAGCCCAGCCTGGTACTCCGTGTAAGAGATTTCTTCCACCGCCATGCGCTCCCCAGCTCCCTGGGGGCCTGACTGAGTGATCACAGCCCGCGCCCATTGCCAGTGTTCTAGAATGCAGTGCATCTGGCCCTGTCCTCAGTGCTCAGTCCATATGAATTCATTAAATCCTTGCAACTACTCTGTTCGGGTATTGATTAACTCTGTTCCAGACTGCTGCTCCCTCTTCAACAGCTCAGAGATGTTAAGTGGCTTTTCCAAGGTGACGCAGCAAATGATCGGTAGAGCCATTGACCCTAGGCCGTGCTTACCAGTGGAGCACCAGGTTTGCACTGGGCGCTTACTAAGTGCTTCACGTCGGGTGTAAAGCTCACAGCACCTGGGCGCCCGGTGGCTCAGGCCGTTAAGCGTCCGATTCTCGATTTCGGCTCAAGTCATGATCTCAGGGTTTGTGAGTTTGAGCCCCGCATCCGGCTCTCTGCTTTCAGCACAGAGAGAGCCTGCTCCAGATCCTCTGTTCCCGTCTCTCTCTTAATGCCCCTCCTCCACTCTCTCTCTTTCTCACAAAAATAAATAAACATTTTAAAAAATTTCACACCACCTATAGGCTGGTATTAGTGTGCCCATTATAGAGATGAAGAAACCAAGCTTAGGGAGATTATCTGGCCCAGGGACACATAGCCAGTTAGTGGCCAGGCCAGGATTCAGCCCTGATTCTGTCTTGACTTGGAGACTCATGTCCCTAATATACTACAGAAGCCCCCGAATTGACACAGTAAACAGAATGTAAATCCAGTCTCTTTATAAAATACACTGGCTGATTCCGGATTGCCCATGACCTTTCCCATATTCCGCCAGCCCGTGATTCTCCCCACGCACCTTTGCTGCCAGTAGATGATGTGATTATCATTTTACAGGGTTTTGAGGGTGAGGGGGGATGGGCTGTCTTTGCCTTACATACAAAAAGGCCTGTTTATTTGCAGAATTTGTCAAACGTTTCATTATTCTCTTGGAAATATCAGGCATGTGACTTCAACATCCGCATGACCCTGATCCTAAAGTTTTATTACTTTTTAGGTTTTGATCCAGGTTTTCTCTGGACGTAAAGATAAGTGTAGAGTCTCAAATGCCAATTTCCTCCTTAGATCTATGTTTGCAAAACTCTCTGCTTTCCTTTCCAGGTTTCTTATAACTGACTCCTCTTTACGTTCACTGGCTCGTCTCTTGCGGCTTCCTTCCTCATTAATCCGAAAATCAAACACCGATTCTGGAGAACAGCTATAGCATTATGATGTGACAAAACAAGACAAAAACCTCCACAACTTTTACTTGCAATTATTTTTTTCTCCCACCTATTTATGCTATTCTTCCTTCCTTTAATCTTGCCGTTTTCTGGGCTTTTACAGATACTTTCCTAAGCTGCCAAGTCATTTTGAGACGCTACATTTTAAAAAGGGGGAAAAGGGAAGTAGCAGAAATTTGACAATGTTGCCATCGGGTCCCTGTCAAGCTGAGCGCTGGTTCCTGGTGGCTCTTCATATCTGAGAAGTGGTCCAGGCTTCGTAATGACCAGCCAGCACTGTCCTGAGTAGCTGCTGGACTCCCGTCAGCGCCGACCCAGTTAAGGGAAGCCGTGGTTTTCCCCCAAAGCCTCGTGTTGAGTGTATTGAGCTCGCTCTGATTACGTGAAGGAGGAACTGCAGACACAGAATGGACGTCGGGAGACAGTAGGATTCACTAAGGAACACAGTTCAGTGCCGAACACGTACTGAGGTCCTACCATGAATGGGGCTTGGGACAAGATATTGAAAAGAGTACGTGACAGGAGGGATATACTGGAAACGCAAGCGTTTGGGTGTGGATGGGGTTGGGGGAAGGGGGTGGGAGGAAGGGGGGTACGGATGGGACTGATAAGGACACAGAGCGGGCAGCCCTTGCTGAGCGTGGCTCTCTTCACTCTGACTTAGAACCTCACGTACCCAAAATATAAGCAAACAATTCAAATTTTGCAGCATGTGGGAGAGACTCAGAATGGAATCCGGACAGGAACAGATGAACTTAAATATAATACAGATGATTAATGCAACCCATTGAAAGACTGGGGAAGAAAACACTTTAACCAATAATTTTGGAAAACAGTATTTTGACCAGATGCTCTAAGACTAAAGACCACACACACACACACACACACACACAACTGTCCAAAAATGCTGCACTCCAGTTAGTAGATGTGTTTCTTACAGGGGTTTGGGTTAGCAATTCTGAAATTGCTTTGGTGTATACGAAGCTTGAACGAGTATGTAAATATGTCGTGGATACTGAGAGTGACACTTCTCACTACCAGAAGGAGAGGTTACAGCTGGAAAGAGGGAACTGAAATGTGTTTTGTGGGGTTGAATCAGAATTGGAGGTATTTGTATGAACTCAGGTTTAAACGATGCATGGATGGATGGATAGGAGGCACATACTGACGCGTACAGAGGTGCAGAAATAAAGATGGGGGCACCCGGGTAGCTCAGTTGGTTAAGTGTCTGCCTTTTGATTTCAGCTCAGGTCACGATTTCACAGTTCATGGGTTCGAACCCCCCGTTGGGCTTTGCACTAACAGCACAGACCCTGCTTGGGATTCTCTGTATCCCTCCCCAACATTCTCTCTGTCTCTCAAAGTAAATAAATAAATAATCTTTGAAAAAAGAAGAAATAAAGATAGATGGGGAGGGTTGGTGCATATATCTGCATTTCCTTGCTGTGTTCAGCAGGAGCCAAAACACCCCTGAGAACTGACACCCGTGTAACCATGAGCATCCCTTGATCCCTAGGACCCAGATCTTTCTTTGTAAGCACTTCTCCCCCATCAAGGGAAGCAGGGCTCCTTGCAGAAGCGGTAAATTCCAGGGCCAGGCAGGAAAACTCCTAGATGAGCCTGGAACAGCTTGTAGCGCCAGAACATGAGGCTGCAGCGCGCTGAAAGATGGGGCCCCTCAGAGCAGCCCAGAAGCCCCCAGAAGGATCTCCTGATGGCCAATGCTGGGGCAGTTAGCAACCAAATGATAGGCTTGGATTATAACCCATAGAGCAAAGTAAACATTCATCAGTGCATCCTGATGTAAGTAGTTGAATATATAAATGAGGAGAAGAGACAGCTCTTTAGAGAAGAATTTTAAACAATAAAAGAGGGAACTAGACTATCACCGACAGGCAAACAGCTCAGTAGCTGTTGCAGACAAGATGCACCGATGGATGTTATGAAGAACAAGAGGAAGTCTAAGGAGAAACAGGATATTTGCAGAGTCTCACAGTATCTCCCCCCGTATATGTATCAATTATCATACAAGGAGTATCCCGGGGCACCTGGGTGGCTCACTCGGTTAAGCGTCCGACTTCAGCGCAGGTCACGGTCTTGTGGTTCACGAGTTCGAGCCTCCTGTCGGGCTCTGTGCCGACAGCTCAGGGTCTGGAGCCTTCTTTGGATTCTTTGTCTCCTTCTCCCTCTGCCCCTCCTGCTGTGTGTGTGTGTGTGTGTGTGTGTGTGTGTGTGTGTGTGTGTGTGAAAAATAAATAAACATTAAAAACATAAAAATAAAGAAACAAGGAGTATCCTTACGGTGGAGACAATGAAAAGGACACCTGTTTGCAGTACAAAAGCTGAGGGAAGATGGCAGAGTGCCATCGTGTCCGACCTCACATGGAACGCACGTTTGTTGCCGCTCTGCGCGTGTCCGTGGACCGCCACCAACAGTGGTGCCAGTGTTTGTTTCTCGTCAGAACTGCACCTGCTACTTTTAGCATTCACCCATAACCTTGCCTGAAAGCTATTGCTGTACGGATGCTGTATCACTACGGGGCCGCCATAGCCAGTACCACAAACCAGGTGGCTAAAGAAACTGACCCATAGCGCCTCACAGTGGTGGAAGCTAGAAGTCCAAGATCAAGGTGTCCCCAAGGTCGGTTCCTTCTGAGGCTGTGAGGGAGGATATGGTCTGTGCCCAGCCCTGGTTTCTGGTGGTTTGCTGGCCATCCTTGGCATTCCTTGGCTTATAGATGCCTCACCTTGATCCGTGTCAACATGTCTATGTCATGCTTACCCTGTGCCTTGTTCACGTCACCTCTCTGTGTATGTCTGTCTCTGGGTCCAAGTTTTCCTTTCTGTAAGGACATCAATCATTGGGTTCCGGCCGGCCCTCATGACTCATTTTAACTCAATTCCTTCTGTAAAACCCTATTTCCTAGAAAGGTCAAATTCTGAGGCACTGGGGTTAGGATTTTACATGGCCTTTTTGGGGGAAAGAAGCTCAGTCTCTAACAGATGCCAATGGTAATCTGTGGCCATTTTTAATCGTTCTGTCACTTAAAGTGAATTAAAATTTTTTTAATGTTTATTTATTTTTGAGAGATAGGGAGAGTGGGAGCGGGGAAGGGGCAGAGAGTGAGGCAGACAGAGGATCCAAAGCCAGCTCTGCCCTGGCAGCAGAGAGCCCAATACGGGGTTCAAACTCACGAACCATGAGATCATGACCTGAGCTGAAGTCAGGTGCTTAACCAACTGAGTCACCCAGGCGCCCCTAAAGTGAATTCTTAAGAAATAAAAATTTATGGGGCNTACTTCGGCTCAGGTCGTGATCTCGCCATCCGTGAGTTTGAGCCCCGCATCGGGCTCTGTGCTGACAGCTCGGAGCCTGGAGCCTGTTTCAGATTCTGTGTCTCCCTCTCTCTCTGACCCTCCCCATCTCAAAAATAAATGTTAAAAAAAAAAAAGAAATTGGAAGGGGACACAATTCAACGCATAAGAAGCAGCCAGCACTTCATGCCACGGGGCATTAGGCGGCAGTGCCCAGCTTTGCTGACGTGCCAACAACAATGGCAGCATAAGAATTTATTAAGTATGAGTTACATGGTGAACGCCTATTTTCTCTGTGCAGCACAAGCAGCTGCCCAGGTTGAGCACTGCAGCAGTCTGCCTGCCCGACCAGGTGGATGCTCTGTACCAAACATGTGGCCCCAAACATTGATCACACAAGCCATCAGTTTAAAAAACTGTTTTGTGGGGCACCAGGGTGACTCAGTTAAGCATCCTACTTTGGCTCAGGTTGTGATCTCGCCATCCGTGAGTTTGAGCCCCGCATCGGGCTCTGTGCTGACAGCTCGGAGCCTGGAGCCTGTTTCAGATTCTGTGTCTCCCTCTCTCTCTGACCCTCCCCATCTCAAAAATAAATGTTAAAAAAAAAAAAGAAATTGGAAGGGGACACAATTCAACGCATAAGAAGCAGCCAGCACTTCATGCCACGGGGCATTAGGCGGCAGTGCCCAGCTTTGCTGACGTGCCAACAACAATGGCAGCATAAGAATTTATTAAGTATGAGTTACATGGTGAACGCCTATTTTCTCTGTGCAGCACAAGCAGCTGCCCAGGTTGAGCACTGCAGCAGTCTGCCTGCCCGACCAGGTGGATGCTCTGTACCAAACATGTGGCCCCAAACATTGATCACACAAGCCATCAGTTTAAAAAACTGTTTTGTGGGGCGCCTGGGTGGCTCAGTTGGTTAAGCATCCAACTTCAGCTCAGGTGGTTGTCTCACGGTCTGTGAGTTCAAGCCCCACGTCGGGCTCTGTGCTGACAGCTCGGAGCCTGGAGCTGCTTCAGATTCTGCGTCTCCCTCTCTCACTGACCCTCTCCCTCTCACGCTCCGTCTCTCTGTGTCTGTCTGTCTCTCTCTAAAAATATGTGTATATACATTAAAGAATAAATAAAATAAAATAAAAAACTGTTTTGTGCTTGCACCCCCAATATATGTATATTGATTTTTAAGTTACACACGGGCTCTATGCTATAAAATGGATCCAAAATGGATATTCGTGTATTAGATAAAGAAAAATACAAGCAATATTTTCAATGTCTTGCTAAACATTGTGGCTCTGTATCAACATTAGCTAATATCTCAGGGTCCTAATACCCTTGAGGTGCGCTTCCTTATTGATAATCCAGGATGTAGGTCTGATGTGATTCCAGGTTTCGTGGGGGAGGGCAGCACTCGTCACCTCTGGGTAGATGGCCGGTGTTTGTCGTGTGGCTCCGGAAGCTCATACACCGGGAGAGGCGTGCACTCGTCCCTGCTCTGGCTGTTCACCCGGGCTTGTGGGCGGGAGCTCAGCCCCAGAGCTCTTTCGTGAGGGTCTCTTAAGCCGTCATGTTAAGTCCATTTTGTAAAAGTTACTGTAAATTCACTCCTCACATGTTTGAGCACAGCTCTGAATGCTCAGGATAAAGAGAGGATAAAACTAGAGAATTTAACTCGTTCCCCCGATAACTGGTGTTGTGTATACGTTACAAGACGCTGAAGAGGCTGCGGCACAGGGGAGGTGACCCCCGCGTCCCTGCAGAGCTCTGACGGCCGTGAGGCCGGGTGACAGGCTGTCTGCCTGCACGTGGGGAAACAGCCACGGGGCAAACAGTGGTAACACTCAGTTCGTTTTGTTGGGGGCCCTTTTATATAAAAAATAAATGTAAATAGAATAGATGTGCATGTTTATCTCATTTTCCTGACAACACTGAGGCCCCGTTAAGCACAGAGAACGGCCACTGTCACTGATTGATTAGGAGTGGCTTCCCTGCTGTGTGCCGTATAAAGTAAGCATTTCTTCCAAAACCTGTGGCCGCGTGTATGTTAGGACAATCGCTAGGAATGCAGCAGTGGACATATAAGAAGTTTTTCCCGGGGGCGCCTGGGTGGCTCAATCGGTTAAGCGTCCGACTTTGGCTCAGGTCATGATCTCACGGTTTGTGGGTTCAAGCCCCACATCGGGCTCTGTGCTGACAGCTCAGAGCCTGGAGCCTGCTTCAGATTCTGTGTCTCCCTCTCTCTGCCTTCCCCTGCTTGTGCTCTGTCTCTCTCTCTCTTTCTCTCTGTCTCTCTCTCTCAAAAATAAATAAACATTAATTGTAAAAATAAGTTTTTCCTGGAAGCACCTGATGAACACAGAGCATGAAGCGTGTGACCCAGACACTGGGTGCCCCAGAACTCACGGGCATTCGCATCGTCAGGAACTCAACCTCCGAGTTCTCTTTTCACGTATATGGGCACCCGCAGAACACTCGAGTCTGGCAGGTAGTGAGTCAAAGGCTCGCTGCTCCGCCGTGGGAGGGAGCATATGGGCACCCGTGTGTCCCAGGAGCCTGGCTGGATCCCTTCCTTTTGGGGCCGAGAAGGCAGGGAGGGAAGGCCCGGCGTTCCTCCAGCCCGTGCTCCTGCTCATCTGCTCGAAGGCAGCATCTGGTTCCGGAATGGATGCAGGAACCAGGTGTGATGGCTTAGCTTCTGAGCGCCCCGTGCCTGCTCCCTCTCTCCCCACGGGGCTGCACCTCCTTTGGAGACTGTGACACTCCCTGCACCCCCACGCTGTGAGAGCTCTCACCAGATGGAAGGAGGGAAGCAGGGAAATGGAGCTCTCAGTTTTCCCCTCCAGACAACTGCTCTGTGTAGCTGCGGTGGCTTCAGCCTCGTAGAACAGATGATTCTTTTGTTTTTATGGTGTCACTCAAAGGGTCGCACTATTTATCAGGAGCATTTTCTTATTATGTAAACAGATGAACTGAATTTAAATCAACTCTCCGGCACTTGGACTTTATAGAATGAAATATGTAACAGTAACTTCATGGAATAATGCTCCCTAGAAGAATAACTACGCAGAAACAAGAGCCCTTTATGGAGTTTGCTACAATCTAATTATTATGCCTGTAAGTTTTAAACCTTCTATTTAAGTAAACTCTATTGACTTCAACTGTCTCAGAATCCACAGCACTCAGAAAATACTTCAGTGAATCAGTCATAATACAGCTTAGACTTTGATTCTTTAAAGGAAAAATAATTGGGGCGCCTGGGTGGCTCAGTCAGTGAAGCATCTAACTTAGGCTCAAGTCATGATCTCGCATTTTGTAAGTTCGAGCCCTGTGTCGGGCTCTGTGCTGACAGCTCAGAGCCTGGAGCCTGCTTCGGATTCTGTGTCTCCCTCTCTCTGACCCTCCCCTGCTCACACTGTCTCTCTTCCTCTCTCCAAAATAAATAAAGATTAAAAATAAAGGCAAAATAGTTCATCAACTTTATTAACTTGATTAGTTCATATTTCTCAGCTAGAGAAAGAGGTCAGTGAGGTAAGGTCAGTGTGGAGGAAGAAAAGTCTTTATTCTTACGGACATCTTCTGTTGGACCCTTAGCTCTCTCTGGGCAAGATACTTACTTTTGGTTTTGCCCTTTATCGCAGGGCTGCAGTCATTAATATAAAATGCATGTGGACTGGAGTCATGAGGATAGTGTTATAATCAAGAAATTCTCATAGAATCATCAGATTTAGAGCTGGGCATGACCTGATAGGTCACCTAATCCAAGGAAGATGTCAGATTTTACTAAAGATCTAGAAGGGTCTAGATACCGAAAGCAAAACATCTACAGAGACCCACAGAGGTTTTTTTTTTTATATTAAAAATAAGCCCTTGCCAACTTCTGGGTACATCTCCAAAAGAATTGAAAACAAAGTCTCAAAGAGAAGTTTTCACACCCATGTTCCAGGCATTTCTGTTCCGCTGTTGACATGGCATTGCTGCAAAGATGAGTCTTCCTCTAAGAGGAAACCAGAATAGGATCTTCATGGAAATTGCTTCAAGAATTATGGTCAAGCCTGAGGTTAAGGATTTTGCAAATAAGGCACAATGATGGGTTGTTTGGTGTGCTGGCGGAAAGGCGGCCGGCTGTGGCCCCCTCGCATTCTGCAAAATACAGCTTCCCCGGGACACCTGCCTAGCCGTGGAGGAAACTGTGTCTGTGGTATTCCAGGAGTCTGTCTAACAGGTGGACTGCCACCACTAACTTGGCATCCTAGATAATTTTGAATTTACACGTCAGGACTAGAGCTTAAATGACATCTATTCACTGTCTTCATGGCAGTCTCTCTCAGCACAATGACAATGGGATTTAGAGCCCCTTCGGCCAGTCTGACTAAATTCAGAGAAGCAATTGCTGGGGGTGTCGAGGGAGGTGGGGAATGAAGGGAAGGGCCACTAAGAGCAGAAACGAGGTCTGATGTGGGCGCCTACTTTCCAAGACGGCAGTTGAGCGTAAGGTTTAAGTTGGTTCCAGAAGTACTAATTCTTCTCCTCCGGAATAGTTTTGCCTCTAAAGCAAAAGGTTAGCTTTCAGCACACACGGCCTCAGTAGACAGTGGACGTGATGGACTAGTTCTGAGCCTTGAGACCTACCCGCTTTGTGGGGAAAGGGCGACTGCCCTCCTGCGATGTTGGCTAAGTTCTGTGACTTGACAGAAAAATTAGGACAATTAATACAACGTGAATGTTGTTAATTAACATGGGAAAGTTGATATTCATTGAACCTAGAAGCATATACAGAATTGTGATAGGTAGAAACATGGGGAGTCTGAGTCAGGGGGAATGGTGTAAATGAGCATTTTGAAAAAGGCAAAGGAAGTGATGTGGCTGATGCTGGAGAGAAGACTGGGCTGACTGTCTCCCCATTGCCTCTTCCTCTCTTTGTCTCTTTCCTCTCTTCATTCACGTTGGCATCAGGGCTCCACCTGCAGGCTTATCTCTCCAGGGCTGCGCAAAAGCATGCTGCAGCGTGCTTACCCCGTGGTGTGCGTCATGGCCCCAAATTCCTATCTTCAGGCAAGATATGTTCCTCCTGAGTTCCCACTAACTGGAAGGTAGGAATGTGGTGATGACACCCATTTACCTGGACTTACTGGCAGGTCGGGTTTCTAAAGAACGTTCGTAGATCAGTGAGATTATACATCCGGGGGCACCTGGGTGGCTCAGTTGGCTAAGCGTCCAACTCTTGATTTTGGCTCAGGTCATGATCTCGAGGTTCATGAGATCAAGTCCCTCATCAGGCTCTGCAGTGATGGTGCAGAGCCTGCTTGGGATTCTCTCTTTCCCTCTCTCTCCCCTCCCCCACTCCCTCACGTGTGTCTGAGAGTGCACGCGCGTGCTCTCTCTCTCAAAATAAATATTTTTTAAAAAGGATTCTACATCAGCATCACTGTTTTAATTTCTTGACCCCAGAATCTACAGTTCTAAACATCATCTCTTTATATCTCATTTCCTTGAAGCTCTGGAAAACAAGGCAAAACAAATCGAGTGTTAGGCCACCAGAGCTCTTCATCGCCCTTTTTGCGTGTCCCTTGGGCTAAGTCAGAGCTCTTCATCGCCCTTTTTGCGTGTCCCTTGGGCTAAGTCTGAATGTTTCCCCCAGCATTTTAAGTGAGTGTGTTGGGGCGGGTGGCTTTCTGGACCCTTGACTGTGTCCTGTTGGCCTGTGTCTGTTTCTGTGTCAGTACCATACTGTGTTGATTCCAATAGCTTTGTGATAGAGTTTGAAATCAAGAAGTGTGATGTCTCCGGCTTTGACCTTCTCTCCCAGGATTACTTTGGCTCTTTGGGGTCTTTGTGAGTCCGTACCAAGTTTAGGATTGTTTTGTCTATTTCTGTGAAAAATGTCACTGGAATTTTCATAAGGATTGCATTGAATCTGTGGATCGCTCTGAGTGGTCTGGACCTTTTCACAGTACTAATTCTTCCGATCCATGAGCACAGGCTATCTTTCCATGGATTTGCTTCTTCAGTTTCTTTCGTCAGTGTTTTCTAGTTTTCAGCATGTAGCTCTTTCGCCTCCCTCGTTAAATGTATTCGTAAATATTTTATTATTTTGGAGACTATCATACATGGGATTTTTTAAAATTTCTTTGTTGGCTAGTTTGTTGTTTGTGACTAGAAAGGGAATCGATTTCTGTCTATTGATTTTGTATCGTGCATCTTTACGGAATTTGTCTATCACTTCTGACACGTTTCAGTGTAGCCTTTAGGATTTAAGGTCACATCATCTATAAACAGAGACCGTTTTCTTCTTCCTTGCTGACTTATATGCCTGTTATTTCTGTTTCCTGCCTGATTGCTCGGCCAGGACTTCTAGTACCGTTAACGGAATAGGAGTTTTGAGAGCGGGAATCCTTGTCTTCTGATCTTCGCAGCAAAGCTCTCAGTCTGTCACCGTTGAGTATTACGTCATCTGTGCAGTTGTCCCAGAGGCCTGTGCCTTCCGTGTGTGTGTGCGTGCAGGTGCACACACGCTGCGGCCGGCGAATGGGTTAACTGACAAGTGAGATAAAACCCTGACCCTTCAGGTTCCGGATGTAGCGGGGAGTGGACGGAAGAAGCGTGTACGGTGCTGTGATTACCGTTGCTGCTCAGCCAAGCAGAAGCGACTGAGGCTACTGAGTAGCAGCCAGCAGAATCCTGGTCTCCCGAGTCCCCGCCAGCGCAGTCACCGTCCCATAGCCTGTCTCCTGCAACCAAGGAGAGGGCAGAGGCTCTCAAACTTCAGTGGGCTGACGAACGCCCTGGGCATGCAGATCCCGTGTCAGCACGTCGGGGGTGGGGCCCGAGACCCCATTCCTCACAGGCTCCCGGGGGATGCGGCTTGTTTATCCCGCTTGGCGTAGTGAGACCCCGTCCCGTCTCTGTAGTGCTAATAAAGTCTATATGCTTCTCAGAAATGTGTTAACACTACGTAAAACGTAAAAAATGTTATATGAGGGTCGCCTGGGTGGCTCAGTCGGTTAAGTGTCTGGCTTCAGTTCAGGTCATGATCTCACGGTTCATGTGATCCAGCCCCGCGTTGGGCTCTGTGCTGACAGCTCAGAGCCTGGAGCCTGCTTCTGATTCTGTGTCTCCCTCTCTCTGCTCCTCCCCCACTCATGCTCTGTCTCTCTCTCTTTCTCTCTCTCAAAACTAAATAAACTTAAAAATTTTTTTAATGTTATATGAATAATTTACCCTTTCGCTATCTATAAATAATTATAATTTCCTAATTGAGCATCATATTTAGGAGTACTCCAGACAGGAGAAGAGAGACAGTGTAACTGAGAACTGTATAGTGGGCTTTTTTTTAAATGTTTGTTTATTTATTTTGAGAGAGAGAAAGGGAGCACCAGGGAGAGAGGGGCAGAGTGGGGTGGGGG
>NW_027551559.1:3478499-3499220 GCF_008692635.1 Crocuta crocuta
GAGAGAGAATCCCAGGCAGGCTCTGCAGCTGCCAGTGCAAAGCCCAATTCAGGGCTAAAACCCATGAACTGTCAGATCATGACCTGGGCTGAAAGCCTGATGTTTAACCGACTGAGCCACCCAGGCATCTCCTATCTGTCAGACTTTTTAATGGGAATTTCGTCTATTTGGAAAGCCTGTTGAGTGTATGGTACGTCCCATCTTCATTGGGCCCTGGAGAATAAGAAGTTCAGAAGACTGTCCCTGCTATCAAACACGTAATTTAGCGTCATTTAGAAAGTCAGACAGCCAAGTAATGATAAATACAAGCCCCCGTTAGACCAGGTGCTTTATATACTTCGTCTTACGTTGCCCTCACTGCCTACAAAGGGGAGCAGGTTTCTCATGTTATGGATGCGGAAATGAGCTGAGAAGGGCTGAGATGCCCAAGGTCATCCTAACAGGAAATGACACAGGTAAGATTTGAGTCCAAATCCATCCTGTTCCGAAGACCTACCCCCCTGCTGCCCAGCAGTTACATTCCAGCAACTGACCCTGTTTCCCCCAAAGAGTCTGGGGGCAATTATTGAAAAGAGAGCCTAAGTTTTTACTTTGACTCTTCAAGTTCACAGACGTGTTTGCAACACTAGGATCGTATTGCCAGATGCTGGTTTCCGTCCCAGCTCATTTAAGAAGGAGTTTATGTGATTTTTTCCCCGACCCCAGCTGTCAGCTCAAGCTCGATGCTGAACGGGGCTCGGTGCCGGAGCGGCATGGCCCCCAACGAGGGCACGGCCCCCAACGAGGGCACGTCCCACTCCCTCAGCCTGGAGAATGGCAGCACTGCTCCAGCAAGTGCTGCGGCCTCTATGACAGGAGCCACAGAGCCAGGAAAATGACCCTCCGCCTCGGAAGCGCCTGGCCCAGTGCGTGGGAGACACAGAGCAGCAAGCCCGGGTCCATCTTGATTTCAGAAACCATAGATGGGGGATGCCTAAAGTCAGCAAAGGGAGGAAATCAGACCAAAAAAAGCACAAATAAGAGGAAGTCAGGGTCGAGGTGAAACCGATGACTCACGGCTACTAAATTCATTATGACTTTAAGTGGAAAAAAGAAATAAAAAGCCTTAAATGGGAAGGGTGGTGCCCGCATGGGCCCAAAACAAATACTGCTAAAGAATGGAAGCGTCTGTTTTCATTTTGCCCAAATGTGATTATAGATAGGAACCAATGTCGACTCTTTCCAGCTCTAGCAAGGCTGAGCCTGGGCGGTGGATTTCTACGAGAAATGCCTTTGTTGCCTTTGTTGGGTCGGGGGCTGAAGCGGAGAGAGGAGGGGGTAGGAGGCCCAGGGCTGCAAGCGTCCACGGATCTCCCGGCCTCTTCTGGGTGCTCAGAGCCCCGGACTCTGCGCCTCTGTGGCTGTGGTCCCCAGATGGGAGGTACCGGAAACCCGAGCCTGGGCATGAACTCCAGGGCTCCTCCCTCTGAGTCACTGAGCTGGCATCCCTTAGGGGACAACAGAATCAGGAAAGAGAAATGCTTCCACTTGAAGCTTGAGTTTGACCCAACTCAGGCTGAGTGTTTCGTCTGTCGGTGTATCTGTTGGTCTTCGTAGCTTTCTTTTTTGATCCTAGACCATGTTTATGACCATGAAACCAAGCAGTTTAGGGACATACAGTCTCCTAGGCTCAGCCTTCCCTTGTCTGCCTGACTGTGCATGAAGCAGCTTGGCTAGGGAAAGGCTGCGCTGCGGGATGGAGCCCGGGCTCCCGGAGTCCCGATCTGTGGCCCCTGCGTCGTCCCAGCTATGACACTAACCTTCCAGGCCTGTCTCTCTTCATCCATAGCATGACATTTGTAGATGAGTCTTTTGTCTCGTGGGACTTTTATGATGAAAACAGAATGAGGGGAAATGAATATATGTAGGCTTTGAAGCTAACTAAAAGCACCCATTTGTGGAGTTCCTCTTCTGTGGCTGGGACTTTGCTGGACCCCGGAGGAGACGAGAAAACACAAGTGAGTCCTCGCGAAACTTGGAGACTCAGATAGGTCTTCAGTGAGGCCCTCTGCGTTGCATTGGTGGTAGAGTTGATCCTGGGTAGGCGATGAGTCATTTCAGATTTAAACAGGACTAAAGGCACTGTGCTTTTAAGTCTTCTTAAAGTTTTTACTAAGAATTACGGTATGACATTTTTAGGATAACCCAAGGAAATGCACTGTGTGCGCGCTACTGTTCATTGAACAAATCTCTTGGGTTTTCTTTAGTGCTATATGTTTTTTTTCTGCACCCAAACAATGCATCGTTTGTATTTCAGTATTCGCTTCAATAATCTTGCAAATGAACACCCTGAAAATGCACTCAGGTAGCGCACAGTCCCCACGATGACGCGGAGCAAGAGGGACCCGTCTCTTTTTCATGTATCCTTGGGAGCTCTTTGTCAACACTCACTGAAGGTGTCACAACTCAGCAGTACAATGAGGATGAAGATAATGGCGTAAAATAAAATGTATAGCCAACTCAGACCAAGATTTTTAATGAGGCGGGAGCTTGGCTTCACACATTTATTCTTTGGCTTCCGTATCTGGCCCAGATCCTGCCGTATAATGTCTCTTTGCGAAGTGCTACATGTTAATTAGGGATGGTAGCATGCTGTCTCTTCCTTTACTAAAAGTGCTCAAGCATTGCTTTGTTTTATTTCTTGCCTGGGTATTCTTAATGATCATTCCTATATGTCTCCATTTGTCATCTGTTCTTTCTTCCCGAGAGTCCCCAAGACATGACCTTACCAATACTCGTGTTAGCGTGACCCAGAGGCGTGGAGTATCATTTCCACGGTTCCTTAGCCACTGAGATGTTCTTACAAAGCGCCAGCGAGGACGAGGGGGCCCCAGGTAGAAGACCTGAGCTGAGCAGGCTGCACCACTCCCTAGCTGAGCAAGCTTTGCTCCTCAAACTCTATCTCCAGGAGAGGAGATACATATATATGTGGAAGGGCTACTGAATTCTTTTCCATGATTTGTAACATAGTCTTCTGTTTCGATCTAATGGGCTATCAATACTGTATCTTCTCTCTTCTATCAGCTTAAGAGTTTGTGACCAGAAATGCTGTTTTAGAGAGACTAAATGTTTAGCCTTCTTTTGTAAACTGCTTATTCTTTCGAGGGGACTGTCTGTGGCAGCCAGAGGCCGGCGAGGCAGCAGATACATACGATATATCTGCCTGTGTGTCTTCGTCATCGACGTTTTAGCAAGGGACATGGTTCTGAAGGATGACCATGCCTTCTAAGGGCCAGAACTTTGCGGCCCCAATGGCCAGAAGCATAAAGGTGTGTAAAGAGGATTTTTCAGTACATTGATTACTGAATGTCTTGCTACACAGCTTCTGCGATGGGTACTCGGTTGTGTGGGCCCCTTCCTCACTGCGGTCTAAACGGTGGTGGGGAATAGTAATTGCATGAAAGAACCACCTGTGAGCATTAGCTGCTGGGTGGTGGGTGTGAGCAGGGTATTGTTGAGGGGCTAAGCGCTGTCATGCAGATGTTGACGTTTCCCCAGCAGGTTTCCCTAGGGTGACTGGTGTATCCCTGTGGCATTAAGGTGACTGGTATACCCCCGTGGCACTGGCCTGGTGGGATGTGGCAGCCAGCAGCTTGACCCCCTGGCGGCAGGGGCCAGGTTTAGCTTTAGCAGCTGCAGTGGGAGGAATGGAAGATAGGAAAGATTTCTTCTTGCTCCCCAGGGACGTGCAGACTCCCGAGGGAGTTTACTTGGCATGACTGATGTGTTCCTGAAAAGTTCCTCATAAATCACAATTTCTCTTACTGAACTTTATTTCCCTATTGACATGATTTCCCCCTGCCTCGTTTTTCCCCTGATTCTCCATCGATGGCACTCGGTGTCTCCTGCACCCCATCCCCTGTTGTCTCCGGAAACTGTTACCGACCAGTAAGCACGCTGAGACCCCACGCTTGCTAACATTGGCCACAGCTGTCAGCCAGTGTTACTGTGAGGTGGGCGCTGAGTCGGGAGGTCTGGAAATTACCGAGACCGACCCTGGTGGACTCACATGCTCTGCTGGAGACACTGAAAATGATTTGCATCTCTCTGAATCCAGGCTGCCGTATCATCAAGAGGATTAATGTCAGGTCCAATTTGGGATGATCAAATTAATTGTTACATGTGACAAACTGACATGTAAAGTGATAAATACCTCGCCGCAGTCTCCCTGTTAGATTCCACGGTGGGTTTTCACAGCCGGGGACCTTGGATGATGGACAAGGCAGGGCCTGCCCTGTCTCCTTGCCCTCTAAGTGCTGACCCTATTTGCCTAGAAACCTTCACTAACCCATTTATTTCCTGATGGTTGTGGCGATGTTTAGCATTTTTCTTCTTTCCGCTCCCAGATGAACTCCAGGGAATTGTTTTCAAGGGATGCTGTTCACCTAGAAGTAACCCAGCAGCTATTTTATTGTTTATTTATTTTTGAGAGACAGACGGCATGAGTGGGGGAGGGGCAGGGAGAGAGAGAGAGAGAAAGAGAGAGAGAGAGAGAGAGAGAGAGAGAGAATCAGAAGCAGCTCCAGGCTCTGAGCTGTCAGCACTAAGCCCCATGAGAGCTTCGAACTCACAAACTGTGAGATCATGACCTGAGCTGAAGTCAGATGCTTAACTGACCGAGCCACCCAGGCGCCCCCAACCCAGCAGATTTTTATAAGCACATTTGCCGGGGTCCTCAAGAACTACCCGTCCAATGGCCCACAGGTCAGGCTGACAACAGTCAGTTGCCAGAGTTTCTCAAAGTCAGAAGCTGTTGCCATGGGAACCCGCAGCCAGTCAGGCTTCCACCCTGTGCCCCATGGGGAGAGTGGAGCAGGGCATGGACACGGCCACCTGAGCATCGCCCAGAGGTGGGTGGGCGCATCAGCAGCACCTGGGCTGGGAAGTTACCCCTGATGTATTTAGAGCCATGCCTGTCACTTCATGAATGCTCTGGAATGTTCCTTCTAAGGAGCAAACCGGGGACACCCACTGAGACTTCCCCACTCTCTCTAACAGCCGCTCGGCACCTGTCCTCCCCACCCCACCCCCCCATTCCCTTCTCTGTGCTGTGGGTGGCTGAAGCCACACTGAAGGCCCAACTTCAGGAAGTCCTTTGGGGGGGCCCATGACCCCCAAAGGGAGACCCCACAGTCTGCACGTCTGCGCATCTGTTCCTTCATTCTTGAAACCCTTTCAAATTCATTCCTTTCTTTTTTCCCAGTTTTCTTTCTGTTTGCTCATATGACAGGTTTTCTTGCCCTAAAAAAGAAGAGATGCACTTATCAAAATATTATTTTAAACTATCACATAGTTACCTTTAAAATTTTAATAACCAGATTTCACAATAGGTCTAATGGCCGCTGTCACTTTGAGGTAGTAGTGAACCGCACGATGTTTTAAGGCACCTGCAGCAATGGTAATGTGAGATGGGGTCCTGGGTGCAGCCCACACAGCGGCAGCTCATTGTCCGAATCCCTAAGGAAAGGGAATGTTAAATACCAGGTGCTGATGAGAACAGAGGTACAGGGTTGGTTGGCTGGTTTTCCCCTTACCTGGTGCCCTGATTTCTTGGGTGCCCTAATTTCTGTGCTGGGGCCCCTTGAGTTAAGAGAACTTCATCCTGTTCCTCTTAAAGCCACATTAGATGAGCACATTTATGTCTCAACTCATAGGTCAGGTTTACATCAGACAGCTCTTCAAGGGTCTGGGTGTCGGCATGATGCTCAGAGTTCCAAACCCCAGATGTGCCTTCACTGTGGAAAGAACCCACGGCTTAGTTCCCAGGCTGCGTGCTGCCTGTCCTAACTGCCTTGTCATTGTCACACATAAGGAGAACACGCATGGGCAGACAGATGAGACTTCCTCTCGCACGATGAACACCCCCTGACGCCCGGCCCTCAGACCTCAGTGACAGTTTCGGTTCCCCATTCGAGAGCATGCCTGTCCTCCCGCCCGAGCCCCCGCCCAGATGATGGCTACGCGCTGAATGGCTCTCCCCAGCACCGTCCCGCATCTGGCTTCAGCTCGCCTCTGCAGGGGCGTGCAACCAGGGAGCTCAGCTTGGGGCACAAAATGTGGCTTTCCCTCCCAGCTTTGTGACCTGCTGCTTGTGTGATTGTGGAAGAAACCCTTAAATCCTTAGAGCCTGGGCTTGGGCTCCTTGGGTGTAAAATGGGGGTAAAAATGAAGACCCCTCGCAGGGTGAAAAGACCCCACATCTGCACAGGATAAGGCCCTTTGTGGATGACGGCTGTTGATCATTGGGAAAGTTAAGAGCCTTTTTCAGGCAAGACCTCAAGGCTCACGTATCGAGCCGTACGCTTGCCTGGCTGAGCTCATGGTGGTCCCGTGGGTGCTTGTTCTTTGTAGCTCAGCCAACCTCCCTCCCTCCAACCTTCCGTGAAGACCTCTCTTCCCGCACATATCCCTGAACCTGGGGCCTGAGCAGGCCACGCCTACTCACTCACCCAAACTACCGATCCTTCTAGACCCACACAAGCTCCTTTGTCATAGAGCTTTCTTTCCCTCACTGCTGCAGTCCCCGGCGTCTGCCCCCACCTGACTTCTCTACACCCAAGCTCGATGTCCCTGTGCATCAGTGTCTCAGGCTGTCACAGTGGCACAGACTGGACGGCATAAACAACGGAAATATACTTCCTGGTGGTTGTGGAGGCTGAAAGTCCAAGATCAAGGTGCTGGCTGTATCAGTGTCCTCTGAGGCCTCTTGCCTTGGCGTATGGGTGGCTGGCTCCCCACTGTGTCTTCACCTGGTCTTCTCTCTGTGCATATCTGTGTCCAGACTCTTCTCATCAAGTCACCACTCATAGTGGATTAGGACCCACCCTGATGACCTCATTAACTAAATGATCATTAACTAAGAGATCATTAAGAGATGATCTCTTAGAGATCTTAAATGATCTCTAGTGATCTTAAATGATCACTAAGAGATCATTAACTAAATGATCTCTTGAAAGACCCCGTCTCCAGCCATGGCCATGTTCTGAGGTCTGGGCTTTAGCGCTGGGGGCTGCAGTGCAGCCTGGAACAGCCCCTCCCTTAGCAGGGTCGTCACCTGCCGAGTCCTTCCCGGCTGCCCGTGCTCTGTTTCCCCGAGACTGTCTCTCTTTGAGGGACCATCATGCCCTAGATCGCTTAGGCACCACCGCAGGGCTCGAGGCCTCCCTCGGAGGGCGGCATGAAGACGGAAAGAGGCGCCGCACCCTAAATCAGCTAGTGCTGGGCTAATCGGAAGGCAGAACACAGCCCTTGTAGGACAGAGCACGGAGAGGCCCCAAGAGCGAAGCAGAAGACAAAGTGTCTTAGGGGTTCGGAGGATTTTAAATGCCAGAAGAGTAAGAAAGTGTGGCCAGCACAGCTCTCCCAGAGTGTGGATTACAGTAGACAAGGCCAAGTGCATCTCCCCGAGCCCCGGTTTCTAAAGAGAAGAGCTTCAGGCCAAAGCAGGGTGGGACGCCGTGCAGCCCGGCAGCTGGGACCCTTAGGTCGCTGTGAGCCCCGCCGTCCCCTAGGTCTGCCTGCCCTCACCTCTCCCTCGCAGCGCACAGGAGAGCATGAGCCTTCACTCTCCCTCCCTCCCAGGCCCGGAAGCGTGGACCCCTGGCAGGTTTATGTCACGTCTGACAATTTCCAATACTTCCAAGAGGTTAAGTTTCACATTCGCTCATGTTTCAGTTGAAGCTCTCGATGGTGATTTTATCAGCAACATTGCATTTTTCCTCTGTCCTTTCCCTCCTCCGACGTGCTCCCAGGGCGGCCTCCTTCCCACCCATAGCGTTTCAGACCACGAGTTACGGCGAACCCCATCCCCTGCTCTAGCCCTCGCCGCCTGCCCTGCTTCAGGCCAGCATCGCCGATGCCAGCGGGGCGCCCCCGTGTGGCTGCCCAGGACAGACTTACCGCCACTTGCCCCTCCCTCCATACCTGCTTCTCTTCCGTCCCACCTTGCACCCGAGGTGGAGGGCTCCTGCAGCCACCCCCCAGCCCCGAGTCCTGTGCCCACGGCGCCCTCTGTGCCCGTAAGAGAGAGTCTGGATGTTTCTAGAGAAAAATCACACAACTAGCTGACTTGACTCACTCCGGATCACGGCAGGGCCCTGTCCAGCTCAGCTTCCACTTCCCGAGGCGACTGGCCCCCGCAGCCCCTCTCTGCTCCACATTCACTGTTCGAGCCCCCAGACGGTGAGGGTCCCCCACTCCCAGGGAGAGCCCTCCCCTTGGCAACCAGCACATACCCCTGCCCTGGGCACTGGGGGCTGCCTGAGCGAATGCCAGAAGCCTCTCCCTCTCCTGCTCAGCCATGCACCCTTGCTTGGGCCTGGGCTTCCCCGCCTGGGGGTGGGGGGTTGGGGGGGGCTGCTTAAACTCCTTAAAGCCACAAAGCATGGAAGTTGTGTTTTTAAAATCTCTCTCTCGCCTCCTTAGAAACCTCGGTGTGTTGCTGGGCTTTAGGGTCGGCGTGGGGTGAAGCCCCGAGGACAAGGCCAGCCTGAGAGCGTGGCCACAGGCCGGCGGTCCCTGGAGGGACTCAGGCTGGGACAGGCTGGGTCAGTGCAGAAAGGTGACCGAGTCCGGGCTCTAAGCCTGGGTCTAAGCTGACTTTCCCCAGGGCCACACCGCAGGCGAGTGGGAAGGCACCAGGTGCAGAGCTCGCCAGGGTGAGGGGCTCCCCATCACCTCCAGAAGACAGTGCAGGGTTCTCACTCGAGGTGTCCCCAGATGTGACCTTCCCCGGCCATGTCCCCCACACCTGCCCTCCCATCGTGCCTACCACTGGGTCATGGTATCGCTTCCCCTCCCTCCTCACCCTCTGGAGCACCCCCACCCCCACGAGGCTTCAGGACATGATATAAAAGTCAACCTGATCTCACCAAGAACCTTCTGTCACCTGTAACCCCCTCAGCAGACCTCCGGGACTCAGTGTTCTATGTTGCGACTCTGGGGACAGGTTTCTCGGAGGCATCTTCATGCTGTGAGGTGAGCTCAGGCTGGGGGGCAGGGTTAAACCTCCTGCTGCCAGGGGGGCCGCATCCCGGCAACGGCCTGAGCCTCAGTTTCCCATCTGGGAGATGGGGCAGAAATACGTTGTTCAGAGGATTTAATGATATAGAAGCTGGTCAAGGCTTCCGCGGGGCGCTTCCCCGACTTGCCCTGTCCCACCTGAGACCTCAGGGTGGAAATATTCTAGGTGGGCCTGGGCGGGGCGGGGAGATAGCGTTTACAGTACGTGTGTGCGCATGTGCGCGTGTGTGTTAATGCAGATTGAAAACAGTTTCCTCGTCTGAATCTCCTCAGCATTGGTAGTGACTTTTCCCTGACATGTTTCCGAAGGTGGACGGGAGTACAAGCTCAGCGCTGCCCTCGCCACCTCAGAGCCCAGCCTGGTTCTCCGCCTTGAGTCACGTCAGCATCCCACGGGGGTGGGAGAGACCCCGGCTGCCCCCCCACCATGGTCCCCATGGTTTCTGATCTAGGAGGTTCTAGAAGGGGCGTTTCTGGCCAACCCCCAGGTGCGCTGATTCTGCTGGAAGGAGCTCACTTGCAACCAGTGCCCGCAGGAACCCAAGCAAAGCATCTACAAACTGAGTTCAGAGACGACCGCTCGTGTCGTTTGAGAGCCTCACCTGAGACTCATTACAAGTAGCTCTAAATGTCAGTGTATTTCACATTCGCTGCTTTGTCGACGCCAGTGTGAGCTGGGAGCATACTCCTCGTGTAGCGTTTCTCGCAGCCTGCTTCCTAGCATGCGGATCCTGTAAAGAAAGTACTCTGATAAGTCCTGCGGTCCCCTGCGGGGAACTCCCAGGGACCCTCAGCCTGTGACCCGGCCCGAGAGGGCCACACAGCCCCACGTGCAGCCCTGTGCCCTGCGCCCTGGGAGGTTTCTGAAGACAGCTGGGCAGCCGGCTGGATAGACCTGCCCCAGAGGTGGAACTTCGTTAACACGTTGCCTGTTTACCTCATTCCTCTCCGGAGGATGTTCTGTTTGGGTCTTGAACCTAGAGCAACAGTTACATTGCCCTGGGGAGCCTGGGTGGTTCAGTCACTTAAGTGTCCAACCATGTCTCAGGTCATGATTTCCCAGCTCGTGAGTTTGAGCCCTGTGTTGGGCTCTACACTTAGAGTGCAGAGCCTGCTTGAGATTCTCTCTCTGCCCCTTCCTCTGTCTCTGCTTCTCTCTCTCTCTCTCTCTCTCAAAATAAAAATAAAAGGGGCGCCTGGGTGGCTCAGTCAGTTAAGTATCCGACTTTGGCTCAGGTCGTGATCTCACAGATGGTGATTTCGAGCCCTGTGTCAGGCTCTGTGCTGACAGCTCAGAGCCTCGAGCCTGCTTCAGATTCTGTGTGTCTCTCTCTCTACTTCTCCCCTGCTCCTGCTCTGTCTCTCTTTGTTTCTCAAAAACAAATAAATATAAAACAGCAACCAAAAAAACCAGTTACCTGTCTTAACTGTTGTGGGATCACATGAAATTAGATTTTTTTTTTTTGTCTGCTCTCCCACGTCGTCTGACTGGCTTTTCATAGGAGTGTGAGCACACCTTCTGAACGGCAAACCTAAAAACACTTATAAACTCGTGCGGTAGAACTTCACCCATCTGTATCAATTCTACTGAATGGTTGTGTGGTAGACTTTTTCAAATTCCAAATTAGAAAATATTTTCTAAAACATAGGGTATTGTTACTTTCCTGATCATACTGTAACTCAGACGTGTCTAATTACAGTGTTGCCAGTAAATTCCTTCCAGAAGTGATGTGGTTCAATGCATAAGAAAGACTTCTTTGTAACGAACATATCAATTATTTGTGTATACATTTTCATTGTAGGGTGTTTTGGGTTTCTCCCTCAAACCTTCCTTCTTTAAGGGGTTAATATTCATCCTACCATTTCGTTTATGTCGCCCGTCTGAGCATTTCTTCTAATCAACATACACTTCAAATTAGTGAGACCCCAGTAAATAAGGTTTTACTCTATTGGAGAAACCAGTCCTTATGATAACATGTACAAGCAGCAATGAAAGCTCGGGAGGGTTTATCTTTCAGTGCATTTCATCAGACAAGACTGTTTTCCAACTGTGGGTTGTGGCCCATGGGTAGGTCATGAAGTCAGGTCAGTGGGTGAAGACTAGTATTTTTTTTATGTTTATTATTTGTTTCTGAGAGAGAGAGAAAGAGAGCTCAAACAGGAGGGGAGGGGCAGAGAGAGAGAGGGAGACACAGAATCCGAAGCAGCTCTAAGCTCTGAGCTGTCAGCACAGAGCCCAACGCGGGTCTCGAACCCATGAACATGAGATCGTGACCTGAGCCGAAGTCACTCAATTGACTGAGCCACGCAGGCACCTCTTTTTTTTTTTTTTTTTTAATAGAATAGGATGAAACAGAAAATACCAGAGTGCATTCCAGGCTATAGGAGTCAGACCATGTGTTTCATGTATATGTGTCTGTCTGCGTTCACAGGGTCACAACATTAAAAGACCTAAGTTTTGGGGCGCCTGGGGGGCTCAGTTGGTTAAGCATCCAACTTCGGCTCAGGTCGTGATCTCACAGTTTGTGGGTTCGAGCCCCATGTCGGGCTCTGTGCTGGCAGCTCAAAGCCTGCTTCAGATTCTGTGTCTCCCTCTCTCTGTCTGCCCCCACACTCGCTCGCTCTCTTTCCCTCTCTCAAAAAGAGACATTAAAAAAATAATGAACTATAAATTATTATAACCCAGTGTGCTGCCTTTGAGAAGACAGAGCCATCCCCCAACCTGCCCTCCCCGGCCCCCTGCCCACCTGGTGTCTGGTGCGCGCCTGACAGGTCTCCGCCTGGCTCCTCCAAGTGCTCATCTTCCGGAACCCGGCCGAAACATCGCGATCTTCCACCGTGACTCCTGCTGTACTTACTCGTGTAGTGCCTTGTCCTTCCCGGCCCAGCTCCTTGCCTCAGTGTAGGCCTTCCGTCAGTCTCCCACTACTTGTTGCACACTGGACCCCCGCTGCCTCAGACGTGTGCAGCCTGGTGCACTGCCTCGGAGGCCGATGGCTGGCTTCTCTTTAGAGCCGACCCCCTCTGACCTCTCCGAGTGGGTTTTGGACTTGGCCTGCCCCCTTGTGTCTTACAGTCGTGGGGATCCCGATCAGGAAAGGAGAAATCACTTGGCCAAGGTACGTGATTAGGAGAAGACAGTGGTGGTTTGCACTGTTGTGAGGAAAGACCAGAATATTCTACGTGCACTGGGGTTCCTCGGCACCCGGACCTCTTAGTGGCAGAGGCTTGCCTGCTTCTGTCTGCACCTGCTCTCTGACCTACAGTGTAAGATTGACACGCACACACCTGGCCACCTCTCAGATCCAAGTTAATGTATTAAATTTGGATACACATTGCATGACTTTAGCTGTTGTTCTCAAGTTAGTAAAACTATTCTTGATAAAATTCCATTATAGCTTTGTCTCACGAACTATTAAAAGAGATTCTTCCTATAAGGCGCCCGGGTGGCTTGTTGGTTAAGCATCTGACTGCAGCTCAGGTCCCGATCTCACAGTTCATGGGTTCCATGTGTGGAGCCCGCTTGGGATTCTCTCTCTCTCTCTCTCTCTCTCTTCCCCTCCCCTATTTGCACTTTTCTCTCTCAAAGTAAATAAACTTGAAAAGAAAGAAATTCTTCCTAGAAAAACGCTTCTTATCTGCCGAGGCATTGATTCGTAAACTTAATCTTAACCAGCCTGTCTGATTCTCTTAAAACCCAACAACATTTGGGTGAATTCACACACCTGTGCCATAGCCACTGAAGGTCTTCAAGCAGTTTCAGGGCTGGACTTTGAAAAGCCCTGGCCGACGTTAGGGGCCCAGGTCGTGAGCGTGGGTCCAGGCTCTCCTCTCTTACCAGCTGCATCGCCTTGGGCAGCTTACTAGCCTTCCCTGTGCTTTGTCCTCGGCTGTAAGCTGTGAGTGATGATAGCACCTCCCTGAGCAGGCTGTTGTGCAGATTACACAAGTCACGTGTGTACGGCACCTAGAACAGCTCCTGGCGAGGAGTGAGAGAGAAATATTAGCTCTCATCGGTGGTATTCCATTATGACTCTTAATCTCTGTTATTTGACAGCCAAAAACCTAGAGCTAAAAGTAATCCTAAGTAAGGCTCTGTAAGCGGAGAGCTATGGGGGTTGTAGGGTGTCTGAGGCCCCATGTGCTCAGAAGGACGCCTTTGCCGGTCCTGGCTGTGGAACGCGCTCCACATATAAAGTCAGATGGGAGGCGGGGGCTGGCACTGCTCCCGAGCACTGCAGCCTGGCCGGGTGTCGGGACGTCTTTTCAGTGTTGCCCTGTTGGATAGCATCGCTGGTGCTGGGCTAAGCTCACACTCCCATCCAGAATTTGGAGATCACTGGGGCTGCTTTCTCGTCCCACCTGATCACGCCAGCCTTGAGAAATGCTTCGTGCCGAGGGATCTCACACAATTTCGGGGGCAGGATTTGCCCAAATGAGTGTCACTTCGTCACAGCTCATGAAACTGATCTTCCGCCAAGGACACTTGGTCCAGCTCTCCCACCTGACCAAGGACTTCAGAATTTCTAGAATTTCCTACCACGTACATATGTTAAACAATTCCAGAGGGCAACCGGAGTGCAAAGGCATGACTTCAGCTGACTTTAAATCTGGCCCCCTGTCGCCTTGCTCGTAAAAGGTTGTGCTGAGTTGGGAAGGAGAATTGGCGGAGAGCAGGGAGTTGAGTTCCGCTCTCCTCATTGAACCTGGTGGCCAGCAGGATCTACACCAACAGAGGACGCCCGTGAGGGCATCGGGCCTGGAGGGGGTGCTCTCATGCCACCACGAATGACTCGGTGCTGGGCCTCAGAGCAGTAGAGCCTGCTCAGGCTTGTCCATCCAGTGAGCACACAGCGCGTGGCCGGAGGGAGCCCGGCAGTGGAGGTAGAGGAGGAAAAGAAAGACGATGGAGAAATGGATTCCTTAGGGTCTTCTGATACTCATGGTGGATTCTCTTTCAGTCTTCGAGGTGCTTTCCAGATGGATAAGCTGCTCTCAAGTCTACGTAAAAGCGCAAATTCAACAGTTGACCTTGCCTCTAGTCAGTGTCCCAGAGTGTCGATGCTGATGGGAGATCTGCCCCACAGGGTTCCAGATTCAAATGCATTTGGGAAGCCTGGGTTCAATGAAGTGAATCTGGTTTCCTTAGTTGTCTCCGGGCCCTGATGCCTGAAGGGCGTTCAAATTCCCAAGAAGGGGAGAGTGGAG
The DNA here is from genome assembly GCF_008692635.1 of Crocuta crocuta. Classification (NCBI taxonomy): domain Eukaryota; kingdom Metazoa; phylum Chordata; class Mammalia; order Carnivora; family Hyaenidae; genus Crocuta; species Crocuta crocuta. The sequence goes on from NW_027551559.1 coordinate 3,492,768, forward strand.
GCGCGGCGTCGCCAAAACCTCAGTTGACCAAGGTCACGCAAACCACGTTGCACGACTGGAGATGGGCCGAACCGATGTGGGACCACAGCCCCGAGGGTGGTGCGGGTGGTGGGTGGCGGAGAATTTGAGGATCCAGGGGCTTGTCCCGGCTTCACCTCCCCCCGACCCCGAGACCACGGGGACGTGGCCGCCTCTCCCAGTCAGCTGCTTCCTCGCATCAGAGGAGGCCATGGCTTCCGTGTGCCACCTGCCGCACACACCGCTCAGTGAAGGGCCCCCGGAACACGGGCAGACAGGCTCCGAAGTCAGCAAAAGGCCTGCGGACGTAGGACGGGGTGCTGGTGTACCGTCCTCTCCACCAGGGAAGGCTGGGGTGGCGCTGACCTCCGGGGAGGAGTTCTGGCTGCATTCGTTCCCACTGCCTTGCCGTAGCTTTTGCTTAAGTGCGTGAATCATGCCGACTCTGTACAGATTAAGGTCAAGAGCTGACCACGCTTCCCCGGGTGATCCCGGAGGAAGTAATGCCTCGGACGCTCTTTACCCCTTGAGAGCCGTGCCCTCCCGTTTCTTCCGAATCCACTTCTGTCTGTTGGTGCTGGAGGGAGTGGTAGTGGAGCTGCTGAGGAAGGCATAATCCGAACGTGCCCAGATGCCCCCAAGACAAGCAAAATGCTCAGTCCGGAGGCCTCAGGAGACTCCAAAGTGTTATAGCTTCATGCTGAAACTCACACGGGGGCAAAAATTGAACTGCTGTGAGGCCGTTTATAGTCCTTCTTAGGGTAATATCCATACTTGGTGTAATATCCATACGTCTTGCTCGAGAGGATATTAATGGGTTTAAATATGGAGTGTGGCCCCCAGACCCCTGTGGGGGTGTTCATTATACATGATTGACGTAACATATTGTCTTTAAAATTTTTGAAAAAGAATCTGAATCCTGAAAGCTGTCTGCCCCCGAGGGATCCAAGGAGGAGGTCAGGGGCTACAATGGAAACTGAGGCACAGGAGATGCCGAATGGCACCCATGCCGGCTGAGGGTTTGAGGAGGAGTCCATGCTGTTGTGGGTCCAGGTAACAGGCTGCCGCCCCCTGCTGAGTGCTCACCACTGTCGTGGCACCCGGCGAGATGCCTCTGCACCCCCTTCCTTCTGCTTCCCTCCCTCTTGAAGCCATAGAGAGGGCGGTGCCAGGCCCTGGACCGGGTCGGGGGAGGTGAAGGCACAGTCTCACCATGGGACCCACCCTCTGCCTCCATCAGAGCCCTTTGGGGGCCTCCCTGGGACCCCCTCGCCCAGGCTGTTCAGTAAAGGAGCCTTTGGCCCACACCCCAGGCAGCTGGCCACCACCAAAAGCCAGCAGTGTTTTGTGAGCCTTAGAAATCTTATACCAGTCTGTTCTAAATTATTGAATCAACATTGCATCTTTATAGCGCCTTCTTACTAGCTTAATAACTTACCCCTTATGCATCCTTTGGTATATTTCTTTTAACTGTTAGAGAAAAGAGTCCTTTTAGAGCTCACTTCACGGGCCCCTCCCTCGGTGATGCTTCCAGAATTCTAAAGCAGAATCCCGCACAACTGTTCCTTAGCGTGAAGTACCTGACGCGGCACATTGACCTGCCCACTCGGAGGCTGGCGTCCGCCCGCACCCAGGGGCTGCCACGCCGCAGAAACCTCCGGCCAGGCTCATGTCAGGCCACAGATCCCCCTCACCGGCATTCAGTGCCCTGCACGTGGGTTCCGTGGATTATGAGACACTGTAGGGACCTAAGCATCATTAATACTGTTTCTAAGGGGGGAAAATTGTTTCTCTATGTCCAAATAAGTGACTGCTGTGGTTTGGAACCCCCCTCCTGCGGGAGGTGTGAGCCGCTGTGCTACAGCGAGTCGTTCCTCACAGAGCCCCGCACCCCGCTCCTGCTCCCTAGTGCTTGGTGATAGCAGGGGGTCCACATCGCCAGCCACGTGTCCCAGCACGTCCTTGCAGATGAGCAGACGTCGTCAGGAAGTGGCCGTCGGTAAGGAAGACGTTTCACAATGAAGACCTGCGTCCTTCTGGCAATTGGGAGTCCAGCTGAAGAGGCAAAGCCTGTAAGACTGTCCGTGTGGAGGGGAGCGGTGGAGGGGGGAGAGGTGGCGGCGGCTGCACATCTTCATCTTCTCCAAGCTCCTTGGACACTCTAAGAGCTCTTGGACAGTATAGTCTCTTTTGCACGGAATTGGGCTTTCGTCATGAGTGAAGTCACAGTTCATAAAAAAGACGCTGGTTTCCTTACAAGGCTGGCTGCCTTTGAGCCTGGACCTCAGTCCGGTTACCTGTACTTTTTGAACCTTTCTAGATTCTTAGGGAAATGCGGAAAGAGTCCTGCCAAGAAGTTGACATGGGCCAGGAATCGCCAGGCAGAAAGATGATGGGGTTTGCCCATTAAATGTCTTAATTCAGACCCTTGAGAATGACTTTTAAGGAGGATGTACCCTTGCTGCTTCTTCTGCCCCAGCACCCTTATCGTTTATGATCCAACTGATGGAAGTTTGATGTGAGGTGATCTGAAGAAGGGCCTCTTAGCCTCAATCTTTCTTAGTAGGGAGAAAGCTGTTTACTAATTCAAGATTAGTCTGGTAGGCACTGGCGTGACTTGCCTGGAAATCCCAGAGTCCCTCCCCATCACCAGGTGGCCTGGCGCAGCCAGATTGGTAGGTAACAAAACTAAATCCGCCTGATCTCTAATGGGTCTCTTGCAAATCTTTGAGGCTCTCCGTACATGAAGAGTTGCCTGCATTTCCGAGACGTGGGCAACAAACACCTCCGATTAAAATTCCCTGGGTTAATTCAATCCTGCTGCTACCACAGCCTGGGCCAGGCGTGCTCACATGGCATTGACGGCGTTTGTCGAAGCTCTGTGTGCACCAGACATTGCAGGTGCTGCGGAACAACAAATGCAACCACCGTCCTTGACCTTGAAGGGGAACTAGGTGTGCAAAAGTCCATACTGTGTGGATAAGTGGGAAGTTTTTGTGGGGACACAGCTGGGAAAGAATCCACGCAGGCCGGCGGATCGGAGAAGGCACTGGAAACACAACATGTTAGCTGGCTTTTGAGCCGGTGTTTACCAGCCAACTCGGTGTTAAGCTGATAGATGCAGAGGGGTCGCCAGCATTTCTTCCACGCAGAGCGAAACTCCTAAAAGCCCCAGGAATGTTGAAGTTCATTCTAGAATTCTGTGTCTCAGCCTGGAGTGACCCTGCCACGTGTTGAGACTGGTATGTTTTCGAGGGTGAAAGGCAGTGTGGCTAGTAATCATAGCGGGACCGAGGCCGCGCCAGACGGCCCTGGGAGTCAGGGACACGCGACCACCCCAGGGACAAGTGAGGCTGATTCTGCCTCCCCTCCACAGGCCCCGGAGGACGCAGCAGGGGTTAGCTGCTTCCTTTTCCTAGAAAAGGATAGGAAGACAAACATCATGCCATCTGCCTTTGTATCATTTTTGAAGACCGCACTGCAGAAAATGTTTGTACGGATGTCACCAGGAGTGGTTTAAGACTCTCTCCCAGCCGTGTTACTGCACCATAAAGATGCTGTCTTTTCCTTTCTAGTCAGATCAGCACTTTTTTGAGGCAGATGCCGAGGAAAAGCAACAAATTGCATCTTGAGCTCGAGAAGAACTCCCCTTTGGGTTCCTTTGTCCCTGAGAAAAGCTACTTCCTTCAGACAGTGTTCCAGGCAGATGCTCCGTCCCGGCTGCAGCCCCTTTGTGAAATGGGCAGCATCGATGCAAATGATTGTGATCTGGGTGCTTCGTGCATGTTTCTCCTGCGAAATACGGCGCCTTTGTTTCCTGGGGAAAAGCCTCCAGTGAGTGGATGCCTCAGCTCCCTGCTCTGCCCCCGCTTGCCCCGGGCAGGCTCCCTGCCCCTCACCTTTCCCAGTTCCTGAGGGCAGCACCTTTCCTTGTGGTCTTTCCCTCTGGTTTCCAAGGTGACAGCGTGATCATCAGATGCCTACCTGAGGCTATGGAACAGTGCGAACACAGGGGATTTCCACCCCCGACTCCAGGTGCTGTGGAGTTTCTAGACTAGTTCTGGGTTCAAATATTCTCTCCCACTACCCACATGAGGACTCCCATTTGTCAGGCAGTGCGTTCTGGTTTTGACTAACAAAATGCAAAGCAAAATTGGGTTATCTTACCTAGAGCATGTGACCTAGAGAAACAAGGGCCCCGGGTTCACTGGCAGGAAGGTCGGGTCTGTCTGAAGGTCCAGTCCACCCTGGGGAGCCCAGGGCCCTGTGCTGTTAGGCTCCAGGAGGGCAGGCCCCCATCTGTGTCCTCAGTACCCAGCCCTATGGCTGGCATCTGTGGTTGTCCCGAAAATGCTTAGTCGATGCAGGGGCCCAGGCATGTCGGTGGCAGGCAGAGATCCCCATATGCAGATCCGCCTCTCCCCTGGCATCTGTACCATCCTAGACCTCAGCTGTGTCAGGTTGAGCTCTGCAGCCAAAACCAGCTTTTCACCTGAGAGGTCCACCTCGTCCGACCCTAACAAAAAACCTAAAAAAACCAGCAGGTGTCCCAGCCTGGTCTGCATCACATTTTAGCTCGTTTATATTTGTTGTGATTCACTGCTATGAAGTTCAGAGGAGCGGAAGCTCTCACGCTTCCCTGAACTATAACCCAGCTGTTCTTACACTTTCTCTCACTCTCTCAGAAGACGTGGGCCTCAGCTCGAGCCTCACATTTTTTTTAAATTTTTTAATGTTTTATTTATTTCTGAGAAAGAGAGAGAGAGATACAGCGTGAGCAGGGGAGGGTCAGAGTGTGAAGCAGTTTCCAGGCTCTGAGCTAGCTGCCAGCACAGAGCCCGACATGGGGCTCGAACCCAAGAACCGTGAGATCATGACCTGAGCCGAAGTCGGATACTTAACCGACTGAGCCACCCAGGCACCCCCGGAGCCTCATGTTTTACAGCTGTGGCCACGGGATGGTCTCTCCCTGGCCTCCAGGTCACTGCTGGTTCAGTCCTCTCCCTCCAGGCAACACCCTCAGCGTGGTCCTCAAGCATTGCCTAAGGGTGCCGGGAGCTGTCCTCCAGCACAAGGATGCGCTTCTGTGCTCTGACTTGTACACGTGTGACAGCCCTCACCCTGTCCTCCCTTCCCCCTCTAATGTGGCCTTGATAAATCTTCAGTTTACACACTAACCTAGTAACAGTTCTCTCCTTGAGCCACCGCTCGTATGTGCCGCGTGCCGTGTGCTCACAGAGCTCACTTGATCTTCCCCGCATTCCCCTGGGCTCCAGTGGAGGTGGGGGATTAGTTCCTTACTTCAGGGGAGGAAACTGAGTCTCAAGCGTCTACTGCCACCTGGCTGTCAGTCAGAATGGTGTTTTCCTTCTGCCGGCCCCGTTCTCTCTTTCAACCCCTCGGCACTGCCTCACCGTTCAGTTATCTCCTTCACTTATTAATACAAGGCACATCGTACGTGATACAAGGCACATCGTACGTGATACAAGGCACGTCGTAGGTGTCTTTGGTGGCAGAAGCAAGATTCTGGCTGTCCCCCTGGAGAGAAAGGAAGCAGGTGCTTGAAGGGAGAACTTGAAAGGAGGAAGTGGTAACGAGAGCTTCGAGCATGGGGTCCAGGGGGCCATGTGTTGGACGCTTGCTTTATCTCGTGCCCCTGTTCCGCCCTCCTCCACCTGAGGTCCTTATTCACCAAGTTCAGGGACATGGTCTGGTTCCCCACATGTCCCCGGGGTGAGCCCTGGGGGACTTTGCCTCCTTGGCGGAGAATCAGCCCATGGAAGTTCTTCCTGTGGGCGAGGACAAGGATGTGCTTGGTTTTCTTATGGTTGCTATGGAGACTGGCCACATTGAAACAGGGATGACCTGTTTCTGGAAAATCATGATGACCTGTTTTCCACTTCTGGGAACCTCACATGAGTCCCCCGTTGGCCTCTTGATGACATTCAGGGAACCTCTGGGTCCAGCTCTCTGATGTCTTTCGCCTCCACCCAGCCCCCAATGCGGAGTCCCTGGCAACAAATGATCACCAGACACTCGTTAGTGGGGGAGAAGAGACGGTGGCAAGGAGTGGGGGCCAGCCCTGTGCCCCCCCAGCTGCTGGAGAGCAGGAAGCAGGAAGTGCGTCAGATGTAACTCAAATGCTACCCAATTTAGAGGCTCACTTGGTACTTTTAGACATATATCTGTTGACTGAATAAACAACTGATACCAACGGATAAACCACAAATAAACCTTAGGGCCCTGAATATATTAATTTACCAAGGGAGTGAGCTGGTCTCTGGGATCAGAGTCAGGACCCTTCAGTGTCAGGGAGTGAAGGAAGGCGTTAGTCAGGCCCAGAGTGCTTCTCTCACAACCGTAAGGGACTCTGATGTTCGTCCATACCACAGCCCATCCCCGTCATGCTCCCAGGCCATTTGCATTTTCTGAAGC
>NW_027551559.1:3499257-3527982 GCF_008692635.1 Crocuta crocuta
ACTAACCGGTTTGTAAAAGTAAGCAGAGTTAGAGGTGGGGTTCGGTTTCTGTGTGTTTGACTTTGCTTCTCTTTTTCTGTTAATTCCTGAAAAAGCACGAGTGTGTGGCATGACCTGAGGAGGGCCCAAGAGCCAGTGTTTTCAGTCGGGCAGCAGCTGAACTTGCAAATGCAGGGACCTTCGAAGGCGGCAGCGTATGGTGTCCTGCCCAGCTGGCTCACCAAATCCCTCCCTGCCAGGAGTCTGGAGGGTGGATTAAGGATATAATTACAGGAGAATCCACCAACAGAGAAATCCGAAAGCTCTTGCCCATCATTCTGTGTACTTGACTTTAACCTAAGCCGTATTCAGTTCTCCCAAGCCATGTTTTGACTTTTGCTTGATGCAAAGCTCCCGTGGCTCGAAGCCTCCTGAGAGCGACTGAAATCTGGCATCTCTTCTTTTTTATTGTCAAGTTTCCCCCCAAAAATATCTTCGTGCTGGCCGGTCCCGTTTCAGGTCAGCCACCTGTCACCCCGGACATGAATCCCAGACCACATGGGATTTTTGGTGTCTGTATTTGATACAATGTCAATGCATTCTTCATCCTAATAGGAATTCTGTTAACACTTGTCAGATTTTTTTCTACTTACACAATCATTTTCCTAACTTAAAGTCTAACAGCTATAGAACACACATACTCTGAGTCATGGACACCCTCCTCCCCAGATCACATCATTATAAACAGGACCCATGACCTTGAACAGCCGACTAGATCTGATTTCCAAACATAGACAGTAAATACCCACCAACTCAGCACGAACTACTCCCTGGCATTCCCAGTAATTGAACTTCAAGAGTCTGACCCCGAAACATGGATGTGCTCAGAATCAAAGATGGGATAGCCTTGAGTGTGAATGCTACTTACGGAAATGAAGTACCATTTAAAATTTTTAAGGCATAAATATCATAGTTACGCAGATTGTCTGATAATTACACAAACCAAGCCCGAGAAAAGAGCGTTTCTGTGTTGTAAGCATTGGGCTGTAGAACAAGGCCATGAACAGGAACTTCCCGGGTGGGACCTAGGAGCCTTTCCGAGTATCACCAAATATTTCTTGATTTAGCATCTTGAGGGGCAACCCACCCACAGCAAACATCATCTAACAGTGTAGCTTTGGAGCTTCAACCAACAGGCAGGCTTTTTCCCTCCAGCATCTCCTACATTACCATGTGGCAAAACACAAAGGTTGTTTTTTATTATTATTATTTTAAAACTTAGCCTTTGCCTTAACTGATCATCTACACTTTTCCTAAAAAGGTATCATTAGCGATACAAAGGAAGCAACCTTTTTTCCTCCTATGCCTTTTGAATAATTCAGGATACTGGCAGTAAGGGACCTTTTCTCTCTGTAAAAACCCTCTCATTCTATCCCAGCGGCACCCTACACACTCAGAACAAGGAATGATAAAACAAGGTAGACACCCTGGGATTCTTCAGAGAAGCTCTAGAAGCCCTGGAATTCTGTGAGAGGGAAGGAGGGAAGAGAGAGCAAGGAAGGGAGTGAACGAAGAGAGAAAAGAAAAGAATTTTTAAGTTACCGTTTAGAAGACAAAATAGCAACTTCTGGGCTGTCTTTATATGGAAATTAATTCAAGATCTGTTACCACTAAATGTAACTTTGTGGCGGAGACACATTCTAAGCACAGTGTGTACATTATTCCATTTAAACTGTCAACTATTCGGTGAAAGAGGTGTTGTTCCCAGTATACAAGTGGACGCTGAGGCTCAAAAAGGCTCCTCCTCTGATCTGAGAATTGAACCCAGAGCCGTTTGTCTCCAAAGCCCGGGTCCTCAAACGCTCCACTGCACACTTTCCTCTGCTTCTGTGTCTTCCTTGAACTTTCTACAGAGGCAGCAGTAGAGTGAGGTGGATTTTCTAAAGCGTGCAGGCGCCCAGCACCCTGTGGCCCACGCACCCCCCTCCCGGAAGCATGGCCTTGGTTTCCCTCGTCCCGTGTGGTCAACCCACTCTCGTGATGAGCGCACACTCCCTCTGGCCGGACGACCCTGTGCCCTAAGTCCGTGAGATGCGAGCCAGCAATTAGAATGCTTGCTGCGTGAGTCTTCTCTGCGTCCTGTGAAGAGGGACACGGAGGTAAGGACAAAGAGAAGGCGTCAAAGCCACGAGTCACACAATGAGAGCTCTGTATGGAAAGAGCGCTAAGCTTAGAGTAGCTTTCTGGAAATACGTGTCTAGAAGGAAAATGAAGATTCCCAGTCCCCGTTGAAACCATCAGCTTTTGCGATGGGTCCCCAGGGTCTGTGGAACACGTCGTTCCCATCTAAGCCACACTCACCCTGCACACTCAGGGCTTGGGCTGACAGCCTTCTCTAAATAGCAGGGGGTGAAGTGCTGGCATCCGGCTGTGGGTGGAACGCCAGCTAGAGAGAAGTCGTTTGAGAAGCCCCCCCACATGGAGACCTGGACCCCCACTCGTCTCTAGGGCAGACTCAGAGGAACAGGCGGGGCTGAGGCTTTGTCCCAAAGTCAGATGCTCACTCAGTAGGTGTGAGCGAGTGGGTGACACAGCACCACTGCTGACCCCGAGCCTCAAACCTCGTCTCCTTTTTTTTTTAAATTTTTTTTAATGTTTTCATTTATTTCTAGGAGAGAGAGAGAGAGAGAGAGCATGAGCAGGGGAGGGTCAGAGAGAGAGGGAGATACAGACTCTGAAACAGGCTCCAGGCTCTGAGCTGGCAGTCAGCACAGAGCCCGACGCAGGGCTCGAACCCACGAACCGCGAGATCATGACCCAAGTGAAAGTCGGACGCTTAACCGACTAAGCCACCCAGGGACCCCTCGAACCTCGTCTCCTTGAAAACAAGTGTGAGGAGACTGGGTTGAACACAAGCTCAGACATTCTCTCCCGGAAAGTACCTTTGCTCTGGCCCTTTAAAAAAGATCTTACACACTCCATATGCCAAGTCTGGAAGGAATTGGCCTCCGGATTATTTCTCCTTAGATTTAGAATTTTATTTAAAGCCCTTGAGATGTATTTTATTTACCTTGAGACAGACTCACTGGACAGTCACCTGTTTCTTAGAGAGACAGGGGACACACCTGTCCCTGAGGTGCCCCTGCCCGCCAGGGACATCCAGCCTCCAGCTGTCCTCTGCGCTGAGCGCTGGGGCCGGAGCTTTGCCACGACAGTCAGCAAAAGGACCAGCAGCGCCATCTTGTGGGAACGCTCTGGGCCACCCAGCAACCTTGGCTGTCAGTCTTTGAAGAACGACATTAGAGATGTCTGGGTGCAGTCAAGTAAGCTGTTTCCTTCCGTCACCCGCCATGCTAATTATTATTTTGGTGTCTAGAAAATTAATAACCCAAATAAACTAACACCAAGCCAGAAATATATGTCAAAAAAAAATGGCTAGGAAAGGTTTGTTTTCCATCTATTTACTAAGAAACATAGATCACCCCCAGGTGGGAATATAGTTTCCCATAAACGCCGTGAAAACCCAGATCGTGTCCTTCCCATGACACATGTGGGCTTCAGCTCAGATGTCACCGTGTCAGGGTCTGCAATGACCACCCCCCACCTTCCCCCCCAGGAAGAGCATCCTTGTTCGTTGCTATCCTAGAGCTGGCCGCCGTCTCTAATTATGTGCCTGCACCTGGTCTCCGGAGCCGGGTCACCCCCTGGCCCCAGGGGTGGGGGGGTTCAGTCAGTGCAGCTGAGGGGTGTCAGAGATGCGGCAGCCCGTCTGCGGCCAGGGTGCACTGTGTTTCTTTCCATTTATGGGGCAGCGTTTCGGTGGGTCCTGCCTCTTCCTCCCCTTTTGACCGCACACAGCACCCTTGAAGGTTTGTGTGGTCTGGGAGCAACATGGCACCCCTGGTGAGCAGGCCGCAGGTTAAATGGGGGGCTGGGGGGGCTTCTGTCGTGTGGCCGCAGGGGAGGCCTCTTCTCACGGAACTGTTAGCTGCTTATTGCAAAACGAAATCGAGACTCTGACACGGCCTTCTGGGCCCGAGTGTTCCTGCAGACGCTGCTCCCTGACTCACCACACAACCCGGACCGTTAGGGAGATTTTTAGGGGAAATCCCCTCCTGGGCACACACTCGCTCTCTTACCAGGAAGGGAGGGAGTGTCCCTCCCGGGTCCCGGCGTAGCCTTCTTTGGACGGCGCTTGGTCACACTGACCGCTGCCGGAGTCCCAGCCATGCTCCCTTCCGTCGGGGGTCAGGAGCTGTGGCCGCAGGACAGGCCGGTGGTCACCTTGGCGAGCCCTCCACCCAGCTTCCCGTGGCCTCATCATCACCATTTGTTTCCTCTTAGCTTAGTGGCCTGAGAAACTAACCAAACTGTCTGAATCATGTCAGAAATAGAAATCAAAGAGATTGACGGCTTAGAGAGTTTTCCTCCAAGTCCGTGGGTTTTGTGACATCTGTTTGGTTTATCACAGACCCTTTTTTTTTCTCGCTTCTGTCCCGGAGAGGCGGGGCATCATTCTACATGGCTGGGGCATCTGGAGATGAAACACAACACGGCCAGTTGTGAGTCGGTGGAAACGAAAGACAGGGAGCCAGGGCGGGGCTGGGGATGTGTTGTCATCATCTCAACGCCTGACACCCATGGAGTGTTTGAGCAGCGCGTGTATGGACAGTACCCGGTGAGGCCCACTGCCATCCCATTTTACAGATGAAGAAACAAGGCCTCGGAACGGTCAGACACCGTCCCCCAGCCAGTCATTGGCAGAGCCGGGACATCTGAGTTCAGAAACCGTACTTGTGGGTCCACCTGCCACCTTTCCTCCCTGCCTCTTCTTGGACGATGGCAACTGCGTTTTGACTTGATAGATAGTTTGAAACCTTCACTGGGCTTTGTTCCTAAAGCTTGGGAGCCAAGGTGTGCATGACAGTGGAACCCAGTGACCCAGCAAGGAGCACCGAGCTGAGAACTTTGGGGATGACTCCCTCCCCACTCTGCCTCTGGGACCGCGAACAAATTTCAGCCTCCTCCATCCGCCATTGCTTCGTCCGTAGGATAAGAATAACACCTACTTAGGAGAATCAGAGGAGTTAATTTATGTGGAAATGCTCTGTAACCCAGTTAAGTGCTGTAGACATAAATGATAGTTTTCAAGAAACAAAAATCCATTATCGATTCAGAATGTACATGTTATGGCAGATTTTAATATATTGTACTGTCTGGTGGAATAGGAGACTCTGTGATTACAGTTAGATTACTTTAAAAATCTGCCTCTCTATGTCATATGTAGAAGACACAGGCTAAAAACAGAGGCCACTAAGCGACCCTCATCTCAGCCCTAAAGTGAAGGTAGTAGGCTAGTGCCCTGGCCTTCATCTCTGGCTCTGAGTACTTATATTTTGTGCAGCCTTCAGGCAAAGTACTCAACCTCTCTAATTTATCATTCCTTCATCTGTAAAATGGATAGTAGTCCCTACCTCACAAGTTTGAGCGGGTTAGATACAATAATTCTCCATAAAGCACTTACCTCAGTGCCTGACTCATGGTAAATGGTCGATAAATAGTAGCTATTATCATCTGAGATCATTCCCACCCCTTAGAAAAATTAAGAAACGACACACTATAAATTCTATGACCCCATCTGTATATAAACATCTCCCTCTGATATTTTCAGAGTGCATTTAGACGAAGAGGAGAAAATTTTCAGACGATAACACAGTGGCCTCCTTGAACCCAGATCAGAAGCACTAAGAGGAAAATGATTCTGTTAAATAGAGCTCTCCAGCAATGCTTTGACCGCCATTTTGACTACTTGGAGTGGAATCAGTGACTTAACTGGATTCCCAGTCCTACTGATCACTCTGTGCGCATGCATGCGTGTGTGTGTGTGTGTGTGTGTGTGTGTGTGTGTCCCCATCCCAAAATGCTCCTACACAGCAACCAAGCTACCCTAATGTCTGCCAGGACACTTGGGGAAGCATAGACCAAACACTCATGTGGGTATCGAACATCACCACCCATTCGTAGAAGCCTATTTTGGGATGAGGGCAGAACAGATGCTCCCCTGGAGTTAAAGGGAGGAAGAGGAAAGACCCCATAGCTAGGAAAGCGGGTTGCAGCAGGGCAGCGGATGCAAGTCACACACACACACACACACACACACACACCCGTGTTGTCCTAGTGATAGTAGTCCTGGGAAGCCTAGCATTTTGGTCCTTGCCAGGGAGCCCAGAATCACTTCCGCGGGCTGCGCTGCTCTTTGGGGCAGTGTAGCTTAGAGAAAGAGTAGGATCCGTGTTCCTGGACCCGGTAGGCACCCCACAGAGGCCTGGGCTGCGGGGGCGCATCTGCAGTGTCACGGTTCTGAGCACAACTCTAGCCCTAGAATGGAGGTGGGGAGAGGGCCGCCGACAGTGAAGGTATTTGCAGTCCTGTCCATTAGCCTGGGAAGGGGGAGTCCCGGAGGCCTGTGGAAGCCTGCCTCGAACATCGAAGGCCTGTCCCCCAGAAGAGCCCTTGGTCTTGGGATGGAGCTCAAGATGGTGCAGGGGCCGCATGGAGGGCCGTCACGCTCGTGTCTCGGAGGCGCCATTAGCCTCCTTCCTTCCCAGCACTCACGCCCAGGGCGGCCAAGCCTCCCTCGCAGCGTGCACAGAACACCCCGTGTCCCGCCAGGCCGCGACTGACTGTCCAGGCTGTGAGGTCTCCGGACACAAAAAAATAATGTAAAGTAGTCTTGACAAGTTTTCTGTTGACCCCCTGTTGGACTTGTACTCATTTGGCTGTGTCGAGTTAAATTAAATGTGTGGACATTTATTTTGATAGTTGCTGCTTTAGAGTTTTGGAGAGTCCTAAAACCATGAATGGTGTTCTCAACCCTGGGGACTTTTATTTAAAGATGAGACCAGAAAACCCAGTCCTGAAGGCCGTCAGCCCTCCACGGGGCCACACACCCATCACGCATTCCTGGCATCTCACCCCCCTCCCCCGTCTGGAATGCCAAGGAGGGAATTTACAAAATAAATGAGATCTGTAGTCAAGGACAGAGGCTCCTGTGGAGACTGTGATGTGGCCCTAACTGGTGGGCCCTGGAATCCTCTGCGTATATGATATTCGATATTCGGCAGCTGCTTAGGACAGGTGTGGGGACGCTTTGGAGTTTTCTGCTGATGTATAAGAAGCCGTTACTGGGGTGCTAATCCCTGCTAATTCCGCCTCGGATGCAATTCCTTGAAGTTTCAGTAAGTGTGGTTTTTAAAATCTGGGAACGCCTGAGGATGTGGGGAGGGCAGGAACGATATTTTTCACTGTCTCTGTTTCCTGAGAGAGAGTAATGTTGCATCTTCGAAACAACATCTGTCACAATGATTCTCATCAGATTAAATAAATCCTCAAAGCCGTGATCACAGTTTATAGAATCTTGGAAATGCACGTGAGGCTGTGCACGGAGCCCTAATGGAATTTAAAATGTGTGTGTTTTTGCAAACACAGCTTTGTAAGCACACTTTTACCGGGGTTTCTCGTGGATTTTTGTTTAAGCTACCATATCGCGAGGAGTTTAGAAAGGGCTTTTACTAGATAAATATAACGAACAATCATTTCCCAGTTCTGAGATACTGTTAATTGTAGGTGGAAAAAGAGAAAGAGCATGGGGGCCCTTTGACCAAGGCTGATGCAAATCCGTACCACAAACACGGGCTGTGCCAAAACAGAGCCATGTGGAAATAGATGTCACTTCTAGGTAGCATGGAAGAGGTCGGCCTTCAGTCATCTTGTCACAGGGAGCTGCCATACGTCTTTACAGTTGATTAAAGCCTTTTTAGTTTCAGAGAAGGGAAGAAGATTTATGGGGGGTAATTTGTGTCATAGACCTTGAATGACTGATCAATACACACTGATAGGTAGTATTCCCTGCTTCAGGGAGGCATAGTCTCACATTAGTTGCTAAATCTAAAATACAGATTTGGGGTACACACACCCTGGTATTTATAGCGATACACACACACACACACAAAATGGAATATTTCTCAGTCATCTGGCCATTTGCAACAACGTGGATGGAACTGGAGAGCATTTGCTAAGCGAAGCATGTCAATGACATCATACTTCATGATGTCATTCATGTTCTGAAGGCAAGTTCTGGAACCCACACTCGTGTTTAACATGGGATACGCACAGGGACTGACTTGGATGGAAATACCCAGACTTCAAGGGCACTTCGGAGAAGGAGGAGGCGGCGGCCATGGGGTGGAAGCGTGGGACCCCATGATGGGGCTCCTAGCGTCTGGAGACCCCTCCTCCATGTCCACAGAGGGGAGCGGGCGCTGCCAACAGACTCCTGACGACCAGACCCCGGGCCACGGGCAGGGGCTGCCATCCAGTGGGGGCCGGGGCTCCAGGGGCTCAGGACACAGGGACCCACTGCAGGCTGGCACTCCGTACACTCTGCCTGCGACAGGCCACCTCCTTTCTCCGGAACCAGACACTACTCCTCCAAGGAGCATAATCTGCTGATTCGGCTCCAATTTTCTTATAGTCCAGCTCTGTGCGTAGATATGCATTCATATATTTTATACACACAGTAATTTAGAATTACAAGTGCTTCTAGCTTTTAGTCTTGTCTGCTTTTACTTGTCCACTTTTCAACAATGAACGTATACATACACATAAAGAAAAAGAGAGAGAGCATATGTGTTTTTTTTTCTACATTTATATTTGAGAGAGCGAGAGAGCCCAAGGAGGGGAGGGGCATAGAGAGAGGGAAACATAGAATCTGAAGCAGGCTTCAGGCTCTGAACTGTCAGCACAAAGCCCAGCGTGGGGCTTGAACTCATGAACCGCGAGATCATGACCTGAGCCAAAGTTGGATCCTTAACCGACTGAGCCACCCAGGTGCCTCCCTCTTCCTAGATTTTTTAAGAAAGATTCAAATGTAAGAAAGCTTTGTGCTACCAGTACCATATTCCTTTCTAAAACATTTATGAAATGCTAGAATCCAAATCTACTATGTGGGGGATTCACACTTGAGTTGAACTTATTCATCTCTGGTTGGCTATTGATCCTGTAGCCAAATCATACTTGTAATAAAAGAAAAAAAAAATCCACCCCAGTTAACCACACAACAAAAGTGAAAGAAAACCAATCATGCAGGGGACATTTCTATGCGGCTTGGTAAGACTTGAAGTTTCTTAGTCTCATGAAGTAACAGAAACCACTCGGGGGAATTTTGGGTATTGTAGCTCCACTATTAGGGATATAAACAACGAACTTCCTGAATACTGGGACTTTTCTCTGCAGCAAAACAGAGCAGAGAGAAGTGGTTTCCTTCCCAGGATGCCCAGCAGAGCAGGTGGGAGGCGGGCTGGGCAGATCACAGACAGACGCCCCTCTGTCTGCGCAGCAAGGCTGTCCACCCACTGGAGCTGCCCCCCACTGCCCTCTCCCTGCCAGGCTGGCACTGTCCTCACCCCTTGCTCCCAGGGCCCCTTCCCTCTGGTGGAGGCATTCGGAGGGGTGCGCCCCCGTGTACTCCCTGGAAATGTGGTCTCCAGTTTTTACACAACGACGTGTGCAGCCATTTTTGAAAATGCACAAGAGCACGTGTGCTAACACGGGGTGTGCTCAGCGCACCCGAAATGCAGAAATCAATATGACTCTTTTATAAGAAAAAAGCTTAATATGAAAACAAGTGTGTCGGGGCACCTGGGTGGCTCAGTCAGTTGAGTGTTTCAGGTCATCGTCTCTTGGTTCAGGAGTTCGAACCGCGTGTCGGGCTGATGGCTGTCAGCACTTCAAAACCTGCTTTGGAGCCTCTGTCCCCCTCTCTCTGCCCCTCCCCTGCTTGCATTCTCTCAAAAATAAACATTCAAAAAAGAAAAGAGAAAAGAGAAAACAAGTGTGTCTATCCACAGAAAGACTGGATGGATGTCCATCTATTGACAGGGATAATTTCCATTTGGTAGAATGACAACTAATTTTAACACATTTGAACTTGTCTACGATTCAACAGTGGACAGTTATTGCTTTGGTCCTGTCCCCTACCTCCCTAGTCCTGTTCACAGGTGGGGGAGCTCAGTATGACTTAAGATGTCAAGAAATTACAATAGCTTTGCAAGGACCCTACATTTTTCCTGCTTGGGTCTCGTAGGAACCAGGAGCTTTTGCATTGGCTCTGGGATCTTACCCGTTAGAAGCTGCCAGAAGCCGTGGACCTTGTGATGGCCCTGGAAGGAGAATTCCTCCTTAGCGGGAGCCTCCAAGTTCAGCCCAGTGTGAGCCTGCTTCTGCCCTGACTCAGGAAGCACCTGTGTCCATAGTCTCTTGAAACAAAAACACCTGGACTTGCCCCTCGCCACAGTTTGAGGACACCCTCCGAATGACAACAAAGTCAAGTGCATGATGCACCTGCTGCTTGCTGGTCTCCTGCTGCTGCCTGACCTCAGCCTCAGGAGAAGAACCCCAGTGGCCAGCAGGGGTGAGATGCGATACTAGAGGAGGTCGTCTCCCTGTTCCTCCCTCCTCCGGGGTCACTGCTGCCGCACTCCGCCAAACCGGCCTCCTCTGTGGGTGTTCACACTGCCTGCCTCCCTCCACTTCAGTGGGTTGTTCCTTGAAATCGCCTTTTCCCTTCTTGTCTTGCAGCCCGCCCAAACCGACCGTGTTCATCTCCGGCGTGATCGCCCGGGTAAGAGCCACCCCGTCAAACCCCGGGCACACTGTGGGACTCGCCCTGTCTTTGTTAGACCCCATTCGTTCATCTGGCGGGGTCCAGAGGGCCCCGCGCTGTCATGTCCGTGGAGCGCTTCCGTGACGAGCACTGTGTGGCGAGCACTGCGGCTGCCGGGCGCACGCAGAAGAGCCGAGGTGCTGCCGCTCCCCTTCCCCATGCTCCACCTGCTCTTTAGACCCAACCAGGGCCGGCGACTCCCCAGCAAAATAAGAGTTAATAAGAATAGAAGTAAGACTCAGCTGTTGTGACACATGAATGAAATCCCCTGAAATTCATGTCCCGGTGTCCTGGGTGAAGTGTTAGCGGCACATGGCCGCACCCATTCATGTGTGTCTGCGGCCGTGCTCTCGCTACGGTGACAGCTGACCCGCAGAGCCCGGAACGTCTACCTTCTGGCCGTTACCGCCAACGTCTGCTGACCCCTGGGCTGAACTCACGGGGTTTTGTTGCACCCTTTACTTTTCAAGAGTCCCCCTCCTTCCGGTGAAACCCAACATTTTTTTAAAAATTTTTTTTAATGTTTTATTTATTTCTAGGAGAGAGAGAAAGAGACAGCGTGAGCAGGGGAGGGTCAGAGAGAGAGGGAGTCACAGACTGAAACAGGCTCCAGGCTCCGAGCTGGCAGTCAGCACAGAGCCCGACGCGGGGCTCGAACCCACGAACCGCGAGATCATGACCCAAGCGAAAGTCGGACGCTTAACCGACTAAGCCACCCAGGCGCCCCGCAACATTTTTTTTTAATGTTCATTTGTTTTTGAGAGAGAGCAAGGGAGGGACAGAGAGGGAAGACGGGATCCAAAGCAGGCTCCAGGCTCTGAGCCGTCAGCACAGAGCCCGACGTGGGGCTCGAACCCACAAACAGTGAGGTCATGACCTGGGGCGAAGTCAGATGCTTAATGGACGGAGCCCCCGCCCAGGTGCCGCCACCCCCCCCAAACATTTTAATTTAATGACCCAGCAGCACACTGCCCTCTGAGGGACGGCACAACATGCCATCCACAGTCCTGGGGCTCCTGGCTCGCCACAGGGCCCCGGGGACACACAGGTGGCACATCAACGGTGCTGACACAAGCCTAGAGTCACCCCACGGCACCCGGCTCAGCCCACTGCACCTCACGGCTGCCGCCCGCTCGCCGGGGCCGGGTCCCCAGCCATCACCATCATGTGTGCACGGTTGCCACCAGAAGGCACTTCCTCCCCGACAAGCAGCCGGGCACCTTCTTTGAGACTCAGCGGGTGGATCTGGCTTCACCCAGTGGCCTACAGCCCCGCCCTGTGTGTGTTTGCTTCCTGACATGTGCCCTGGCTCAGCTGTGGCGGCGGGTCAGGATTTAGGACACCGGGTTGGGTGCTGTTTTGTCCCTGGTTCTAAAGGTCACGAGAACAGTTCTCACAGAGGAATGCCACCGACACCAGCTTAGTTCTGAGGACCTGAGCCCATGGTGAGGGGGGCAGAGAGAGTGGGCATTCTCACCTTCTGGGTGCTCCCCAGGACCCCCACAGTCCCGGGAGACAGGGTTGGGGGCCTTCTGTGTGCCCCCCAGCACCCAGAGAGTGTCAGGACCCCCACAGTCCCGGGAGACAGGGCTGGGGGCCTTCTGTGTGCCCCCCAGCACCCAGAGAGCATCAGGACCCCCACAGTCCCGGGAGACAGGGTTGGGGGCCTTCTGTGTGCCCCCCAGCACCCAGAGAGTGTCAGGACCCCCACAGTCCCGGGAGACAGGGCTTGGGGCCTTCTGTGTGCCCCCCAGCACCCAGAGAGCGTCAGGACCCCCACAGTCCCGGGAGACAGGGTTGGGGGCCTTCTGTGTGCCCCCCAGCACCCAGAGAGCGTCAGGACCCCCACAGTCCCGGGAGACAGGGCTTGGGGCCTTCTGTGTGCCCCCCAGCACCCAGAGAGCGTCAGGACCCCCACAGTCCCGGGAGACAGGGCTGGGGGCTTTGTTCCCGCACGGCCCCACTGTTCAGCGCTGATGAGCCGGTGCACCCTCTCTCCCGACAGGGCGACAAAGACTTCCCGCCTGCGGCCGCCCAGGTAGCTCACCAGAAGCCCCACGCCTCCATAGACAAGCATCCTTCCCCGAGGCCCCAGCACATCCAGCAACCTCGCAAGTGAACGGCGAGGCCCCAGCGACCCCCCACCCGCCCCCGGCCGTGCCTCGATGTCCCCATCTTTGGTATTTCCCCGGCAAAGAGAATTGGCGTATTCTTCAACACACTGCTCCGCTGGGAAATCTAAGGCAAAGCCAAGCACCCCTTCCTTTGCCTTAAATTTTCACGTCTGAGACTAGAAGGGACCTGGCCCCAAACCTTGTTTGCAGGGAGTCCTGGGTGACGTCGTGGTTGATGTCATCGTGCCCCTCTGCGTGCCTTTAGCACAACTTGCCGAGACCTAAGTGAAGTTTTCCAAGCTCGGCTCTACTTGTCAGCAGTCATCGAGGGCACAGATTTGGGAGGTTGAGATTAAGGCTGGAGGAAAAGCGAACCATTTCGTGCTTTTTAGTAACAGGACAATGCGTCTTAACACGTAGGGGACGCATTTCAGAATTACAGGGGTGCATTTCAGAAAGGCAGGGCGGGGCAGGCTTCTGAAAGTGGCACCAGCATTACTGAATTCTCCTTCCCGTGTGACAGGGGCTCGCTGTGGGGGGACACCAAGGGCTCTTGGGAAAAGCCGAAGAGAAGCCCCCATCTTTGAAATGGCTCTTTTAATCTCGGGAGCCACATTCTGGCAAATGAGAATGTATTCAGTAGGTGCCAAGGGAGCCCCTCCTGAAAGAGATCCCAGCGTGCATCCCAAATCCAACACTGCCCTTGATCCAGACAGCTTCCAGCGGGAAGTCAGCCAGTCCTGCATGTCTCGTAATCACCCCTAGAGCCGCTTCTGAGTTCTAGAAGTGACCACTGATGGGTGGAGGGGTAGATGTAAAGCCAGTTCTGGAACACTAAAGCAAGAGCATTGAATGCACGGAAAGAGCAGAAAACCTCCCTAGAAAAAGGTAGAAACACCACGTTCCATGTGAGCTAGAAAAAAACCTGTCCATGCAACTGCCCTGGATTTCTCTGCCCAAGTGCAGGTTTGCCGGGCCCCCGTTCACCTGGGGGAGTCAGATTGTCCTACGCTGTCAGCACATCTTTCCTGCCCAGAGCGGCCCCCGACTGCTCTCTGGCTCACGGCTGTCAAGTGCTTTATTCTTCTGAAAAGCCAAAGGGCCGTTTCACGCAGATGTTGCAGTCTTCCAGAACAGCTGCTTCTGGAGCAGGTGCGGCCCCCACGGCCCACCGCCAACAGCTGTGTTTGCTGCAGGTCAGCATGGCGCTGTGAGCCGCGCGCGCCACCAGCCTCTCTGATGTCCTTATCAAATCTGCGTCTGCCAGCGGGGAACAGCGACGCAGACGTAATCAGACCCACCTCTTGCCCTTCCCGAGGGAGGAGCCCAGCGCTGCTTCACCTTCTAAAGGCATCATTTGCTTTCCCTTCTCATTGATTTGCTGAGAGCCAGGGTCTAACCCTCAAGGCGCCCTGGCATCCCTAGTTTTTCATAGCCGCTGAGATGTTGGTGTCAACTGGCTTGCAGAGCTGCAGACGGGGGGGCTTAGGGGATGGGGTGCTGGGGGGTGGGCATGGGTCGCAGAGCACAGCGAATAAGCAGCATCCCCACCACCCCCCCAGCCTCCCAGAACTGGGTCAGGCCTGTGTGGGCCATTGTACCCTCTGCTCCAGAAATTAAGACACATCCTTATCCTTGATACTTTCTAGTGTTGCGGCCCGGAGTGCCGGGCTGTTTCTCCAGGTGCATTTTTTTCATGTACTTTGAGCTACTTCTGGCCTGTAGCCCTGGGCTCTGAATCATTAAATGCAAAATATTTTCCTGAATGAGTTCATCAATTGTTAACCTCAAGATTCATAACGATTGTAATAAAACTCCTGCATTTCTTCTCAGGGTTTGTGTTTTCTTCTATTTCAGAGATTTTTGTTTTCTTTTACATCGTACAAGGGCTCCCCGATGGTTTCACCAGAATCGGGCACGTGCGTACGGCATGGATATTTTCACAAATCGTTGCCCCAGACACAAAATCGAACCTCTGGACAGCTGACACCTTGAGTCTAATCAGCTACTTTAAAATGCCTTAAAATGGAAAAGCTTAATGTAGCTGATTAAGACATATTACTTGCGCCCCAGCAGCTGGCCCTGTGTAGGGAAGCCTCCCGGGACAGACTTAAGAAGGAATTAGTAGTAAGCCCAGGGGTGGCTGTGAGCAGCTTTGGGTTAAAAAGACACTCACCTTCCTCCAAAGGTCGCCGGAAACCCTGTGAGGAGGAGAAGAGCACAACAGTTAAACCTCGAGGTCCAGACACACCCGAGGACTGAACTGGGAGAGTCGGTCCCCTGAAGTTGCTCCACTCAGGGCCTCCTCCCTGGTCAGGCGAGGACCTGAGTGTCACCTACAGGTGACCAGCCTGGCCTCTTCTTAGCCCTGGTGCCCCTCGGGAGCCGCTGTTTATATTAGCTCATCCATCTTAAGAAACCAAGAACCAAATGAGGGTCTTACACATTTAGTATCACTGGGCAGGGTTTCAGGCTCTGTCAATAGATGCTGGTGGCCAGAAGTGCGAACACACAACCACATGGAACAGAGCTGTCCCAAGGGCTTTATTACTAACATCACTGTGACCTACATTTTCCCCACATCATTGCCCTAACAAAGTACCACAAACCAGCTGGCTTAAAACAATGGAAATGTATCATTTCATGGTTCTGGAGTTTAGACGCTTGAAATCAAGATGTCAGCAGGGCCCTGCTCCCTAGGAAGGCTCTAGGTGATGCTCATTCCCTTCTTCCGATGGCTGCTGGCTGTCCTTGGTGTTCACTGCTGGTTGCAACACAAATCCAATCTCTGTCCCCGTTGTCACATGGGCATCTTCTCTGTGTGCATCTGAGTCCACATTTCCTTCTTCTAAGGACACCATCATTGGGTTAGTATGCCCCCCAATCCAGTGTGACCTCATGTTAAGGAATTAAATCTGCAAAGACCCTATTTCCAAATAAGACCATGTTCATAGACACTGGGGGGTAGGACTCGAACATATCTTTTGGGGAAACACAGTTCAACCCAGAGCATCAACCAACCATGTGCTGAAAAGCCAGAAACCCCGCTCCCGGCTCATATGGTTTGACTGTTTATTTTGTACATCGCTTTTCTGAATACACTTAGCCGTAAGAATGCTTTACCTGCAGCAGATCACTGGCCAGGGAGCAGTCAAACCCATCTGCTGGAGACGCATGTGCGAGGTTGATGCCTCCAGCCACGGGAGGCTGGCTGTCCCCTGGTCGCACTGACTTCTGAGGCTACAGCGCTCTCTGCTCATGTCCTCAGTCCAGAGCCAGATGTTTCTAGATCCCACATCTTCTTCTCTATAAGAGCTTTCCATCAGTGTTGGCTGTCCCATTTTACAGATAGGAAGACTGAAGCCTGGTGCCCAGTGGCAAAAGTCACTGTCAGCAAACGTTTGTCGAAGAGAGATACACAAATGGCCAACAAGCACATGAAAAGATGCTCGGGACGATTGGTCACCAGGAGATGCAAATCAGAATCGCAGTGAAGTACCAATTCACACCCTCTACGAAGGCTAAAATCACAGTCAAATGATAGCAGATGCTGGCAAGGAGGTGGAGAAATCGGAACCTTGTGCAGCGCCATCAGGAGTGTGAAATGGTTGCAGCCACGGAGAGAAATGAGAACAGACGTCCACACAAAAATGTGAACACAAACATTTATTAGTAGCCTTGTTCTTACTAACCAAAAGGTGCAAACCACCTCAATGTCCATCAACTAAAGAAAAGATAAACAGAGGGGCGCCTGGGTGGCTCAGTCGGTTAAACGTCTGACTTCGGCTCAGGTCATGATCTCACAGTTTGTGGGTTCAAGCCCCGCGTCGGGCTCTGTGCTGACAGCTCAGAGCCTCGAGCCTGTTTCAGATTCTGTGTCTCCCTCTCTCTCTGATCCTCCTCTGTTCATGCTGTATCTCTGTCTCTCAGAAATAAATTAAAACAAACAAACAAAAAAAAACATTAAGAATCAACTGAGAAGATGCTTGCACACGTCTGTGAGTATGCTAACCCAGAATTGTGCATGTCACTTTAAGCTTATTTACTTATTTTGAGAGACAGAGACAGGGTGGGTGGGTGAGGGGCAGAGAGAGGAGACACAGAATCTGAAGCAGCTCCAGGCTCCACACGATCGGCACAGAGCCTGACAAGGGGCTCAAACCCCCCAAACCGTGAGATCACGACCTTGGTTTCATGAGCCGAAATCAAGAGTTGGACGCTTTAACCAACCGAGCCACCCAGCGCCCCTAGAATTGTGTGCACTTTTTTACCTGGGCAAATTGTTGGAGTGGGAAGTAGGAAAATCAGTAATGATTTTGTTTTTAAGTCAGCGTTAGCAAGTGTAAGAGCCGAGGCTTGAATCCAGATCCTTCTGACTCCGGGGCCACGGGCTCCTCGGCATCAGGCCCCACTCCGCAGCGCTGGTGGCACCGAAGAGCAGAGACCCCACGCCGGGAGCTAAGGGCACGAGGTGGCGACCATGCTGCTGTCCGGGGCCTGGACAGCATGATGTGACCACAGGACCGACGGAGAAGAGGTGAGGGAGGCACAGCCCACGTGGGGCCTCTGCGCAGAGGAGGGGGAGAGACAGAGGCCAGGTGTCACAGGGCTCAGAGAGGAGCGGTCCGCGACAAGCCAGCTGGCCGAGAGTAGGCGTGAAGGGGAAAGAGCCGTTCAGTGCCGCGGACAGAGACTTACTGGAACGTGCTTGCGGCGGAGGCGGGCAGGCGGTGGCGAAGGTGCTGGGGCGCCGGGAAGGGGTGGGGGCGGGGAACAGAAGCCATGGGGACATCACAGCAGCATCACAGGGAAGCAGAGGACCACCGCAGCTCTCACCGCACACGCAGGCTGCGAGGGATGGGTGCTTGGTGCCCGGGGCCAGTTAAGGATGAAACCTGTTCCTGAGCCACAGAAAGAATGGTTCACACACATACACACACACACACAAGCGTGGGTCTGTAGTGGAATTATTCCATCCCTACTTCGGCCTTCCTCTGGCCCTGAGGGGGAGGAATTGGAGAAAGAGGAAGCTGCCCTGCACTCGAGCAGGGAGATCGGCACTGGCGGCCAAGGCCAAGGACCGGAACAGGGTGCAGGTGCTTTCCTACCCCACGTGGCGTCCGCCCAGGGAAGGTTGCCGCTGACTCATGTGGGGTGTCTGTTACTGCACTAAGTAAGCGCCCCCCACGCACTGTCCACCACAACCCTCTGGACCACGTCGGAGGGGGATGGCAGCATCGCACCATTCAGCAGACAAGGCAAAGGAGACCCCAGGAAGATTTGGGCTTGGAGGCGGGCTGTTTTACTACAGAGCATAAGTTCAGTAACGCACCCCACCGCCTGCCAGCCCAGAGGGGCAGACGCCAGGGAGGGGGCCCCTTGGGGGCTCTGAGGATGGCCAGAGGGACCGTCAGGCAGAGGAATTCGAGGGAGCCAGGCAGTGGGATGGCAAAGATCCAGGAGAGGAAAGTGGAGGAAATGAGATGGCCTAGAAGGGGCAGTTTGGGTGCTGAGACCCCAGGGATTATGACTTGGATGCTGAAATCCTCGGGGAGACGGGGAGCCCCCGGGGTCACTGGATGCCAGCAGTTGGGATAGGCACAGGGTGACTGTAAGCAGAAGACACAAGCCACAGAGAAAGAAGGGCTGTGAGGAGGGCAAATGCTGATCTAAAAACCCCACAGGGACCAGAAGCTTCGCTTAGCTGCTGCCCTTTGAAAGGGGAGGCCGAGGCTGTCCTGTGCTGAGCCCAGACATGCCAGTGACGGTGAGATGGTGAGGGGCCCTTGAGGCAGGTGTGAGGGGGGCAAGGGGGGCAGCTCACACTCACTGGTTCCAGGGCTGACCCTGTCGAAACTGGCTCTCCAATTAGCATCTCTGGTCCTCAGGCCCCACCTGTCTAACTGGGCCATGTGTGTGCAGAGAATGGGGTCTTGCAATTTTGCAAGAATGAAAACAATCATTGATGTTAACCCATCAATGGTTATATTAGATATGGTTTCATCAGCTATCTGGTTAATACAGATACCAGTTGCAAAAGAACCCACCCCCCGACATGGGCAGATGGTGCTGGCCAGGCGCAGAGATTTGGGACAGCAGGAGATGCAGAAAAGGGGGGCCGGGTGAGTGCCCACCCAGGCTGGGTGTGGGATTAGAGAGGAGGCCAGAGAGGCCCGGTTAATGATCAGCACAGCAGGGATGGGCAGACCCTTAGGGCCCTGAGGACCCCCCAGGACAGATGTGACCCAGAAGTTAATGAGCCTTGCACTGGCTCCTGGCTCCTGCCTGCCATGCACTGTGCCCCGTTGGGGCTCACGTCGCCCCAGTACAAAGCTCAGCCCCTTGACTGGTTTGAGCAGGAAATCCCCCTGTAACTTTCACAAGTGTCATGGGGTTGATTCAAGACTTGAGAGGTTATGGGGCGGCACCCCCCCACCTCTTCCGACTACCGCCCGTGGAGCCAGAGCCCCATGCTCTCCCTGGAGTGGACTGAGAGCCAGGCGCCCCCACACCCCCTCTCCCTGCTGGCCCACCTGCGAGGCTCTGGCTCCCCACTCGCGACACATCCCCTCCTGGCCGTTCCCTCTCTGGGTGTGGGGAGAAAGACAGGGATCATATTATACCCTGTCTCGGTCCTCAGGTCCACACATCAATGCCATCCACTTCAGGAGTCCACCTCGGCTCTACTCTTTATTTTTTTATTATTTTTTTTATAGTTTATTTTTGAGACAGAGAGAAACAGAGGATGAGTAGGGGAAGGGCAGAGAGAGAAGGAGACAGAATCTGAAGCAGGCTCCAGACTCCAAGCTGTCAGCACAGAGCCCAATGCGGGGCTCAAACCCACAAACTGTGAGATCATGACCTGAGCCAAGGTCAGAGGCTCAAGGGACTGAGCCACCCAGGTGCCCATCGGATCTACTCTTCAAACCATGGTCGGCCCCTGATGGAGCTGTGCCATGTCTTTAGAGCCCAGAGCAAGTATGGGTCCTTCGAGGTCACGAGCCACTCTCTCACTTAGTACCTGCACAGCTTGCTTTTCTTCTCTGGGCCTTAGCTTTATCACTGCCAAAGGGAACCTTCCTGAACTTCCCAGAGGAGGCTGTGTGTGTGTTACAGGGGTGTGCACTCAGTTGAGCTTAACTTATCATTATTATCTTGATGGCTGTTATTTAGATGCAACTCGAGAGACACCATGAGATTCCACCCAGTTAAAGCAAACAGCAGTAAGAGGCTGAGATCAGGGGCAGAGACGGTGGGGGCCTTGCTATAGGCCTTTCAAGAACCCCATGCCTTACGATCTCCAATGCCGACTCAGGGGTGCACAGGCACGCGCCCAAACCCAAACCACACGGTCCCCATCCTTGATCTGAGTTCTTTTCCAAGCCAGGCATGGGAGCAGAGAGCCAGTGTGCACACTGGGAGCGAAGTTTCAGGGTGCACAGCAGGCCCATGGCTGGAATGGAAGCCTCCAGAAACAGTGGAAACCACTGGAGATGGTGGAACGACCACCAGTGAAGTGGAGGGCACAGCCTTCAGGCACCCTGAGAAAGGGCAGAGCTGGAGGAAGGACCCGGAGGGAGAGGAAAGAGATTGCCTGACCCAGCAGGTTTTTAATTAATGAATCATTTCTAAAAACATCTGCCACCTGCCTCAGCGGCCGGTGGTGTCCTTCTGCGGTTCTCCAGCTTCTTCGAACATCACAGCTGCCACGCTGGTTAAAAGCTTCTTTCTACAAACCCCAAAGTAAACCCTTTTCTCCCCAAGACTTGGTATCCTGCTGGCCTCTGCAGTACAAAAAACAAAAACAAAACAAAACCAAAAAAAGCCCAGGCATCGCATAACCATCCCAGGAGGCGTCTACGGTCATATGCTCCTGAAGTGAGAGGGGGTGGGTGGTGGTGCTTAACTGTGAGACTCCGAGGACTTGACATTTCCTCAATGGTCATATTAGCTAGAGCTCTTCAGAGAAACGGAACTAACAGGAGATGGTGGTAGATGATGATAGATATAGATGGTAGATGGATGGATAAGATAGATAGATAGATAGATAGATAGATAGATAGATAGATAGATAGATAGATAGATAGATAGATAGATAGATATGATAGGTAGATGATTGATAGATATGATAGATAGATAGATAGA
The DNA here is from genome assembly GCF_008692635.1 of Crocuta crocuta. Taxonomy (NCBI): domain Eukaryota; kingdom Metazoa; phylum Chordata; class Mammalia; order Carnivora; family Hyaenidae; genus Crocuta; species Crocuta crocuta. The sequence continues at coordinate 3,520,219 of NW_027551559.1, forward strand.
TAGATAGATAGATAGATAGATAGATAGATAGATAGATAGATAGATAGATAGAGGGTAGAGATAGATAGATAGGTAGGTCGATAATACATACATGGATAGATGATAGAGATAGATAGACAGACAGGGAGATAGATAGATGATAGATAGATAGATAGATAGATAGATAGATAGATAGATAGATAGATAGATAGATAGATAATAGCCAGAGAAATAGATAAAGAGATTTGTTTTAAGGAATTGGCTCACATAATTATGGAGGCCAGCAAGTCCAAATTCTGCAGAGTAGGCCAACAGGTGCAAGACCAAGAGAAGAGCCAGTGCAGTTCAAGTTCAAAGGCTGTCTGCTGGCAGAATTCCCTCTTGCTGAGGGACGTCAGCCTTTCGTTCTTGTCAGGCCTTCCCATGACTGGATGAGGCCCACCCACATCATGGAGGGTGCTCTACTCCCCTCAAGGTCCACCGATTTCATTTTTTATTTTTTTAATGTTTTATTTATTTCTGAGAGAGAGAGACAGAATGAGCAGGGGAGGGTCAGAGAGAGAGGGAGACACAGAATCTGAAACAGGCTCCAGGCTCTGATCGGGCTGTCAGCACAGAGCCCGACGCAGGGCTCGAACCCATGAGCCATGAGATCATGACCTGAGCCGAAGTCGGATACTCTACCGACTGAGTCACCCAGGCACCCCAAGGTCCACCGATTTCAATGTAAATCTCAACCAAAACCCCACAGAAACATCCAGAATAATGTTCGAACAAATATCTAGGCCCATGGCCCAGTCAAGAGGACACATAAAAATGAACCATCCTGACCTTTCCTTTCAGCCCACTTTTCTTGGGCTCCTTAAAGCACCTTAAACCTGTCTGCACTTTGACCACGCTGAAGCATTTGGACATCCTCACAACATCCTGTCCAACACATCAGCGGCTCTTCCAGACAGACTTTCTAAAATTCAGTTAAGGGCATTCATGTCAAGAGAAAATAATTTTCCCCTCACCTTCCCCTTCAATCCTAAACATTACTATAAATCCAACTGCTATGTTTTAAAAAAAAAATCCAGTTTTTCAGCTAGAAAAGACCAAACATATGACCCAATCCAACGAACTGATATAATATGGAAGATTTGGGACTTTACCCAGAAGCCCTGAACCAGCTATTTGATTACATTTCAAAACTGTCATTCTGGGGCACCTGGGTGGCTTAGTCAGTTAAGCGTCCAACTTTTGCTTAGGTCATGATCTCGCGCTTCGTGGGTTCGAGCCCCACGTCAGGCTCTGTGCTGACTGCCAGCTCAGAGCCTGGAGCTTGTTTCAGTCTGTGACTCCCTCTCTCTCTGACCCTCCCCTGCTCACGCTGTCTCTTTCTCTCTCTCCTAGAAATAAATAAAACATTAAAAAACAAACAAAAAAACCGTCATTCTTTGCTGCCGAGGGTCACCTAAAAGAGAGAGTCCAACACTTTGTCACATAAGGGCTCAGTTTTCATACAAATTACCAGAAACCTGTTTGTGCCATTCTTCAAATAGCTATGTAGTGAGAACATGGAACGTACTTGGAGTACCAGCGGAGTCTTCATTTTCTCTAGGGATGTGTTCCTCATTCGGGGAGCGGGGGGAGCTATTTTAGCCCCAGAGAACCTTTGGCAATGTCCCAGCTGGGGACTGGGGAGGAAGACAGGGCCCTAGTGGTGGGATCCAGTGAGTGAAAGCAAGGGCTGCAACCAAAAATCGTACGATGCGCAGGGCAGCCCCGATGACAAAGAATTTTCCAGACCAAAATATCAACAGTTCCAAGGCTGAGAAACCTTCACGGCCCTGTTCTAGAAGTCCATGACATCTCCCAATACAATTACATAATTAAAGGCAAATTTCCCTCATTCTGGAATCTTGAAAAAAAAAATATATGTGTTTCAGTGACAAGGGCACGTTTGGTATAGGCAGCGGAAGTAGCTCGAGCTTCTGTATGCTTTTCCGTCCCTGGAGCAGAAAATAGCAAACTGCTCTGATTCAGATCCGCTCCTGGATGCAATGGAAATTTTTAGAGAAAGCAAGCCTTTTCCTTCAGGGAGAGCGTGCAGTACTTCACAGCATAACGGCTGTTTGCTCAGTCACCAATGCAAAGAAGAGCAGAGATAAATGTCCCCCAAAGGCTCTCTCCGCACAGTCACCTAGAACAGGCAGGGCAGACACACAGGCTTTTGGTTCAGCTACTTAAAGATTCTCATGAGGTCTAGAAACCTCTTTCCAAATGATGGCAGTCTGTTTTCCAGAATGCACCACATATGGCTCAGGCTGATGAGCCTCGGAGTTCATACACGAGGCCAAGGGAGAAAGGGTGAACTTGTAAGATGGGCGTCTGTCTGCAGAGCCAGACTTGGAGCATCATGTGGAGGAAAGAGAAAGCTGTGTAGGTAAAGTCTCCTCCAGGCAGAGACTTGGGCCACACCTTGTGTCCCTGTCTCCCGGCAGAGTCCCCACGCGCCCACCCACCAACAACCTCCACAAGCCCTTGTCTCTGTCACAGAAGGGCTAAGACCAGTGGTGATCTCGGGGCCACTTCTGACCCACAGCTCCACGCGTGGGATGCTGACATCCTTTCTGCCCCTCAGATGCAAAGATGTCCAGTGAGTTGGCTCTACTCTTTTTTTTTTTTTAAATGTTTTATTTATTTCTAGGAGAGAGAGAGAGAGACAGCGTGAGCAGGGGAGGGTCAGAGAGAGAGGGAGTCACAGACTGAAACAGGCTCCAGGCTCTGAGCTGGCAGTCAGCACAGAGCCCGACGCGGGGCTCGAACCCACGAACCACGAGATCATGACCTAAGCGAAAGTCGGACGCTCAACCGACTAAGCCACCCAGGCGCCCCGAGTTGGCTCTACTCTTAAGCTGCAACACGTACGGCTGGATTACATCGCAAGGTGGACAGAACACACGTTTCAGAGTGCAAGACAGAGCAGGGGTTTGCAGAAGTCACGTGCTTGACCGCAGAAGTCTCCACCTTCAGCGCCAATGATGCCTCGGGCCTGGTACATCAACTGGCTGGAAACTTTCAGATTCAGTCACTTCTAGACACACTATCCACCAGGGTGTCCTCACGAACCGGGGAAGCCCCGTGTGGCTGCGCAAGTCATTCGGCACAAACGAGAGGCATTTTCGGTTCGGTTAAGACTCGTCTTAATTCCGGTCCCTAGAACTACCAAACATCAGAGGTGGTGTCGGGCCAGAGCCAGAAAGGCAGCCCCAGGGCTTGTGGTCCCCAGGTCGTCTGCACCTACAGCCTGGAGAGCAGAACACTGAGGGTGAGCAGCCATCCCTGCCCGCAGGCCCCACGGGAGAAACCCACATCCTGGCCAGCGCCCGCTCTCACACTCGGGTAGACTGGGCAGACTTGGGAGGAGGAAGGACCTCGGAACAAAAACCACAACTCAAACAAACAAACCGACCTAAGAAACCGTGTCTGGAGTGATCCTAAATCAGATTTCCTGAAAGCAGAATCAGGAACCCCCCTCAGCTCACGTATAATGTCGCGTCATACACTCTTAACAGCCCCAGGAGGATCCTGAGCCGGTTAAGATGACTAACGAAGCTCTTCATATATTTATCGTTTGGTTCAGCTTCACAGCTGAAGCTTTTTTCCTGCCTTAAATGAATTTTTTTCCAACTTAATAGGTTATTGAACTATTCTCATAGAGCGTCTTAGCATATTCAAAGGATTCGTCCCAAAAAGTTATCCGAGGAAACAACAACACAAGCGAAAGATTTTGCAGGCACAAACCGTGTCACAGTGTCTAGAAAAGAGAACCAGCATCAGTGGAGTAAACAAGTATTTTCCTCAAGGACAAGTAGGTAACCTGAACTTAATAAGAAATTGATTAATGAGCACTTGCTAATTCTGCTTTGTCTCAACTCTAGAAACTTAACCCGAGTTACACTATTTTTCAGGCATCACAAAGGCATCCAAGGAGATCTATTTCCCACCACTACCACCGCCACAGCATCTTCATCGTCACCACCACCATCACCTTCCTCCTCGAATTTACTGAGCACTTACCATGTGCCAGGCGCTCCCGGGCAGCTTTACCTGGTAGATGTTGTTACTGTTGCTATTCCATAAGCACAGTGTGGTAAATAACTTGCTAAGTTCACACAGCTAGTAGGTGGCAAAGCTAACATTGATCTGACACCAAGCTCTAGGCTGTTCACTGCCTATCTTTAATTTTATTAATATTTATTTATTTTTGAGAAAGAAGAGTGTGAATAGGGGAAGGAGCAGAGAGAGAGAGGGAGGGGCGCCTGGGTGGCTTAGTTGGTTGAGCGTCTGACTTTCGCTTGGGTCATGATCTCACGGTTCGTGGGTTCGNTGTCTACACAGAGCCCAACACAGGACTTGAACCCATTAACCATGAGATTGTGACCTAAGCTGACATCAAAAGCTCAGCTGACCAAGCCACCCAGGTGCCCCTTCACCACCGGTCTTTATTTTTATTATTATTTTTTAATGTTTATTTATTTTTTGAGAGACAGAGACAGAGAGACAGAGATAGGGAACAAGTGGGTGAGGGGCAGAGAGAAAGACACACACAGAATTCGAAGCAGGCTCAAGGCTCAGAGCTGTCAGATGAAGGGCTCGATCCACGAACGGTGAGGTCTTGACCTGAGCTGGAGTTGGATGCTTACTCAACTGAGCCACCCAGGCGCCCCTTCACCACCAGTCTTTAAAGAGCAGAACGCACCACTGGCATTTCCATATCTCATCCATCCCCTGCCCTCTGACAACCACACCGTCTCCCAGGTCCTCTCTCTCCCCACAGAGGAGCTCAGACGCGCCTCCGCCAGCCTACAGAAGCCATTCCAGGGGGCAGTAGTGGGAAGAGCGACAGTGAGATCTTCTGGTTGCCAAACAGCTAGATTGGAGCCTGGTAGATGCTAGGTCCTCTCCCAGGACGCGGAACCCTAGGAGAAATTTGAACCCCATTCCTCTTGAGCCAGAGCATGAAAGGGAGGAAATCCTGAAAGACTAAAGTCCTGCTTCACTATGTGGAACGCCAACTCCAAGGTCTAGACCCTGTCTCCTCCAGCAGTAAATGGGAGCCCCACATGAACACGCTGTGGGTGCTTGTTTGCAGTGGGGCTGGAGCAGGGAACTAGGAAGGAGAGTCGGTGGGGAGAGCTGGTCAACCGTGGTGAGCGTCCCCCAACATCAGATGGAGAAGGGGATGGGGCCCCCCATGCTGGCCCCCCGGGAGATGACTGAGAGCAGAAAATAAAAATAAAACACTTCTTTCTGCTTTCCTGCAGGGATGCCAGCTTCTCCCCGGTGCCCTTTCCCCCTCTTCTTGGGAATGGAGCCCATTATAGATGTACAGGCAATGAGCCCAGTTCTACAGCTTCATTTTGCCACCTGACAGTTACACGTGGTGTAGGACAGAGTTCTGGTGCATGTGATGCAAGTCGGGGTGTCATAAGGGAGTTGACTCATGCAGAAGATATGCCTGTTGTTGCCCTTCACCCCTTTCTCCTACATGGAAACCAGGTATGATGGCTTGTACTCCAGCAGCCACTTTGGATTACGAGGCAACCAAGTGAATGCACACTGTTGCCAAGGATGACAGAGCAGAAAGATAGAAAGAGCCTGGATCCCGGATGACGGTGGAACCACCAGACCAGCCCCGACCTGCCTCTAGACTTCGCTTAGAGAAAAACAAACACTCGAGTGTTTAAGCCACTATTTTTTGGCCACAACAGAACAGTTCAGAGCACACACTGAGTTATATCTCAGCACCTCCACTCACAAGCTCGGAGACCTTAGGTTTCTTGACCTCTGCACATCTCAGTTTCCCCATATGTACAATGAGGCTAATAAGAGCCTCTACTTTCCAGGGTTTTTTATGCACCTGGCACGCGGTGGCATAGTAAGGTTTTATAGTGATATGAATCGTAATGCCGATGGCGGTCGTGATCACACCAATGACACTGACAATGATCACTATTGAGTTTTCTCTCACGTGCAGCTAAACCTAATCCTGTTCGATACAAAGCTCCGAGTGGCCGAGCGGGAATGGGTTTTCTCTTGAACAAAGGAGGAGACATCACTCCTTAGCCCCCGTCAGCAGCTGCTCCAGGAAATCATGCGGTCGGAAAACCAGAGGCCAGTTTCCAGGAAGGAGCACCCCGGAGCAATCCTGGTAAGCCTCATAAATGACTTCTTCGGCCAACTACCGGGCTCCCTTTTGCTAAGTCGGCACACACGTGTTACGCCATAGAGAGAATCTCAAGGTTGCGTGAGGGAGGGAGGAGAGAGCACGGGGCAGGGATGAGGTTCCCGGGGGAGCACAGCCTAACTGGGGGGAGTGGGGAAGGTTGTCCGGGATGATGCTCGATGTGGCCCACCCTCCACCCTCCCCGACACCTACGGTAAGACCACCATCCAGGCTCCTTGGGTGCGTTCTCGTCTGCGTTTCCTGACACATCCTGTGTCCCTAAGTCCTTTGAGAAAGCGGCATAATTTCGACCTGCTTATGGCAAAGAGAAGCTCACAGTAATCAAACCCCTTGCTGGCTGTGTTCAGTTCTCGGGGCAGCGCCAGGCTCCGCCGCCCTGAGCTCTAACGCCGCGGACGCTGGCGGGCCAGGGCCAGGACCGCTGGGTGCTGGGGTGCGGACGGCGCTCTCAGCGGCACGGGGCTGAGACTAAAGGCTCGCTTCTCTTGGTGCCCGCTTTTCTCATCCCAGGTGGCTGGATGGCCGGAGGGCAGGTGGGCAGGAACCGTCCCCCTCGGGACGTGCCCCCTCCTCCCCGAAGGCCTGAGGGTGGGCCTGTTAGTGGCTCCACGGCGGGCTCTGGGGAGAAATGATGCTCTTCTCTGGGGAGCCACCTCCTTCCTCCTCACAGTGGTTGGAAAGATCGTGACCCAGATGGTCAGGGATGCTGCTCCTGGCGCTGAGGACGCCACGGCGGCTGAGCCAAGCACAGATCGTAGTCGACTACACACCGTTGGCAGTGTGGCCCTGGGATCCAGGCGCTGGGACCTTCTCCACGTGCTTGGAAACCACGCATGACCCAAGGCAGCGCTCCAGAGCAGGGGCTCCCGCGGGGCCTGGGGCTGAAGAGCTCTGGGCAGAGTCTCTCTGAGCGAAGACTTCCTAATAGAGCTTGTTAGAACTCAGGAGGCCTTTCGAATATATCTGAGCTCATCCCACTGCAGGCCATTATTATGCTGACCTACCTCCCATTGGGATTCACAAGGGTTCCTGAGAGGCATTCCCGATCACTTGGAGGCCATGGAGGCAAAGCAGAGATGGACAACTCCTATCAAGGTAACTGGTGCAGAGTCTATGCTCAGAGTGGCCCCCAGACTCTATCCAGGACTGGCAACAGGCTGGGAGTGCAGAGTTCATTCGGAGGCTCACTCTTCTTTAAGGAAATGACTGGCGCCACCAGCTCACAATGGAAACATGCAGCAAAGCCAGGACAGGACCCCTGTCTGTCCGTCTCCAAAGACCTGTCCCCACACAGCCTCGAATGTGTATATTGCCTTTTCATTTAATTAAGCAAGCCAAGCATCTTCTTCCCCGTATGGTTTTCTGGGAGAAACGCCAGGCAGAATCTAATAAAGCCGGTATTTTCCACTGTGCGGTTTCCACCGAGCTGACTTTGCTGGTTCCTTTTTCACTGAATATTGTCCTTGTCAGACACCAGTACCCGCATCACCACGGCCTCATCAGCAGCGTCCCCAGAGGTGAGGCATCAGGGAGCAGGACAGCCGTCACTA
>NW_027551559.1:3528207-3543745 GCF_008692635.1 Crocuta crocuta
GCTGGGGGCAGGGCAGGTTTTTGACCGTTTGGCAGACGAGATGAGGAGGTTGGTGGCTCCTTCAGGTGCCCGTGGGCCCCCCCCAGCTTCTGCTCACACACACCACCCCCCCGAGGACAGAGTCATAAGTCTGTGAATGACCTCTGGAGAGACACACGGAGATCAGCTCAGATGGCAGCCCAGCCCCCTACAGGGAAGAACCCGGAATGACTCCCGGATGGAGGTCCCAGCTCAGCCCTCAAGGCTGCCCCAGGGCCAGGAACAGAGAGGGAAGGGAGGCCTTCTCTTTCCTCCTGCCTCTGTAGGTCGGAGGGGCTCCTGCCTGGGGGACCCCAAGTGCATTTGGTGCAGGCGGCGGCAGTGGCCACCCTCCCAGCATCAGGATGGAAAGGTCCGGTAGGTCATGGATGTGGCCTCCGCCAAGTCAAGATGCTTTCAGAACCAGTGGGAAGTGAGCGGATGTATGTGGGAGATGTATGTCTGTGGGGGAGGGCAGGATGGAGGCTCCACTCACCCACCCGGGAGTCTGGTCTCAAGTCAGAAAGCAGACGTCGCTGGGATTGTCCCTGGGCTCGAGTCTGGAGGACGGCGGAGAAAGGAAGACAACTTCTGAGGCGCCTGGGTGGGTCAGTTGGTTAAGCGTCCAACTTTAGCTCAGGTCATGACCTCACAGTTTGTGGGTTCGAGCCCCACGTCAGGCTCTGTGCTGACAGCTCAGAGCCTGGAGCCTGTTTCAGATTCTGTGTCTCCCTCTCTCTCTGCCCCTCCCCCACTCATGCTCTGTCTCTCTCTGTCTCAAAAATAAACAAAACAAAAAAAAAGAAAAGAGAAAACAACTTTAGTGGCAGCCAACGCATGTCAACTCTGATAAAAATCTCGGTGTAATTTGTGCCGTTTAATTAAATCTTCACGAACACCCCACGAGCCAGGAAAATCCCCGCTTCAAAACTGAGGACGCAGAGGCACAAGGTGAGGTTACTTGCCCGCAGCCCTGCAGCCAGAAGGGCGTAGAGTGGACCCAGGGTCCATGCTCTCCTGGGTCCACCGTGCTGCCCCCCAGGGGACAGAGCAGGACTCTGCTCGTGGCCTCCGTCCCAAGTCTGGAAGCCAGAGTCCAGCCCGCCAGTCCACAGATGTTGCTGGAACAGCTTCCACAGGCCAAGCCCTGTTCCAGACTAAGCTGTAAGATGGCGGTCAACCCCAAAGACATGGCCTCTACCCTCGTGGCTTCTCGCCTTCAGGGGTCGAGCAAGGAGAAGGGCCTGGTGACGCCGGTGACCAGCAGGCTGGGAGGGCTGGACAGTGAGTGTTGGGAAGGGGGCCCTCGGGTGTGCAGAGTTTAGGGAGACAGCATTCCTGGGCTCCTCTGCCCAGGGAGTGAAGACACTTTGCAACCTTTTCCACTACAAGAGACCTTCCCCACCACAATCCGGAACCCTCCTGTATCTCTGGTGGCCAAGGGACAGCACCCCCTCCCCGGATCCAGCTTCTTCTCACCTAGGCTCCTGGCACTAATAAAGCTCCTGTTTTGTTTTGTTTTGTTTTAAGAGCTAGACAAAAGATGAAATCATATCCCTGCAATTAAATTTCTTGATGTTGTTTTGTAAGTAATGCTTTTGAAATATCAAGGCAGGTTAGAGTCTGATTTATACATTTTATTCATTCATTCATTCATTCATTCATTTTTAACCAGGAAAAAGTATTAACATTTGTTGGGTTTTTGTTTGGGCTTTTTTTTTTTAATGTTTTATTTATTTCTGAGAGAGAGAGAGCATGAGCAGAAGGGGGTCAGAGAGAGAGGGAGACACAGAATCTGAAACAGGCTCCAGGCTCTGAGTTAGCTGTCAGCACAGAGCCCGATGCAGGGGCTCGAACCCATAAACCGTAAGATCATGACCTGACCCAAAGTTGGATGCTTAACCGACTGTGCCACCCAGGCTCCCTTTGTTAGTTTTTTTAACTGAGACCAAGGATGAGCTCGGGCAGAACAACAGGTCTTGAGGCAGGCAATGCTGGGTGGGCGGTGGCGGTCACCCTTGGCTGTGACCTGGTGGACCCTGGGGACGGCGGGGGGTGGGGACAGGGCAACGACCCCTGGGACCGGGAGCTGCTGGCCAGCTCACCAAGGACCTGAGCCATCCGCACATCAAACTTTGTTTTGTCAGCAGACCGGGGGCTTTCAGGCCACGTACATCACCTGTCCTGTCCCTGTGCAAACCAGCTAAGACATCACCAAGGGAGTGAGCAGGAGTGACCCTGGGGAGCCGGCGACCCCTCCTGGGGAAGGGGAACCAGGTCAGCAGGCAGGCAGAAGTCCCGAGGTCCTCAGGGGATGACGGGCTTGACCACACGACTGCCCAGTGTGGCGACGCTTCTCCCGCGGCCGGCGGACGGGGTGGGCGCACCCTCCCAGGGCCTGATCCACCGCACCCTTAGCCTCCGTGGGCGGGACCTGGGGCTTCACCGTCTCTGGGCAGATTCAGTCGGGAAAACACGGGGTGGCAAGGCCACCTCCCCTCACTTTTCATGCCCCGGCTTTCACTTTTCTAAAGGACTATCCCTTGTACATATTCCTATGTACTAATATCTCTACCCAACACATACACACCTCATTTGTGTTTCCACAAACAAATACAAATAGCCTCCAATCACCACCGTGGCCTGGAGAATTTTATTTAAAATGTGACTTCCCAGTTAGGTCCTTCCTTAATAATTATGATACTCGGTGAGTAGAATTACCATCTTTTAATGTCTCAGACCTCAGACATCCTAAAGACAAGGCTGAACTTCCCAAATAAACAGTTGTTTCTGGTCTTATCAAAAATAACCCAGGGGCACCTGACTGGCTCAGTCCGGTGGTGTGCAACTCTTGATCTCAGAGTCATGACTTTGAGCCCCATGCTGGGGGTAGAGATTACTTTAAAAAAATAAAATTTGAGGTGCACGGGTGGTTCAGTTGGTTAAGTGGCTGACTTCAGCTCAGGTTGTGATCTCACAGTCCGTGAATTCAGGTCCCACGTTGGGCTCTGTGCTGACAGCTCAGAGCCTGGAGCCTGTTTCAGATTCTGTGTCTCCCTCTCTGTCCTCCCCTGCTTGCTCTGTCTCTCTCTCTCTATGTCTCTCTGTCTCTCTCTCTCAAAAGTAAACATTAAAAAAATAATGTAAACGGTGAACTGTGTATGAATCTACATTTTTTTGAGCTAAAAAGAAAAAGTACATATAACTCATTAGAAGAAAATTGGAAGAAAAAAATTGTTGATTTGGGGTAGGAGAGTCCTTAAAGAAAGACAAATGCATACAGAAAAAAATTAAGTTAGACTAACTCATAATTTACACTTTTATCCAAGACACCTTAAAGATACAGGATAAAATGGGAGGAAAAAAACCCTACAATATGTGTCAAAGAACTATGACCTGAAATTTAGAGCAAAATCCTACAAATCTGCAAAACTGACATCAAAAAAGTAAAACACAAATGAGAAACAGATATAAATAAGGAATCTATCAAACATGAGATAAAACTGGTGGAAAGAGGGGTGCCTGGGTGGCTCAGCTGGTTGAGTGTCCGACTCTTGATTTTGGCTCAAGAGTCCCCTCCCTCTTGATCCTAGAATTGTGGGATTGAGCCCCGAATCAGATTCTCTCTCTCCCTCTCTCTCTGCCTCTCCCCTGCTCAAGTTCCCTCTCTCTCTCTCTCAAATTAAAAAAAAAAAATTTAAGGGAAACCTTAAAAAGAAAATGGTCAAAAGACACACGAAGAGAGGCTCTCCCTGACCCATAATTGGCGAAATGAAAATTAAAATGAGATAGAACTTTTTAACCATCAGACTGCAAACATGGGAAAGTCTGGTGACCAGCTGGTGTTTGCTGCGGGAGGGGCGCGGCCTGTTGCGGCCCCTGCGGGGGGCGAATCCTCTCACTCACTCTCCTGGGAGTCTTGGGAAAGGACAACGCAGCTGTGACTCCTGAATTTAAAACCGGTGTTCCCTTCCTCCGCCGGGCAAATCCCTTGTACACGCCTGTCCCAGAGAAACATCCACTTGTGCACACAGAGGTCAGGTCACGGCTCTTCATTACTTGTATGTGGTGGGAACCGAAAACACGGCAATGACCAAAGACCAGGAAATGGTTAAGTGAGGCACGGCACACCTCTGCCCAACGATGCTGGCGTCGTCAACTGAACAAAGGGGCCGCACGCACCCTTCCCAAAACATGAGTGAAGGAAGCTGTACATATTACAGGAGCTCCTCTGTATGACACAGGAAGGGAAGAAAACGTTTAAACTGTATTTCTAGGGGGTGCTCAGCTGGCTCAGTCAGAAAACTTAAAATATATATATATGTACACACATATATATTTCTAGAAGGATGTCTGGTCTGAGGGACTACCCAGAGGGAGGGTCAGGCACTTTTCCTCTGAGACCCTTTCACGGCATTTGGTTCATTTTTTCTGTCTGTGCATTCCTTTTTTAGCCATTAAAAGAAAATCAAATTAATTTTAAGAGTTCTTCAAAAAGCTTTTCAAGGACATGCTTTAAATAAAGAAACCAAAGAACATTTACAATGTTATCAGCGAGGTGAAAGAATACACGTAAAGACAAAACCTGGGGTGCCTGGGGAGGCTCAGTCAATCAAGCAATCGACTCTTGATTTCAGCTCAGGTCAAGATCTTGCAGTTTGTGGGATCAAGCCCTGAGTCAGGCTCTGCACTGTCAGTGCGGACCTGCTTGAGAGTCTCTCTCTTCCTCTCTCTCTCTCTCTGCCCCTCTCCTATCCGTGCTACCTCCCTCTCTCAAAATAAATAAACTTTTTAAAAAAACATATTTTTGTCTTGACACAGGTATAGAAATACATGGAAACATGACTGAGGGTTCTCACCTCCCAGTGGGTGGGCTCTAATGAGATTATTTTAACATAAATGAAAATATTCTTGGATAAATCATTAATTGAAAAATCTTACCTTTGAAAAAGTAAAAGTAAAGCATGTAAAGTAAAAGCGTGTCAGAAAAAGAAAGTGCACATCTGTCTCGATCAAAATAGGTGACTTTAAAAATATGGGACATGTTGCTGAGCAAAGTAAGTCAGGCAGAGGACAGCTACCATATGTTTGCACATATAGGAGGATTAGGAGGAACTTAACGGAGGACCGTGGNTATGGGACATGTTTAATTGTTCCATTTCTTACACACTTCAGCTTATTCAAACATCACACCACTGCACCATAAGACTGTTTATTTCACAAGTGCTTTTTAATCCTGTAGCCACAATCCCCCCATATGTTTACATACTTTTTTCTATACTTTTTAAATATTAGATACAGAATTTGTTAGAAGGTAGAAGGGAACAGACACATTCTTCCTGCTGAATAATGTATCATATTTAACTTACAGATTATTAATGTTTGGATATCAGGAATTTGAAGCTGCTGGGAGTCATATTTATTTGTAGGTCCCAAAATAGCCCTGAGGTCTACATAGGAAAATATTGTTTATAATATAACCGTAACAAAGCTCACCTTCAAAATAAAAACCTATGAAATGGACACAATGCTATCCGTGGCCAACATTCTTACAGTAGCCATTTTCAGAAATGACAATGAAAATAACTTTACATTCAGAAAACAGCTGATACCAAGAATGACAGAACTTGAAATCTGGTACCTTGTGCAGAAGTCTGTTCAATTCTCTGACTGTCATAAAGTTGCCATTATTAAAAGCACATGTCCTCAGGCACCCAAAACATGACAAGGCAAGACAATGATTTGAATGAAGAGAATTCCAAGGAAACCTTTTTCTGCTCAACAGACCAAGGGGTGTATCATTCATATTCCTGAGGAGGCCCCCACAGGGTCAGGGGGCCGCTGGTAACATTTCCAGGTTTACAGCATCTTTTTTTGTTTTGTTTTTTGTTTTCATCCAGTTCTCCAGAATTGTGCAGTTCCAAACCAGCTTCTAGAACTTCTGCTCGAGAGCTGGTGTTAATAAAGTGCTTCGATGCAAGCTCCCAAAACATTATACGGCATCAGGTCAACACAGGTCACTGCTCTACCTGGACGGACGAGCTTCATTTTTGTTTCTCTCCTACCTCTCCCCGAAAAACAACACGAAAGTGTAATACTATGACGAATCCATCAATGCCTCTCAAAACCCAAACTGTGTGCGCTTTGACTAGAGTACTTCATACTTGGGATTTGGGGAAATCTTTGTGCTTCCTCAGGCTTAGAAGTGGATTCTATGGGCTAACCTGTTACCAAATTTGAAGAAATTCAGTCCCCACTCGGTGGTCACAGCTGAAAGCCCACGAGAGCTCCCAGAGTCCTCTCTGGCTTTTGCTTCTCAATGCAGAGGACGCAAGTCAGAGGCAGAGAGATGTCCCCGACTCGGCTACTGGACCTTGTCCTATATGAGGTGCCTGGCCCAACACCGCACTTCGAGAAGATCGGGGTCATGACACACTAGCTGTGCTCCTCGTCCCGTTGGGTGAAGTGTTCCCAGCGGCTCCTGGACCGTCGGGCCCTCCTGAACGCACGCTGATGCAGGACACACCCGGTCCACGGCGGCCGGCAGCTTTGCCAGCACAGGACTGGCTCTCCCTTCGGTTCACTCGTGTGTGCGCGCACGTGTGTGCGGGCACGCTCTCACCCTATCACACACCGTGCACTCTGGCTCGGCCTGCAGCCGAGGGCCATCAGGGCACTGCAGGGACCATGCCTTGCACAGAAGTCTTGCTTCGGGGTGGGTCACAGTGCAGAAATCGTGCGCACGGCCCTGGCGATCGACCGAGTCACTCAAAAACTAGTTATATCAAGTCAGGTAGTGGTGGGTTTTGTGTTATTCTGTTCGTTTGTTTTTTCTAAGAAAACAACCTCCAGAGGAATTTTTTTAGCCACTTATTTTCAATGTTAATGAAGAAACAGGTGAATTCGAGGGCACAGAAATGGGCAGCTGACTCCAGAGTTACACAGACGAAAGAAACAGGTTCTAGACGCATCGAGGTGTAAAGCAGAGAAAACGGCAGTCGGTGCTTCAAGAAGAACAGTTTTGTAAGTCCTTCGTGGGTAACAGCACCCCCGTGGTAAGGATTATTTACCGGATTCCAGTTCCCATCATAAACGTGACCTCACCGTTCTGCACAGGCCGGTGGTGACAGCCCCCTGCCTTCCCTTCCCTGCAAGATGGTGGCCGGGCTCGAGGGGGCTGGCGTGAGGCTGCCACGGTGGGGCCCAAGGACCTGGCACACAGCACTCCACATGCCGAGTACCCACAGCCGGTGCAGAGTCCAGCTCCCCACATGGGCTGGAAAGGGGCCCCAGCAAACACCCGGGCAGCACGTTAGGATTTCCCCAAATACTGTAAGAAAGAACAAGCACTTGTACTTGAGCACATTAAAGGCTGTGACGCAGAGCTCGCAACGGGTCACGATGAATCTCCACGCTGCGGGGCGGACGTGTGTTGCAGGAGACGGGAAATGAGCGAGCAGGAATCTCCAGGGGAGGCTAGGGGGAGACGAACACCTGACTTCCATCAGAGCTCCTTTCGCAGGGCAAACAGGTGAATTAGGAAGAGACAGGCTTCTCTCCGACAGTAGCGTGGACAAGGCGGGGTACGGCAGCGCTCTCGCCAGAGGCTCAGGGGACAAACCATGCCCACTTCCGAGTCCTGGCTCATTCATTTAACTCCCAGGGAGGCCTTTCTTCCTAACTTGCTTCCCCTGACTCCTCCCTCCGGACGGCAGGCTTGACGCCCCTGTCTGCATGCCTCCTGGGATTCTGTTTCACACACCGGCTCCGGGTCTCCGCTCAGAGGCTGGACTCCTCACCACTGACGGCACGGGAGGAAGTGGGCAGAGACCTCGGGAGCGGCCTCTCTGCACGTGCGAGCCCCGTCCCAGCTGACATCATGCGTCTCTGTCCTGTGCAGAAAGACCTGGCGTCTCAGAGGACACGACTCTGACACATGGACCCAAGCGCCATTTCCCACCTTCGCGCTCCTGAGATGCTGCTGCCAGGAGCCCGTTGGGAGGGGCTGCCGAGAGGGTGGGGAAGGTCCATGACGTCCTGGGCTGTGTGTCTATTGTGTCCAAAGACACGAGAGCTTATGCCTCTCAACGCTGACGTCATTCCAGACGCACTTCTCCCAGCTCTCCAGCCTTTCCCTCCGCCGTCCCAGGGGTGGGCTGGGCGCCGTGCTGACGTGG
Source organism: Crocuta crocuta (assembly GCF_008692635.1). Taxonomy (NCBI): domain Eukaryota; kingdom Metazoa; phylum Chordata; class Mammalia; order Carnivora; family Hyaenidae; genus Crocuta; species Crocuta crocuta. The sequence goes on from NW_027551559.1 coordinate 3,536,403, forward strand.
GGCAGGCAGTCACAGGAACCAGGACAAGAGACTGTCATTCCCACAGCTCGCACCCCAAGAGCAGACGGGAAGGATCCAGTCCTAGAGGTAAAAGTGACCATGGCCCGTCTCTGATCACAGCCACCACTGCTTACATACAGGCCAAATTCGTTTTAAATACAAGGGTCCGCATCCACAAGAGGTAACTGAGGGGTGCTGAGGTGACCTCACATCTACCCCCAAGCCATTTCGGTGGCCAAAGTCCCGAGTCTCCAACAACCAGAAGATCTTAATGGAGGGCGATGCCGGGCTTCTCCCTGGAGAACAGCAGCACTGACTTTGCCTTAGAGAGATCTCTTCTGTCCAGTGTAATCACAGTTCACTCAAACACTAAAAAGTATTAAAATATACTTCATCTTTTCCTCTAACTATGTTTATACATAAATCCCTGAGAAGGTACCTGTCAACTTGAAATTCACTATTTACAGTTAATAAGTATCAAGGGTGCAAGCAGACACCGGGTCCTCCGGCTCCACACAGCGGGGGTGGGGGGTGCTGTCATTGTCTCTCAGGAGGACAAACTAGGTCTCTTGCTCTTAAAAGTGCAGAGGGGGCCCTTGGCAGATGTTAAACCATCTGCGCAGAGGCTGCAAAACCTGTAGCTCCTCCATTGGGCAGGTGGCGGTCGCTACATGGTCATTCAATGGGGACGCCGCACTGCCTCTCACGATCGCCTTGTTTCTCTGCCCTTGTTAGACCTCAGAGTGGTGGCGCCAGGGAAGATCGGGGCATTTAACCAAAACTGGAGAAGAAAACAGGCAAAGGAAGAAAGGCGAGCAAGGAAGAGAGAAGGCAAAGGGGATGGCAGGGAACCACTGTGGAGACCAAGCTCAGGGGACATGTGGAGAGCAGAAGGAGGTCACTGCCCATCAGTGCCCTTGCCCCGGACCCACAGCAGAAGCAAGGTGACAAAGAGTGACCCACAGCTAGAAAATGCAGCCAGCCATTCAAAGCAATGAAAATACATGAACATGAAAATGATCTCAAAGAATGCCGGACAGGACTGTCGGGGAGCCCAGGGGTGTTTCTCGTCACCTTGGGGACCAGTCCCCATCTCATCCAAGGGGGCTTGGCCAATCCCGACTCACACACAAGGGTGACCTGGAGCCACCTAGTATCAGTGATGCTGAAAGAAAGCTGCATGATCATCGCACGGTGGCCCATCAGTCTGGTCTTGCCTGACAGACTGCTGGTTGAGGTGTTTGGAGAGGGGAGTCTGAGACCCCAGGCTGCGCGATGCGCGATGGTGCCGAGCGGGAGGGACTGGGACTGTGGGACCCAGCCCACAGCATGAGACAGGTGCGCATCACGAAGCAGCCAGGGGGCACGATCTGACATGTGATTCCAGGGTCGGCCTCTACTATTTCAAATCTATGGCTTGCAAGTAGGATAATTTTTAAATAAAGTGCCGTCAGTAGTGCATATATGACAGATACTCTGCAACCCAGATGGCCAGAGATTCATTAGGATTACTCAGTGCTTCGGAGACTAAAAAAAAAACATGGACGGAAACTCCCACTGAGAGTTCAGAGCCCACAGCAAATCACATACATGCTCTGCCGAAGTCCCCAAATCTTGGAAACTCTGCAAAGTCAGCATGAGAATGAACTGAAGATCACAGGCAGTCATCAAAGGAAAAATAAAAGTAATTCCGCACCAGGGACTCTTTGGAATTGAGTCTGGAGGAGGGAGAGGGCCAGCCCATGCCAGGAGAATTTGCCTAAAACAAGCTTGTTTAATATTTAGTTCTAATCCCTATTCCTCTACCCCCTCCCCTCCCCCTTTTCAGGGGTTTGGATCACTCCGGCGCCTCATTCTTTTGCACCTTTTTTACATTCTAAAGATATGTGAATTCAATTTATCTAAGAGCACATAGGACTTAATTTTGTATTTCTAGTAAAAACTTATTACATTTGCCCCCATCTTATTAATAGGCTTTCCTCATATCTATATTTGAATATGTTAAAGTCTTTGCATTCGGCGTATCTAAAGTCCCTTGCTTAAAATGTTTAGTTCTAGCAATAAAAACATGCTTCTCTACGCACGGTTTCATACTCTGACAGCAAGATTTCCTTTGTTATTATGACTGTATGAATGAGAGAGCTTTAAAAATAAGATACGAGGAATTCTGATTCCCCTGTCTCGCTTCATTTTGCTGTAAAAGTAAATGCCTCCATGAAATAGAAACAAATATTCAGCATCACTTAATCAAACCAATAAGAAAGCATCACTTAATCAAATCAGTAAGAACATACAATGGCCATGCACACCTACCATGAGAAGGAAAAGCAAAGACCAAAATAAACAGCAAGGAAGGGGGAGGCTTCCACAAATTCTGTATGAAATCACAGAGATCTCACAAATAATTATTGCTAGAAACAGTATTTTAAACGAAAGGTCTTTGGGCAAATGTATTCACACCGTCTTAAATACAAAGAGCAGTAAAATGCAAATCTGCTCATGATTAAAATACAAAATGACTCAGAAAAGGCCCTTTGATAAATCTTTCTTTAAAATTTCTCAAGTGAGGTTCTAAAGGTAGGCTTTTTGGCAAACTGCCCGCTAGGTGTACTGATTGCTAAGGGAACTGGTTTGAGGCTAATCCTGTGCGGGGCCCAATTCACTGGAGGTGCTGCCTGAATAAATGCGGGGTTCGTTCCGGACCCCGTACGAGTCCGGCTGCAGGGGATGCGCGGGGATGCGCAGCGCGGGGATGCGCGCATTGCGCGGGGATGCGCTGCGCGGGGATGCGCTGCGCGGGGATGCGCTGCGGGGGGATGCGCTGCGGGGGGATGCGCTGCGGAGGGATGCGCGGGGATGCGCAGCGCGCGTTGCGCAGGGATGCGGAAGGGCCCGGGAGGGGAGGAGGGGGAGGCGCATCCTTCCCGGCGCGGAGCCCCGGGGCCCCCTCCGCNGACGGCGCCCGCCTTTCCTTCTGCGCGGCGGCCGCCCGCTGCTTCTCGGCCTCCTCCGCCTTCCTCTTTTCCTCCTTGGCCTCCTTGTACCTCCACTTGGGCAGCTGCAGGTGGGCGCTGTCCTTGGTGCTGCCCTTGGCGGCCGCCCGCTCGGGGTGGAAGGTGGGCGCGGGCGCCTTGCTGACGCGCACCCTGGGGATGACCACGCCGGGCCGCACGCTCGTCCTCCGCAGCAGCTGCAGGGGCAGGAGGCTGGCCCTCCGCGGGGCACCTGGCAGCGGCGGCGACGCCACGCTGGCCCTCGGAGCCCCCTCTTTGGAGACGCCCGCGGCCTGGGAGGTCGGCGGCGGCTGCTCGGCGCCCCCTCCCTGATCACGCCCCTGGGCGGGCGTGTCCGGGTTCCCCCGAGCCTCCAGGATCTCCTGCACCGCCAGCCGCCTTTTCCCCACACACGGAGGGTTCTCGGGGCACACGGTCTGGCAGACGATGGCCACGGCGGGGCTGTAGAGGCTCNGACGCCCCCATCCTCCAGGCCCTGGCGTGAGCGGGAGGTCAGCGTGGAGCGCACGAACTCCGTGAGCCTCTGCAAGCAGTTTTTGGAGCCGGAGGGCTTCAGAACCGCCTCCGGGGGGAGCGGCATCTCTGGCTTGTACTTTTCCCCAAACTGCTCAGGGAAGGGCCGCTCCAGCAGCCTCTGGATGAGGCGGACGGCCTCCAACCGTCCGGTGTAAGCAGCCCACTCTTGCGAGGACATCCCACGGCGGGGGTCCCTGGCATGGACATCTGCCCCTGAGAAAACCAAACACAAACAGTCATGGGACAATGCATGGACTCTTCCACATCGAATGGCAGAAAATGACAGACAGTGAAATGGATCAAAGGCAAAACTTCGGCAACCTAGTAACAGACCTGGAGCTGTGCCACGGGCATCTGACCATGAACTACCTACTGTGTGTACTGTTGTAACACAGCCCACCTTTAAGTGCTCCTAATTTAATGGCTTGCCTTTCCTAAATAAAACCACCTGACCTCAGCACCTAAATCATGAATTTTTAAAAAATTTTAAATGTTTATTTTTGAGAGAGAGAGAGATAAAATGCAAGTGGGGGAGGTGCAGAGAGAGAGGGAGACACAGAATCCGAAGCAGGCCCCAGGCTCTGAGCCATCAACACAGAGCCTGAGGTGGGGCTTGAACCCGTGAATCATGAGATCATGACCTGAGCTCAAGTTGGACGTTTAACCAACAGGTGACCCTACATCATAGAACTTTTAAGGAAATAAGATTTCATGGCTTTCCAGCCATGAAGAGATGACTAGACAGACTTGTGAACACTTCAATGTTACTAGAATGTTCTAGAACACTAAAAGGAATAATCACTTGCAAAGCATTTGGTGTCCCATTTACTTATCATCTCACGATTTCCTCGATCTCCTGTGAGGACTCCGAGGGTCCCCACTGTGCAGGAAATGTGTGGCGCTCCACTTCTTGTACTGAGTGGTGAGCTGGTCCTGGGTCTATCATCTTTACGACTGCGGGCTTCTCCAGGACACAGCCCACATCTTACTCATTTTGGTTTCCTTGACACATGTCATCCTGGCTGGTGGGAGACATGCATTTCATAAAGGTTTGCTACCAAATGGAGAGTCACAGTGGCCAAGGGACCTACCTGAGGCACTGAAGTTGCTAACAGAGAAGGTCTCAGCTGCGTGTACTTCCTGCTGCCCTGCAGGGAGGGTCACTTCCTCTGTGTCCTCTATGACTTAGTGGTTTGTGTCAACATGGCCAGACTACAGTACTCCAGGGATTTAAACAAATGCCAATGTAGGTGCCCTATGAAGGTATTGTGTAGATGAGTTAGCACCCACTATCACTTGTCTGAGTAAAGATTACCCTCAATAATGTGGGTGGGTGTCATCCAGTTGAAGGCCTTAAGAACAAAAGCTAAAGATTTCTGGGGAAAAAGAATTCAGCCTCAAGACTGCAGCATTGGGGCACCTGTGTGGCTCGGCTGAGTGTCCAACTTCAGCTCAGGTCATGATCTCGCGGTTCGTGGGGTCAAGCCCCACGTCGGGCTCTGTGCTGACAGCTCAGAGCCAGAAGCCTGTTTCAGATTCTGTGTCTCCCTCTCTCTGACCCTCCCCTGCTCATGCTGTCTGTCTCTCTCTCTCTCAGAAATAAATAGAACATTTAAAAAGAATTTTTTAAAAAGACTGCAGCATTAACGTCTGCCCAAGTTTCCAAGCTGACTACCTGCAACTGCAGATTTTGAGCTTATCAACCCCCAAGGTCCTGGGAGCTAATTCTTTAAAATAAATTTCTTAATATGTATTTCCTATTGATTCTGTGTTTCTGGAGAATCCTGATTCCTATATCCTCAGTCTCCCTTTTACTAGTCACTTCCTTAATAAATCTCCCCATCCCCCTCACCGCCCCCTCCTAATACTGCGAATTTAAACTTCAGCTCAACTTGATGAGATGTTCATAAATTTCAGTGCAGTGGTATAAGAGAAATTAACAAGGAATTGCTGTTCAATTACTCTTGGTCCAATCTCAGCCCCATCCACAGTTAAAAATCATGCAGGATTTCAGGTCCCATTAGTCATACTTTGGCAAAGCAGTGTGGAGAACTAGCGCAATTATCTAGTCTGTGAGCTCTCCAGGGACCGGGGCTGGCAGAGGCTTCTGCATTTACATCGCACGCAGACCCAGGTGTCTGACACGCGGTGGAGGCTCAGTATATACTGAACGGAGGTGATGGGGGCGGGGAGGGGGCTCAGCAGCATCCCTGGCCCGCCACCCCTTCAGTGGCCCCCTGGCGCCAGGAGGCCCGCTTACCTGAGCCTGCCTCATAATGTGCTTCATTCTGTGGCACATTAAAGAATAGACGTATTAGAAGAGTGATAATTATTTGGAACTGGAAATCGGGATGGAACTCATTAGCTAGAGTACAATTTATAAACTGACGACAATGAAAAGGGGGCAGTAAAAATGTCATCGCAAAAAATAGATGACACATTAAACCTTAATTAATTGCATGTCACTTAAAAAGGAACAAACTGCAAAATTAAAATCTTAACGAACACTGCTTGAGAGAGACATTTTTCAAAAGCTGACGGAAAACTAAAGGAACAGCTGTCCAAAGGGCAGCTCACTGCTTCCTGTTGTTTTCGTACCTTTTCAAAATGATCTTGGGAGGGGCGCCTGGGGGGTGCTCAGTCGGTTCAGTGTCTGACTCTTGAATTGGGCTCAGGTCATGATCTCACCGTTCCTGGGTTTGAGCCCTGTGTTGGGTTCCGGCGCTGACAGCACAGAGCCTGCTTGGGATTCTCTCTTTCCCTTCCTCTCTGCCCCCCTCCCCTCTCTCTCAAAATAAGTAAACATTTAAAAAGAAACATCAAAATGATCTTGGAAACTACACACATTTAAAGACAAAGGCCACATGTGTAGCAACATGGATGGACCTTGAGGGTGTCATGCTGAGCGAAATAAGTCAGGCAGAGAAGGACANGTTTCAAAAGACTGCAAAAAAAATAAAAATAAAAAAATAAAAATAAAGACAAAGGCCACTCTGATGGTAACGTAGCCTCAGGACCTGAGTCATGCTACAAGTCTGGGATTCACTTCCTCAAGAAGGGCCATATTAACGTCCTAGACACAGTGATTAAATCACGGGAGCCCAGCACCAATGGTCAACACTCTACACATAAACCTTTCAGAGACTAGAGGAATCTGAAAGGCCGGTGTATGAACCTTCTCCCCATGAACTACTGGCACCCCCACCCCGCACCCGATGCTGTCTCACCCAGGGCTCCAGCCATGCAGACTAAAGTTGGGCACCTACCCATGTGCCCATTTGCTGCCATGCTGAGTGCTGCTGAGTTGTCTACACAAAGTCTTCTATTTTATTCAAGGCCGCCACGTACTCAGTTCTGGGCAACGCATCAAGACTGGTGCAAACCAGGGTTTTGCTGTGTCAGTACTCCTGACATTCGGGGCCCAATCATTTTTGTTGTGGGGGCTGTCCTGTGCGTTGTTAAGGCCTTCAACAGCACCCCCAGGCTCTGCCCAGCGGAAGCAAGTGGCTTTCCACAGGGGTGACAACCAGAACTTTCCCCAGACGTGAGCAAATGTCCCCTGGGTGCAACACCGACCCCCAGCCGAGCATACTGGTCTAACCCAGTAACGGCAATCCTGTTCCACTTCTCCTTGGCCTCTTACAAGGGTCAGTGAGCCCCAAAGGGAAGGCTTTGCACCCTGATGAAAGTGAGAACAGTGGGTGGTGCTGCTTCCTGTCTGACACACAGATCTGAAGCCTAGAGTTCTGGTGACTGTGACGCAATGTGAGGTGACCAGGGGGACAAGGGGTGCTGGGGGTGAGGAGGGGTGCT